>NC_134357.1:232302519-232604463 GCF_048569485.1 Anomaloglossus baeobatrachus
GGGGTCCTCTCAAAGGTACATGTGTGAGACCTGACCACTATGCGCCTGTGTAGTCACACCTCGGTCAGCCTTCTGGATTACCTGTATTGTACTGTCCCCAGCATGGGTGCAGTACTCAGTGGTGCCTGACCAGGTCAGGGGCGCCACATGTACTTATCCCATGCCCTTGTACTTCCTGGGGAAGAGGAACTTCTTGGCCCTTGAGTAAGTTTCGTTTCTGCTCTGGTGATGCAGGGGGTAGACATGGCTTTTCGCGCCATACCACTACCCAGCCCACGAAGGGCAGATATACCCCAGCTATATAGTTGCAAATAGCGCCTGTTCTTTTTCAATGGCCGCCAGTGCATAGTCTTTTCACACAGTCTATTAAGGCGCACAGTACCCATGGCAATGGGCACGACAATCCTGTTTGTGACGCCAAGTTGACACTCCAGCAGCGGGGCCTTGGGTGACTCGTTACTGGGCCGCGATTCTGCTCCTGTGACCCCAGCGGTGTCGTTTAGTAAATAGGAAGGGGATGATGACAGTTTATTTGTGACGCCACCTGTGGTATGTGGCAAGTTAGGTGCTGCCGCTGCGGGGTGGAGGCTTCTGGGGCAGATGGTGACACAGCTGAGATGGTGCAGCTGAGCCCCAGGGCGGATGGGGGTAGTAGTAGGTTATGGCGGGGGTTGCAGGGCTGGAGGCGCAGGCGAAGAACTGAGTGACACAGGAATGCAGTCTCAAGATTTTTACTCACTGTAGCAGTTCCAAGGTAACACGACATGTCAGTTACCACCTTTGAAGTGCTGGGGTTTCACTGTGATTGGCTCCAGCCGATCCCAAGTAGTTCGGAGGTCGAGTCTGGTGCACCTTTCTTATGTGTACCTTCCCTGGTCATCTTCCTGCGCTTGCTTCTCCCTCCTTCTTTGTGTCCTCACACACAGAGCCATTAGCCAGTGCCCACGGACTCTTTTTGGGTGGCATGAAGCTCTATCCCTTGGCTCTTTGGGGTCACCTTCTAGCATATTCATGTGCGGATGTGGCCTCGGTGCTTGCAGTCACCTCAGCCTCTGGTTTTACTAGCGGAGTATGTAGGTTCTTCTCCTCTAGCTTAGGAACCAGTCTCCAATTTGTGGCCAAGTCCTTCCATACAAAGGTTGCATGTGGAACAAGCCTACGGGAGTATGTCACACTTCCCGTGGTCTCTAGGACTCCTTATGTCTTGCGCCTGGGTCAAGCTGCACCAGCTCCAGACCACAAGCGTTTCTCCTCCACTACTCCTTCCTCTTTTTGACTTTCTTCACACTCCACTACTGTGTGTCCCCACTGCTAAGACTCCACCCCCCGGACTAGATTCGGGTACATGACTCGCCCACCCCAGGGCCTTAGGTGACTCGGTATCGGGGCGGACTAGTCCGGGGTAGTCAGCGGTGGCGGGGCCTGACTCCATGACCCTGGTGGAGTCAATTAATGTGGCGGTATTGGGGGAGATGATTATAATAAAGTTTATGAAAGATTTGTGACGCGACCTGTGCTAAATTGCAGCTCTTTAGGGCCGCAGCTGCTGGAAGGGACCTCCGGGGCTGATGTTATGGCAGCTGAGGTGTTTCTTGCTCTCCACAGGTAGAGCGGGTAACCCGGGGCAACCTTTGGTGCTTGGTAAAGTCTATGGTGTTTGTGGACGAGGTGCAGGACCGACAGGGCAGTGGAAAGGAACAGACACAGACAGTAATTTCCTTTTACCTTCTCCTTTACATGTCCAACCAGGGAAGTCCAGGGAGCCTGTTACAGGTGGTAATGGTGATCCAGTGGCCTGGAAGCAGTCGGGGGTCTCACACTGGCCAGGTGAGTAATGAGGCCTGCTCCCTACGCTCTGTATGTGTAAACAGGGTCCCACTGTTTAAATATACTGAGACCCGTTCTGCTGCTCTCTGAGGTAATTTGTTACCTCTCCCGTATAGTGGGCTGCGTGGATTGTCAAAGGTGCCGTTCTCTCTATCTGGGCTCCTAGCCCTGGCTTTGCAGCTGCACCTCCGGGTGCGGGGTGGACAGAGACCTGCAGTCCTCCGGATGCGACCACCGGTACTCGAGTACTCGAGTGGCCCTGAACTCCGCTATTCAATTTCTTTAGCTATGACGTTGGAGTGAGATGGCTGCGCTCCACTCCCAATGTTCTCCTCCTTTTTGCCTCTTTGTGGATGTGTTTTTCTGGGCCGAGCAATCTGGCTCAGCTCCCAGCTCACACACCACACTACTCGAGTCCTTGTCTCTCTGAACTCTCTTCACAGACTAACTCCTCCCCCAGGTCAGGGGTTAAGGAAGGCTCCCTGGAACTCCAGGTTTAGAGCTCCCTCTGCTGGCCTGGGAGAGAAACTGTGTTGGATGATGGTACTTACTGGCCAATAGATTTCTCCAATTACCTCCAGGCTCAGCATTAACCCTTTTGAGGAGGGCAACACTGCAGTAGCAACCAGACCGCTGGGGCGCCACATACAACCCACCCTTGACATGTCTAATGAGGTGTTGCTGAGTGAGAGTGTTGTCTTTTGTGTGAACCGGTGGATGACCTCCTCCATACCCAGGATGGAATACCACACCTCTGGATGAGGTGCAGTATTTCTGTGGTGACTGAAGCCTTAGGGGTGCCACACATACTGTTACTCTCTGGTTTAAGAGTATACAAATTAAAAACTTGAAAATGTGAAATTTTCAACATTTTTGAAACATTTCCAATTTTTTCATCAGTAAATGCAAAAACATATTGTCATTAATTGACCAACATCTTGAAGTATAATAGGTCATGAAAAAACAATCTCAGAATTACCAGCATCACTTGAAGCTTTCATTTTCCGTAGTTTTAACCTGATAAAATGACACTTGTCAGAATTGGAAAATTTAGTCTGGTAATTGAGGTAAAAAATGGCTCAATCATTAAGGGGCTAAGTAATAGGTGATTTTCGTTTTCGCGCTTTTGTTTCTTCCTTCCTTTATTCCAAGAGCCATATCTTTATTTTTCTGTCTAAATAGCTGTGATAGAGTTTGTTTAGTGATTGCAGACTTGTGAATTTGAACCGAACCAGGGGTTAAATAGAATATTTCACCAGGTTTTAACTACCCCAACTGAGAGCATTATGATCTGGGGGCAAAGAACCATAAATCCAGACAGGTATCACTCTGGGCTGCTTGCAGTTGATTTGGTAAACTTACATGTTATGTTGATATCTTCTGCAGTTCTACCAGTTTCTAACTGCTGAGCTCTGTATAAGCCTGCCCACACCACTGATTGGCAACTTTATGCCTATGAAAAGTATACAAAGAAAACGGCCAATCAGTGGTGTGGGTGGGGCTATACAGAGCTCATGAATATGCTTGTATATCTGCCAGCAAAATTGCTGAAAAAACAGTAATATTAATCAAAATTACAGCAATCAGCCCAGCAAGTGGCACATTGCTGGACTCAGAGTCTCTGCTTCTATATTATACTGCTCTCAGACTAGGTGGCAAAAACCTAGTGATAGATTCCCTTTAAGTATCATCTTAATTTTGGGCCTTGCTGAAGATTTTGCATCACAAGCTGAAAGCTGCACAACTCATGCTTACTATTCCTTATCTATACTGATTTCTAAAAACTGTTCCTATTAAGCATTTGTACCAGTTCTATGTGTAGAATTAAGTAAATGATATGTAATCCACATCCAGATTCAAAATTAAATTTATGATTGTCCTATATGGAACAGAAGACGACCATAAAACCTAAACTGTAGTGCAACAGTGTGAGATCTGATTGCATGTTGTGCCCATTGTACGGTATTAATACAGTGACCGGTCAGGTTCTCACACTCATGTGACTGCTGCATTGTTGCCACATGAAGGGTCAGATAGTGTTAAGTCAGGTCACGGCATGACAGCGCGTGTGTAGAGGGTTGTGAGCGCTCATCACCTGAGTTGTGTTCTACGGTGGAATATGACCCTTGGTCCTGTCAGCATTCCTGGGGTTAATAGATAATTTGCGTGTAACTTGTAGAAGATATTATAATCCTGTAACGACAATTTAGCAGACAAAGAATAAGGCTCAATCCACCGAAATTAGTTTGTTTAGAAAAGTGAGACCGTAACAAACAGCAAAGTTGAATGTACGTAAGCTTTCAATCTTCTGCGTCTTTTGCAGTCCTGTGATTCTCCAACACTGAAGATCTACAGATCCGCCAACTAATGTTTCTTTCTTTTCAGTATGTCTGGAACAGCTTCTATTAATTGTCTCCATCATGTCGCGGTGGCAGGAGGTACACATGGCAATGAGATGTCGGGGGTCACTCTCGTAAAACACTGGCTTAGAGACTCTACTGATCTGGTGAGGGACACTTTCACCGCTGTTCCCTTATTGGCCAACCCAAAAGCAACTGAGAAATGCGTGAGATACTGCGAAAGGGACCTGAACCGCTGCTTCACCTGGGACATCTTGCTGTGAGTTCTTTAGATACTGATAAGTTAATGATATCAGCCAGTGCCAAAAAGTTGGAATTGTTTTACACCATTGAAAGCTTCAGGAAAATACATATCACAAGATGGGAGAACCTGTAAACATCTCTATGTCGTACAAGATACTTATTAATGTCTGCAATTGTTTTGTTTTCCAAAATGTTAAATACTTTTCATACCATTTGAATTTATATGATTATATTATTAGTGTTTCTCCAGAATATTTTGGCTTTAGTTTAGGTTTTTAGGTTTTCCATTGAATCTTCAAGATTTATCTGTGTGTTTCCATCCATCTTGCTACTATTTTTACATCAATTCATCCATATATACCAGGGGTGCAAAAGCTGTGGCCAGGTGGCAATATGCAGCCCTCGATGCCCTTATGTGCAGCCCCCAATCATCTGGTCACAGAAATGAAACGTGTATTCCATGTTATGGAGAATACCCATGGTGCATAACACCGTATAGACGGGTAATTATGAATGATGTGCTGTGTAGCCTTATAGTGGAAAAATTAGTAAGTCCTAGCTCCTATAGCACATAAAGAAATATAAAGCCTGGTTTACACGCTTCAATAGATCTTTCAATCTGTCGTCGGGGTCAAATTGTAAGTGACGCACATCCGGCATCGTTCGTGACGTATTTGCGTGTGAAACCTACGTGCAATCAAGATTGAACGAAAATACGGTGATCGCATACACGTCGTTTATTCCTCATACATTGGACGTTTTGTTGTATGAACCTAGTCAATTGTAACGTGTGACATCCCTCATACGATTTTGATATCTGATGCTATGTGCGCAGGTGTGCGCTCTGCACCGCAGCTTAAAAAAGGTCTGCTTCAGAGCGCAGCTGAAAAGCTGCGTTCTGAAGCGCCTCACAATGTCTGTCATTCACTAATCTCTGTCAGTCCGTCACTATCTCTGTCCCTCACTCTCTGTCCATGTCAGTCTATCCCCCTCTCTCATATACTCACCGTTCCCCGATCCCCGGCGCTGCACGGCATTCACACTGCTCCGGCGGCTTTTACTGTTTTGAAAAAGCCGGCCGCCCATTAAACAATCTCGTATTCCCTGCTTTCCCCGCCCACCGGCGCCTATGATTGGTTACAGTGAGACTCGCCCCCACGCTGAGTGACAGGTGTCACACTGCACCCAATCACAGCAGCCGGTGGGCGTGTCTATACTGTGCAGTGAAATAAATAATTAAATAATTTAAAAAAACGGCGTGCGGTGCCCCCCAATTTTAAAACCAGCCAGATAAAGCCATACGGCTGAAGGCTGGTATTCTCAGGATGGGGAGCTCCACGTTATGGGGAGCCCCCCAGCCTAACAATATCAGCCAACAGCCGCCCAGAATTGCCGCATACATTAGATGCGACAGTTCTGGGACTGTACCCGGCTCTTCCCGATTTGCCCTGGTGCGTTGGCAAATCGGGGTAATGAGTTATTGGCAGCCCATAGCTGCCAATAAATCCTAGATTAATCATGTCAGGCGTCTATGAGACACCCTCCATGATTAATCTGTAAGTTACAGTAAATAAACACACACACCCGAAAAATCCTTTATTAGAAATAAAAAACACACACATATACCCTGGTTCACCACTTTAATCAGCCCCAAAAAGCCCTCCATGTCCGGCGTACTCCAGGATGGTCCAGCGTCGCATCCAGCGCTGCTGCATGGAGGTGACCGGAGCTGCAGCAGACACAGCCGCTCCGGTCAGTAAATAAAAAAAAAAAAAGGTGCCCAATGCATACGTCACAGAACACATGATCTAAAGGATCGCACACAAAATTGATCAATTTAACATAGACTACTAACGCTCGTGTGACAGCAAATGAACGACCTACGTGCAATCTCATAAGATCGCATATGCGACCTGGGCGTGTCACATCGCATACGAGATCGCATACCTAATTGTAAGGTGTAAAGCTGGCTTAAGGGGTGAAGATGTAGCTATGCATCACTGCTGTTATATTCATTGTAGTTTATGGGACATGGGTATTGCTAAATTGTTTCAGACTCTGGCATACAGTACAATGGACAGAGCTGACTGCATGGTCTCTTCTAGAGATGAGCGAGCACCATAATATTCGTACAATAATAATAATAATAATCTCTACACTCGTAACGAATACTTTGTAATACTTGCGTATTCGTTCCAAATACCGAGTACAATGAAAGTCAATGGGAAACTCAAGTAATTTTCTGCTGAACTCAACAGAAAGGTCTGGGGGCCTGAGGAAAAGGCTGAAATGGATGAGTAAGTGATGAAACTGAATGAGGAGAGTCTGGAGAATGTGCCTGCATGCAATTCTGACTGACATGTGGTTTCTGGAATCCCCTGGAGCCACACGGAAGACGTTCCGTGTGGCTTCAGTCTATCGGTGCCCCTGCAGTGTATGTCGCACTGCCCTGGCCAGTCCTGCAGTGACTCACACAGCAGTGTGCAAGCAGCTGCAGGATGACGAGCGCCGACATCAGGAGGTTAGCTCAGATCATTACCAGCTGTGATGATTTCCGCTGAACTCGTAACGTCAGCGCTCGACGTCAGCGCTCGTCACTGACTTCCACGATGCCGCATTCTCACATCAAGTCTAGCGGATGGCCCTAGACTGTAACTAGCGGTGATGTCATGGGCTCGCGTGAGAACGCGGCAGCCATAGAACTCAGTTACAAGTGCCGCTGACCTCACAAGTTCATGACGTTGGCGCTCGTTATGCAATGCAGTGACCTAGCCTGACCTAATGATGTTAGCTCAGGTCACTGCCCCTCTCTCTCAGCCAATGGGGAACATTCTGTTCTTCATCGACTGGGACAATGAGTATGGTATAGAATGTCGTGGGACCCCCTTATTGGATTACGCCTGACCCGGAATTGTTTTTCTTTTCAATAAATTGGTGAAAGAGGGAATGTTTTGGACAGTGTTTTTTCCAAATAAAATTTTTTTTTTTTTAGTACTGACTAGATTAGTGATGTCTGGTATCTGATAGATGTCGAGACATCACTAATGCCAGGGCTTGATGCCAGGTGACATTACACAGCTGGTATCAACTCCATATATTACCCCGTTTGCCACCGCACCAGGGCAATGGAATGAGCTGGTGCGAAGTGCCAGGATTGGCGCATCTAATGGATGCGCCACTTCTGGGGCAGCTGCGGCCTGCTATTTTTAGATGGAGGAGGGTCCAATAACCATGGACATCCATAGTCTGAGAATAACACAGCTGTCCACTTTTCCTTGGCTGGTGGTGATCAAATTTGGGGGGGACCCCACATTCTTTTTTTAGTTATTTATTTACTTTAAAATAACAGCGTGGGGTGCCCTCTGTTTTGGATTACCATACAAATTCTTTGCACCCACACTCCTCACATGGAGGGTCTGCACTCCTAGAAAATGGGGAGCATGCCCCCTATATTCTAGAAGGTCCAGAGTCGTTGTGGGACTTCCAAAATGGATTACAGGGGATTTTTTTTTTTCTTTACAATAAATTGGTGAAAGAGGGAATCTTTTGGGGAGTGTTTTTTTTTTCAAATACATTTTTTTTTCTATTTTTATACTGACAGTTGGTGATGTCGGGTATCTGATAGACGCCATGATATCACAACTGCTGGGCTTGATGTCAGGTGACATTAGGCTTGCATGGGCATCACCAGTAGGCTGGCATGGGCCAATAAGTATGGACCTTCCCACCCTGAGAATACCAGACCGCAACTGTCCACTTTACCTTGGCTGGTGATGAACCAAGTTGGGGGGAACTGCACTTTTTTTTTAATTATTTATTTATAAATAATTATAAAAAAGAGCCTGGGGGCCCTCCAAATTGGATCCCCAACCAAGGTAAAGCTGCCAGCTGTGATCTACAGGCTGCAGCCGTCTGCTTTACCCGAGCTGGGACCCCACGTCATTTGTTTTAATTATTGATTTATTTATTGGCTAACTACAAGGCTAAGTTCCCTTTAGTGCCACATGAAAGACACCAAAGGGTGCGAGATTACAAATTGTAGGGGAGTGGGAAATTATATCTATCTATCCATCCAGGTATCTATCCAGCTATCTATCTTTCTAGCTTTTCACTGTACAGTATGTAACCCTTCTTCCGTTTTTTTTTTGGCGGTCCGCTAAAAAAGCAACGGAATGCACACGGATGTATAATGGATCGTATACAGAACGGAAAGGATATGGTTCTGACACTGATGTGCATTGTTTAAAAAATTAGCCCTTAGTCCAATTCATGCAGGAGGTCCCCATCACAAGGGCATCCAATGACAAATAGTAGTTAGGCTGGAGTAGGAGTACTGTCCTGGTTTGTCTACTGCACAATGTGCATAGTGCTTACAAAAATTAGCCCTATGGCCTGAGTCATGGTTGATGCCGGAAAGAAACAGCTTTATATGGGAAGGGGTGGACGCAGCAGTAGCCAAAATGAACAATTTGGGGGAATTTAGTTTGGCTTGCTTTTATCTAGAGGGATTGCAAACTGTGGAAAAATCAAGTTCTTGTTGAAATTAATCAGACTAAAGGGTACTTTACACGCTGCGATATCGGTACCGATATCGCTAGCGAGTGTACTCGCCGCCGTCAGTTGTGCGTCATGGGCAAATCACTGCCCGTGGCGCACAACATCGCTTACACTCGTCACACGGACTTACCTTCCCTGCGACATCGCTCTGGCTGGCGATCCGGCTCCTTTCTAAGGGAGCGGTGAGTTCGGCGTCACAGCGACGTCCCACGGCAGCCGTCCAATAGCAGAGGAGGGGCGGAGATGAGCAGCTGGAACATGCCACCCACCTCCTTCCTTCCTCATTGCCAGTGGATGGAGGTAAGGAGATGTTTGTCGCTCCTGCAGTGTCACACATAGCGATGTGTGGTGCTGCAGGAACGAGGAACAACATCGCTACATACCAGACAACGATTTTTGGTAAATGAACGACCTCTCATATACTAACGATTTTTATCTCTTTTGCGATCATTTAAGGTCGCTCCAGCCTGTCACACACTGTGATGTCGCTAACGACGCCGGATTTGCGTTACAAACACCGTGACCCCGACGATATATCATTAGCGATGTCGCAGCGTGTAAATGGCCCTTTAGTCTGTGTGCATTATCTGTGGAGAGGCGTGAGCGCCTATCAGTGATGATTGCCCCAGCAGAACTGAAAACACGCCCTGACATCAAACTAGCAGCAGGGCAGGCCAGCACCTCCAAGGTGTATATAGAGAGGTCAGGCTAAGTGTTCAGTAGAGATGAGCGAACCGGTCCCGGTTCGGCTCGAGGTCGGTTCGCCGAACGGAGGTCCCGTTCGAGTTCGGCTCGTCGAACGTTCGACGAACCGAACTCGAACTGCATAGGAAACAATGGCAGGCAATCACAAACACATAAAAACACCTAGAAAACACCCTCAAAGGTGTCCAAAAGATGACAAACAACTCACAACACAACACAAACACATGGGAAAGTGACAAGGACATATACTCATGCGAAAACAAAACAGCTGGACAAGGAAAAAGAGGAGGAGACACAGATATATGAGTATATGCAAGGAAACATCGATTCCATTATTGTGCAACTTGAGCCCTGCTCATTTTAGGCTTCCAATCTTGATAAATTGCCTGAGCTCGCCACGTACGCCTTGGGGATCTTGTCGTGTCCTGCAGCCAGCGTTCTCTCGGAACCTGTCTTCAGTGCTGCTGGGGGTCTGCTGGCAGATAAGCACACGCGTCTGTCCACTGACAATGTGGACATGGCTCTCAAAGGACTTTTCTTCCCCTGGGTCAGCCAGGGGAGGCAAAAGGCACGCGTATTTTTGAGAGTGCTTCATGCAAAGCATCTTTTTCATCTTGAAAATGGGGGTCAACTGATGCCAGTCAAGTGGGGTGTGTGTGGCCCAATTAGTGGAAACGAGGGAGACTGTGGTTGGAGTCCCCTCGCTGTGTTTCTAAAAGAACCAAGATGAACAAGTCATGGCTCTCAGAGGACTTTTCTTCCCCTGGGTCAGCCAGGGGACGGCAAAGGCACGCGTATTTTTGAGAGTGCTTCATGCAAAGCATCTTTTTCATCTTGAAAATGGGGGTCAACTGATGCCAGTCAAGTGGGGTGTGTGTGGCCCAATTAGTGGAAACGAGGGAGACTGTGGTTGGAGTCCCCTAGCTATGTTTTACATGATTTTCGAAGGGCATGACATGCCTAAGAGGTTGAGTTTCATCATCTGCAACTTGTTGGCAACAGAAAGGCTGCCTTTACACCCTTTTGAGACCGAGGATTTTCGAGACCTTATGCCCATTGCAGTGCCCCAAGAGCCGATGGCCAGTCGTCACTCCTTCTCCAAGAAAGGCGTGCCCGCGCTACCACAGTAGGTCCCACACAACCTCACCGATTCCTTGAGAAACTCTGTGTGTGACAGGGTGCATTTCAACACAGATACTTGGACCAGTAAGCATGGACAGGGGAGTTACATGTTGCTGACTGGGCACTGGGTAACTATGGTGAGAGATGGAGAAGGGTTTGCTGTACAAGTCTTGCCGTCCCCACGACTTGTGTGTCAATCCTTCCTCTGTATGTACAAGTTCCTCCACTGCTTCTGCCTCCTCAACCTCGTGTGGGTCCTCCACCTCGGCCCAAACCCTGTGTGCTCAGGCCACCCTTCCTTGTAACTGCGCCCAAGGAATTTCACACACCTCCTTACTATGCTGGCAGCAGAGCTCAAGGCCATCATGCGGTCTAATGTTTACTTTGAAATGTAGGGGAAATGTGAGACACCGCTTAGGAATTGTGGACGGTTAGCTCTGGAGAGTGAGACCGAGTTTCATCAATGGTTGTCTACAGTCAACCAGCAGTCAGGGAAGGTCGGGTGCGACAATGATGCAAACCAGTCTGCGACCCTTCTTCAGGGCAATGTGACACACGTGCCTTGTATGGCTCACGTGTTGAACCTGGTTGTCCAGCAATTTTTAAAACATTATCCCTGCCTACATGGCCTTCTGCAGAGGGCACGGTGTAACGCCTGCCTGGATCGACACACTCAGATGGGCTGTAAAGGATAGGCTAGAGGCAAGCCACTCACCAAGCTGGACACCCAGAACCCTGAAACCCTTTAACCCCTATACAGTGATTTGAAATTACACAGGGCCCACGTTGATCAATACCTGTGGAAGGCTGCAGTTCCAGAGAATAGTAGTCATGCAGGTTCAAAAACATTAATTGAGGAAGAGGAACAGAATGGGATGACCAGGACTTAATCAGAAAACAAGCAGAGGTGAAATGCGGATCGGCCAACGAGGTACATAAACAGCAAGCAGGAAACGTAGTCAGGTAACAAGCACACAAACTCATAAAACTGAACTGGGGGTAACAGTAACAAGAGGTTCATAGCTTTGTCTGGCAGTGGTCTGCAGACAGGAGGGGCCTAAAAAAGGGTGTGGTGTCTTCCCATTGGGACCAGAGTACAAATTGATTGAGTGGACTACGTTGGTGACTTAAAAGCCGTGTGCGGCAATGATGCAAACCTGTCTGCGGCCCTTCGTCAGGGCAATGTGACACACGGGCCTTGTATGGGTCACGTGTTGAATCTGATTCACGACTTGTGTGTCAATCCTTCCTCTGTATGTACAAGTTCCTCCACTGCTTCTGCCTCCTCAACCTCGTGTGGGTCCTCCACCTCGGCCCAAACCCTGTGTGCTCAGGCCACCCTTCCTTGTAACTGCGCCCAAGGAAACCCACACACCTCCTTACTATGCTGGCAGCAGAGCTCAAGGCCATCAGGCGGTCAAATGTTTACTTTGAAATGTTGGGGAAATGTGAGACACCGCTGAGGAATTGTGGACGGTTAGCTCTGGAGAGTGAGACCGAGTTTCATCAATGGTTGTCTACAGTCAACCAGCAGTCAGGGAAGGTCGGGTGCGACAATGATGCAAACCAGTCTGCGACCCTTCTTCAGGGCAATGTGACACACGTGCCTTGTATGGCTCACGTGTTGAACCTGGTTGTCTAGCAATTTTTAAAATACCATCCCGGCCTACATGGCCTTGTGCAGCGGGCACGCTGCTATGTGGTCACTTTCATCCTTCGCACCCAGCAGCTCAACAACTTTCATCGCTCCGGAAGTCTTAGGGTCTGGCAGTTAAACGCCGGAAATGCGATGTTCCGACACGCAGGAATTGGAATCTGCACATGTTGCATTGTGTGTGGCAGCACCGCAGAGCCCTGCTGAAATATGGTATGACGTATACCCTGGGCTAACTTGATCCAGAGGTGGTGCAGATCACGCTGCTGGAGTGGTGTCAGATCAAGGACCTATGCACCCTTCTACACAGTTTCCAAATGTCGACGAAGATGTTTAGCACTGGCAATGCCATTCTCAGCGTGACAATTCTGGTCACCTACATGATGGAGCACACTGTAAGCATTATTCGGAGTCAGGTATTGGTCCAAGAGGAAGGTGAGGAAGTACAGGAGGAGTCATATGCAGAAGGGATAATAAGATCTACAAGGTCCATACGGTAAGCGGCACCTAGGCAGCAGTTATGGTGGGGGATAGGGATTAACAAGGGCGCATAGTATCAGCAAAAATTGTTGAGGAAGGTGCAGGAGCCATGAAGAAATGGAGGACGAACTTGCGATGGGCATGGAAGACTCAGCAGATGAGTGAGAGCTTGCTCACATTTCGGTTGTGCGAGGTTGGGGGGAGAGGGCAGAGGAAGGAGGCACGATTCTCACCTCTCTGCCACCAACACACCAAGGTCTTGGTCCTCCTGGATGCACAAGACACATGAGCGTCTTCTTGCTGCACTACCTACAACATGACCCTCGGATTGTACGAATTCGAAGTAATGCTAACTACTGGGTTGCCACACTGTTAGATCCCCGGTACAAGACAAAATTTGGCGAAATAATTCCTGCCATATAAAGGGACGCACGTGTACAGGAGTATCTTCAGAAGGTGTTACGCAATCTTCGATCTGCTTTTCCACTAAACACCAGTGCTGCACAGAGTGAATCTCAACGGTTTGTCATGGATAGGAGGAAATGGTCTTTTACTTGTCCACATCTGAGGGACCGAGGGGTGGCTGTTGTGCTGAGATGCCATTGAGTACGGTGTCCCTGCAGAGCTGCACTTTTGGTCATATACAAAATGAGTTGAAAAAGGACAGATGCGGGTGAAAAGGGGAACAGGTGTGTTGGAAAGGGGAAAAAAGTTTTGGTCCGTGGGTTTGGTGGTTAAGCAAAAGTAACATTTGATGAAGAAACACCATCTGTTACGGTGGGACTGACAGATTTGGATAAGGTGGTATATACTATGTTACCGCTATATAACGAAAATTAATAAGAAAAGAAAGATAAAGGTATATATCCCCATCAGCAGTCAGTGTCCACCGTGCTCCCAGATGGAAAAGGAGAGGTTGGCAACTGGAAGGTTCGGTGGAGGATACAGAGCTGTGTGGCTATGAAACTAATAGTAGCCTGAACCAAGTTAGACGCCACTCGGATCTTGAGACTGGGAGCGCTGTTAGCGTCACAGGGTCCACACGCCCACCCAGCCCAGGAACTCCCTGTTAACATCACAGGGGCCATTCAGTACGCTGACCGTGTGCATTTGGGCCACACCTGTGAACAGCAGGCGCATCAGCAGCAGGCCTGTTAATGCCACTGGGCTGCACAAGCAGGACTTGTAGGACAGGAGCTGGTCTTAACCGTTCTGCGTTACCAACTGTGGTGGCGGCCTGCATCAACGCCCTATCCCTGCCTACCTCTGGCCTAAAGCCACAATGGGTTCAACACATGGAGGTGTGCTCTTTCGGAGCATAATAGAAGACTGCGCACCTCCTTGTTGTCTCCAGCACCTTCTATAACCTGGGTCCGCCCCAAACCAGGGTGGACCACAATGCACCTCCTGGAGACAAAAGCAGAGTGACACGTCATGAGTGGCATAACTAGCGTCCTATTTGGAACCGCAACTTCAATGATGACCTCATGGCTGTCATGACCCAAACACCTCACCAGTCATCGTCTGACCATCAATAATGAGGTGACAAGTCATAGGGGCGGGCCTCTGCAAGCCATTTGGGAGTGGCCTGGCCACATCGTCAGGACACCTGATGCCCTGTGGTCTAAATGGGCCCCCCACATCACGGGCAGGGCCAAAGAGTTCATTACCGGACCTAGTTTCTGATGCAGTAAGTGCCTGACCATAGTCAGTTGCATGAAATACAGTCTCTGAAAAAAGACTATCAGCTTTAGCATGGTGTCTATGCACAACACAGGACTTAGACCCGTCACGGAGTGCAAGTACCTGTGCAAAGAGGCTTTTCGCACTAAGTGTGGGAGCATGCGCTGTAGCCCGAAATGAAGACTTAGCCTCAGGAATGGCACAGTCAGGCTGAGCATACTCACTAGGCGAAACACTGGAGTTAGGCTGCGGCTGGGGTAATTCGTCACACGCATGCGCACTAGCTGCCTCTCCACACTTACACGTGGAGGAGAAAGCAGCCAGCTGGACAACCCGAGGCACAGGCCTAAATGGCAGCTGATGCCTGGGCGCAACTGAAACCGCAGCAGGCTGCTTGCGTTTAAGGCGTCACCGTTTTGTAACAACAAATAACATCCAAAAGAACAGGTGTACTTCTTCCCATGGATAATCTGATATGATCCCTTTTTTCATGGACACGACCATCGGTAACAAATGTAGATGAGGCCAAATCAGCAGCTGCTTCAATGCATCTGAATTGCTCCATAAAGTGGCCTCTCCTCCACCCCAATTTCAAGATCCCAAATACTCCATTCCTCTGTGGTGTCAATCCAATCGCACTTGCTTCCTAACAGCTCTCAAGTTTCCACCAGCCCTGCTGAGTATGGGGTGACAGAGATGGTTGAGTTTGCATAGCTGTTCAGTCGCACTATAGCCTGGGAATCAGAGGTCTGCTCCAAAGCTGCAATGAGTACAGACAAGGAAGTTATTATTATTTTTATCATTATTGATTTATAGAGCACCATTGATTCCATGGTGCTGTACATGAGAAGGGGGTTACATACAGAATACATATACAAGTAACTATAGACAGACTGGTACAGAGGGAAGAGGGCCCTGCCCTTGCGGGATTACATTCTAAAGGATTTTTGGGAGGAGACAGTAGGAGTTGTTTAGGTTGAGCGTCAAGTACGTATGGTGGTGGTGTCATTGAAGGTTATAGTCATTTCTGAACAGATGAGTTTTCAGATTCAGTTTGAAGCTTGCGTGTGTAGCAGCTAATCTAATGTGTTGAGGTAGCGAGTTCCATGAGACAGGGGAAATGATCTGCGCAGATAGCCTGAAGCTCTGTGACTGGGATCCAGGCCCCGATGAAGAAGGTGCTGAGCCTAATCTACACCCTCATTTCCAAATAGTAAATCCTCCTGGTGGAGACAATGGGGAACATGATGAGGAGCACAGATACCTGATTGGAAGGACAACTTTACTATTCGGTCAGGGCAGGAAGAGGTTGTCTTGGAGGACTCAGGACGAGGGGAATGAAAACACACAGGGTTATTGATGAGGTTGGAGACAACACTTACTGTCAAACCAAAGTCAGCCAGTCGATGAGGTCATTAGAGGAGGTGGAGGAGGATGCTACTGACGACGAGGTTACGTTGCGTCTTCCTGGCCAGAGACAAAGTACTGGAAGCACGTCAACAACTGAATCCTGGACCACAACTTTGACTCTGAGCAGATGTCGTGTTGGCTATGCAGGTCGCATGGACTGTAAGCCTTTCCTAGCCTGTGAATTTTTGGACATCGCAAAGGATCACCCAAGTCATGGAATCTGTAAGATTTGTCAACAATCTGTAAGTAGAAGGCAAAAACTCACACTTTTGAGTACTTCATGAAGTATCTGTTAGGGCCAGGTGGACGGGCAGACCCAGGAGGTGGATCCACTGGGCCGAACACCTTCCTGAAGGCAAGGGGTCCGGTAGCCGGAGCACTACGGGTAAAATAGTCCGTGCAAAATAGTGGAATGTAGAAGTCCCTGGGACCACGGAGTCACTGATGGTAGTCCGGGTGACAGAGCTCAGGTTCGGAGGCCAAGATGTTGTCAGGCAGAGTCCGGAACTGATGGAGCGAGAGGATGGATCACCACAGGGATCAAAGATGGTACGGACTGACGGGATGGCAGATAGTCAGCGTTCGGGGTTCGGGAATCGGCAGGACCGGATGGCGAGGCAGGAGCGGCTCTAGAAGAGAGAGAGGTGAGTATACCGCAAGACACAAGAAGACCTGACTCCTTGCTTAGGAAACACGAAGAACAGGCCCCGCCCCCTTGGACATTAAACCCCTTTATACCCTGTACCTGTGTGTTCAATATCCTGTCTGTGGACGCTGGCCCTTTAAGAAAGGGTCAATGACCGCGTGCCCTACTGCGCATGCGCGAGGCCCGGGTGCCAGAAGCCAGGGCAGGGAGCGGCGAACAGGAGGCAGGGGAGCCGAGCTGGAGCGAAGCTGACAGCGGACGCTGGGAGCGGGGACCGGGACGCCTGGGGATCCTAGGTGAGGAGGCCTGGAGGCTGTGGAGCGGGGGACGCCGGACAGAGGAGCCGGGGAGTGAGCCAGGGAAGCCCCAGGGAGCGTGGCAGGGGAGCCGGGGAGCTGGACAGGGGACCCAGGGAGCGTGACAGTATCACATGGATATGAATTGACAGCGTGAAGGTGTATTGCTCAGCTTTAGCAACTGTCAACGCAATATGCTTATTTGCCGTTCATTGCATGCATTGTTGCAGACTACACACAAGGGGCTGCTGTTTTTTTGGATCTGCCTTTGGTCACTATAGCAATAGAAAATTGCTCTTCGGGGGTGGACTTGGAGATGCTGTCTATGAACAGAATGAAAAGCTAAAGGTGTGCGTTACAGCAAGGAGCCACCGCGGAAACACTTTGTTCAATTGTGAGGGGAGTTGTGTTGTACTTTGATGATGAGCACTGTAACGTCAGTGAGCAGCATCCTGTACCACAGACCAACATTCTTACAGTGCTGTCTATACTGTTTACCGTGAGAGGAGCGTAAAGTCTGTATTTCTGGCAACTGGACATCACAGTACCCGGGTACGGTAGGCTGTGCCCAGACAATAATGCGGGCACAAAACACTTTGTTTTATTAGCAAAACACATATCTGTTCTGGGTAGGCCGACTATATAGACAATAAGACTTGCTGCCTCTGCACTGTCAAATTGTCACGTACAGTTTAAATCATAGAGGGACAGCAACACATGTTTGCATTGACTGTTGCTTTTCAAGATTTCCATGACTGTGTTGCAGAGCTGTGTGGTTTGCATTCACACTGTTATCATCTGCAATATCTGTGAGGCTTCAGCTAACAAGGGTATTCAGGGGGGGTCATGTGTTTTGTCTATGTTTAGGTAGATAACTTGGAAGCTCTTGTGATGCGCCACTGGTAAGTCGTGTTCGCACACACACACACACGCACACACACACGCACAAACACACAATTACTGCTACACAGAGGGATTAGCAGGTAGTAGGCAACAGAATAGATTGTTCAATTATTTTAATTGTATGCATGGTTCCTATTGTTTGTTTTGGTAAAGTTAAACAATCATTTATCAACCCAACTGGCTAGAGTCCTTTTCCTTTTGCCTGGTTTTGCTGCATACTGGGGAGCCCACCCTGTACACGACTTAAAATGAAGCATAAGTCGCAATGTGAATTTCACTGTGCTACAATATGACAGCGTCTGTGTAGCTAAGGTCAGGGATTTCCTCGCTGCATTTCCCCATTAGGAGGGATAGAAAGGGAGGCTTACTTTCCTCTACCCAGACCCACAACCCTGCCACTGTACCCTCATGCCCTTTGCACACTCAAACTCATTGTTACTAAGCCATTATACTAGCAAACACTGAGTAAACTTAGTGGCATCCTAAAAGTGGCTGTTGGACTTCCATTAGTGTCCCACTGGTGCAAACCTATGTGCAGCACCTCTGCATTGCACACTCAAACTCATTGTTACTAAGCAATTATACTAGCAAACACTGAGTAAACTTAGTGGCATCCTAAAAGTGGCTGTTGGACGTCCATTAGTGTCCCACTGGTGCAAAGCTATTTGCAGCACCACTGCATTGCACACTCAAACTCATTGTTACTAAGCCATTATACTAGCAAACACTGAGTAAACTTAGTGGCATCCTAAAAGTGGCTGTTGGACTTCCATTAGTGTCCCACTGGTGCAAACCTATGTGCAGCACCTCTGCATTGCACACTCAAACTCATTGTTACTAAGCCATTATACTAGCAAACTATGCTGCCAATTTGTTACGCTCACCGAGGAGCGTCGAGCGTCCGGAGGTGGACCCACTGGACCGTGCACCGGACTCCCCTGAGAAGGCGATCAGCAGCGAACCCCTATACAGGGACTGTGCGGCGCCTCCCCAGAAGGCCTAAATGCACGGCAGCCAGGAACCGATAGTTGGTGTGTCTGTAGGGCCAGGTGTAGCAAGGTTGTGACGTCCACAGCCGGCAGGACACGGAAACTGCACCGGAGATGTTCACAGCAGGTGACGTCCGCCGCAGGTACGGCACGGATAATGTCCACGGCAGGTAGGGCACGGTGACGTCCACTGTCGGTATGAGCGGTGACGTCCACAGCAGGTACGGCACAGATAATGTCCACGGTAGGTAGGGCACGGTGACGTCCACTGTCGGTATGAGCGGTGACGTCCCCAGCCGGAATGGTACGGATGGCACTACGGTGAGACAAGAGATTAGAACCAGGTATCAATGCACAGAAAACAGATAACAGCACAAGGGGTCTGGACACTGGCAAGGCTCTAATGGAAGCGTTGCTCGGGCGCCTGCTGCTGGGGGATGTGAACCTAAATACCCATTAGGTAACAGGTGACCTCTGAGGTCACTTCCAGAAAATGGGGCATACCGCTTTAAGAAAGGGGGCGTGGCCTCGCGCGCAGCCTACAGTCACTTACTGCAGCTCTGTGTAAGGAAGGGAGACAGGAAGAGGCTGCAGCATGCCTGGGAGCAGGAGCAGCATGCCACTAGCACTCCCAGTCATAGACCCAGGCAGCGACGGCCTTCCTCTTACTGGTCCCATGGCAGGCGCAGAGCCATGGGACCAGTAAGAAGAAGGCCGTCGCTGCCTGGGTCTATGACTGGGAGTGCTAGTGGGAGCCATGCTGGGACTGGGTACATGTGAGAAAGCGCGCCCCCCATGGGGTCTGGTGGGACCAGGGGCTACACAGTTTAAGGGCCGTAGTTGCATTGTCAGGGATAGTTATTGTTGATTATTCTGCTGTTAATAAAGATAGACCACCGCTGCAATCTACACCACCTCTCAATTTTTACTACCACATTTTAAGTGCACAATCTTGTCGCAATCAAAATGAGTGGCAAAATGACAGATGCTGGTGGAAAGGGGAAGAGGCGTGTTGGAAAAGGAAAAAAAGGGTTTGTCCGTGGGGAAGGTGGCAAAGCTCCATTAACATCTGCTGAAGATAGACCATCTTCCAGCAAAAGTAAGATGTCTACTACTTACCGTGGACAATCCGATGTGCTCCCTTTTTTACGGACACGAACAACTGGAACAAAGGTAGATGATGGCCAAAAAAAGAAAATGCTTGAATGGATCTCAAGTGGTCCAACAAGTGCCTTCTCCTCCACCTCAACTACCGCATCCAAAAAACACCAGTCCTCTGAGTTGTCATCCCAATCACACTTGCTTTCTCCCAGCTCTGAAGTCTCCATCCGCCCTGCACAGTATGGTGGAACTGAGATGGCTGAGTCTGCAGAGCTGTTCAGTCACACTATAGCCTGGAAATCAGAGGTCTGCTCCCAAGCTACAGTGAGTACAGACCAGGAAATGGTCTGCAGTGATGCCCAGAACCTTTGTGACTCAGATTCAGGCCGTGATGGCAAGTTTCTGAGCATAATGTTGACCCTTATTCGAGGAGGTCAACAGAGACGGTGGAGGAGGATGCAACTGACGACGAAGTCACCTTGCGCCTTCCTGGACAGAGTCGGAGTACTGGTAGCACGTCTACAACTGCATCCTCAGCCACCACTGTGCCTCTGAGCACTAGTCGGGGTGGATCAGCAGGTCGCAATGCCCTCTAAGCCTTGCCTAGCCTGGTCCTTTTTTGACATAGCAAAAGATCGCCCAAATTATGTGATCTGTAAAATTTGTCGTGATTCTGTTAGTAGAGGGCAAAACCTCAGCAGTTTGACAACTTCTTCCATGAATCATCACATGAATAAATATCATATGTCCCAGTGGTAAGCTCACCGTGCTGTAATGCGGCCTAGCGGAGCGAACCATCCACCGCCTGCCCCTTCCAGTGCATCTGCGCGCTCTTCATCTTCTAGGACTGTGGGGACAGCTGTCACACCTGATTTTCCACACACAACTTCCACCACTGTAACCGCAACAGGCAGTTTGCTTGGTAGGTCATCAGTTGGTTTGGAAGGGGAAACAAGTGCGTGTGTACAGCTCTCTCAGACATCGATAGCACCAACGTTGGATGAAGGCAACATCATGTCTACGCCTGCATTTTCCTCACAAAGCTGCATTTTTCCAGGGACACCCTACTCAACACCGTCTACACACAGCAGCCAGATCTCTGTCCCTCAGATGTGGACAAATAAAAGGCCATTTCCTGCGACCCATGACAAAGCTAAGAGGTTGAATTTATCCCTCTGTAAGCTCTTGGCTACCGAAATGCTCCCTTTCCGCCTGGTGGACACACAGGATTTTAGAGACCTTATGTCTGTCGCTGTGCCCCAGTACCAGATGCCCAGTCGCCACTACTTCTCTAAGAAAGGTGTGCCCGCGCTACACCAGCATGTCGCACACAACAACTCCGCTTCCTTGAGAAATTCTGTGTGTGAACGGGTGCATTTCACCACCGATACTTGGACCAGTAAGCATGGACAGGGACGTTACATGTCGCTGACTGGGCACTGGGTAACTATGGTGGTAGATGGTGAAGGGTCTGCTGCACAAGTCTTGCCGTCCCCACGACTTGTGTGTCAATCCTCTGTCTGTCCAAGTTCCGCCACTGCTTCTGCCTCCTCCACCTCATCTGGGTCCTCCACCTCCGCCCCAAGCCTGCCTGGTTAGGCCACCAGCGTTCTCACTGCGCAGAAGGAATCACGCACCCCTCATTACTATGCTGGCAGCACAGCGCAACGGCATCAGGCGGTCTTTAGCTTGACATGTCTTGGAAATAGGAGTCACACAGCGGCTGAGTTGTGGGCAGCTCTGGAGACTGAGTTGAATAAATGGTTGTCTCCACTCAACCTGCAGCCTGGTAAGGCCGTGTGCGACAATGCTGCAAACCTGGGTGCGGCCCTTCGCCTGGGCAAGGTGACACACGTGCCTTGTATGGCTCACATGTTGAACCTTGTTGTCCAGCAATTTTTAACACACTATCCCTAGATGGCCTTCTGAACAGGGCACGAAAACTGTCTGCTCACTTCCGCTGTTCAACCACCGCTGCTGAGCGACTTGCATCGCTCCAGACGTCTTTCGGCCTGCCGATTCATCACCTGAAATGCGATGTGGTAAGACGCTGGAATTCGACTCTCCACATGTTACAGCGACTGGTGCAATACGTCATGAAGTATAGCTTGGGCCAACGAGATGCAGAGGTGGGGCAGATCACCCTGATGGAGTGGTCTCAGATCAAGGACCTATACACCCTTCTGCACAGTTTCGACATGGCGACGAATATGTTTAGCGCTGACAATGCCATTATCAGCATGACAATTCCAGTCATTTACATGCTGTAGCACACGCTAAACACTATTCGGAGTCAGGGGGTGGGACAACAGGAAGG
The DNA here is from genome assembly GCF_048569485.1 of Anomaloglossus baeobatrachus. Taxonomy (NCBI): domain Eukaryota; kingdom Metazoa; phylum Chordata; class Amphibia; order Anura; family Aromobatidae; genus Anomaloglossus; species Anomaloglossus baeobatrachus. The sequence continues at coordinate 232,324,813 of NC_134357.1, forward strand.
GGAGGAACTACAGGAGGATTCATATGCGCAAGACACAACAACATCACCAAGGTCCAGACGTTCATCATCACTAACGCGGCAGGCATGGGACCATGGGGGACAGGGATCAACAAGGGCGCATAGTAGCAGGCGAAATGTTGAGGAAGGTGCAGGAGAACATGAAGAAATGGAGGACGAACTATCCATGGACATGGAAAACTCAGCGGATGAGGGAGACCTTGGTCAAATTTCAGTTGAAAGAGGTTGGGGGGAGATGTCAGAGGAAGAAAGAACGGTTAGCACCTCTATGCCACAAACACAGCGTGGACTTGGTCCGCATGGCTGCGCAAGACACATGAGTGCCTTCTTGCTGCACTACCTCCAACATGACCCTCGTATTGTCAAATTTAGAAGTGATGATGACTACTGGCATGCCACACTATTAGATCCCCGGTAGAAGTCCAAATTTTGTGACATAATTTCAACCATAGAAAGGGACGCACGTATGCAGGAGTATCAGCAGAAGCTGTTACTCGATCTTAGCTCGGCTTTTCCACCAAACAACCGTAGTGCAGGGAGTGAATCTCCCAGTTGTAACTTGGCAAATATGGGACGGTCTCGTCATCTTCGACAGTCTACCCGTACCAGTAGCACCGTATCTGGTGCTGGTAACAGCAATTTTATTGAATCTTTTCATAATTTTTTTAGACCCTCCTTTGCAAGGCCACCAGAGGCAACAAGTCTGACACATAGTCAACGGCTGGAGAGGATGATAAGCGCACGCGTCTGTCCAGTGACAATGTGGACAGACTAACGTTCATCAAAATGAACAAGTCATGGATCCACAAGGAATTTACTACCCCTGTGCCATCCTGGGGAGAGTAAATGCTTGTGTATTTTGAATGTGCTTGATGCAAATCTAGCTGTGAAGTGTACAACTAGGGCACAAGTGCTGCCACTGATAAGGTGTCTGTGTGGCCCAATTTTTGGAAAAAAGGGAGACTCCGCTTGGAGTAACCCTTGCTTACATTGTTTTTAAAAATGATCCAAGATGCACAGAGCTTGGATCAGGAAAGACTTTGCTACCTACCCCTGTGTCATCCTGGGGACGGTTATGTATGGCGTATTTTTGAATGTGCTTGATGCAAATCTAGCTGTGAAGTGTACAACTGGGGCACAAGTGCTGCCACTGAAGGGGTAGGTGTGTGTGTGGCCCAATTTTTGGAAAAAAGGGAGACTCCGCTTGGAGTAACCTTTGCTTACATTGTTTTTAAAAATGATCCAAGATGCACAGAGCTAGGATCAGAAAAGACTTTGCTACCTGCCCCAGTGTCATCCTGAGGACGGTTAAGTATGGCGTATCTTTGAATGTGCTTGATGCAAATCTAGCTGTGAAGTGTACGACTGGGACACAAGTGCTGCCACTGAAGGGGTGGGTGTGTGTGTGGCCCAATTTTTGGAAAAAAGTGAGACTCCGCCTGGAGTAACCCTTGCTTAAATTGTTTTTAAAAATGATCCAAGATGCACAGAGCTGGGATCAGGAAAGACTTTGCTACCTACCCCGGTGTCATCCTGGGGACGGTTAAGTATGGCGTATTTTTGAATGTGCTTGATGCAAATCTAGCTGTGAAGTATCATAGTATCATAGTATCATAGTATCATAGTTTTTAAGGTTGAAGGGAGACTCTAAGTCCATCTAGTTCAACCCGTAGCCTAACATGTTGATCCAGAGGAAGGCAAAAAAAACCCAATGTGGCAAACAAGTTCCAATGGGGAAAAAATGTCCTTCCTGACTCCACATCCGGCAATCAGACTAGTTCCCTGGATCAATACCCTGTCATAAAATCTAATATACATAACTGGTAATATTAAATTTTTCAAGAAAGGCATGCAGGCTCTGCTTAAATGTTAGTAGTGAATCACTCATTACAACATCATGCGGCAGAGAGTTCCATAGTCTCACTGCTCGTACAGTAAAGAATCCTCGTCTGTGATTATGATTAAACCTTCTTTCCTCAAGACGTAGCGGATGCCCCCGTGTTCCTGTCGCAGGCCTAGGTGTAAAAAGATCTTTGGAAAGGTCTCTGTACTGTCCCCTCATATATTTATACATTGTGATTAGATCCCCTCTAAGCCTTCGTTTTTCCAAACTAAATAACCCCAAGTTTAATAACCTGTCTTGGTATTGCAGCCCACCCATTCCTCTAATAATCTTGGTGGCTCTTCTCTGCACCCTCTCCAGTTCAGCTATGTCCTTCTTATATATCGGTGACCAGAATTGTACACAGTATTCTAAGTGCGGTCGCACTAGTGACTTGTACAGAGGTAGAACTATATTTTTTTCATGAACACTTATACCTCTTTTAATACATCCCATTATTTTATTAGCCCTGGCAGCAGTTGCCTGACACTGGCCACTAAAGTGAAGTTTACCATCCACCCATACACCCAAGTCTTTTTCTGTGTCTGTTTTACCCAGTGTTCTACAATTAAGTACATAATCATAAATGTTATTTCCTCTACCCAAGTGCATGACCTTACATTTATCTACATTAAACTTCAATTGCCACTTCTCAGCCCAATCCTCCAATTTACATAAATCTCCCTGTAATATAAAATTATCCTCCTCTGTATTGATTACCCTGCAGAGTTTAGTATCATCTGCAAATATTGAAATTCTACTCCGCATGCCCCCGACAAGGTCATTTATAAATATGTTGAAAAGAAGCGGGCCCAATACTGACCCCTGTGGTACCCCACTATGAACTGAGACCCAGTCCGAGTACGTACCATTAATAACCACCCTTTGTTTCCTATCACTGAGCCAGTTTTTAACCCAGTTACACATATTTTCCCCTATCCCCATTATTCTCATTTTATGTACCAACCTTTTGTGTGGCACCGTATCAAAAGCTTTTGAAAAGTCCATATACACAACATCCACTGCATTTCCCTGGTCCAGACTTGAACTTACCTCTTCATAGAAGCTGATCAAATTAGTTTGACAGGATCGATCCCTCATAAACCCATGTTGATACTCCGTCATAAGGTTATTTTTCTTGAGATACTCCAGTATAGCATCTCTCAAGAAACCCTCAAGGATTTTACCAACCATAGAGGTTAAACTTACCGGCCTATAATTTCCCGGCTCAGTTTTTGTCCCCTTTTTGAATATTGGCACCACATTTGCTATGCGCCAGTCCTGCGGTACCGACCCTGTTATTAAGGAATCTGAGAAGATTAAAAATAATGGTCTATCTATCACAGAACTCAATTCCTGTAGTATTCTGGGGTGTATGCCATCCGGGCCCGGAGATTTGTCAACCTTAGTGATTTCGAGGCGGCGGCGTACTTCCTGCTGGGTTAAGCAGGTAATATTCAAGGGTGAATTTATGGTATCACTGATCATGTCATCTGCCATGGCATTTTCTTGTATAAAAACCGTAGAAAAAAAGTCATTCAGCAGGTTGGCTTTACCCTCATCCCCTTCCACCATTTCACCAAGACTATTTTTAAGGGGGCCAACACTATCGCTTTTCAGTTTTTTACTGTTTATGTAGTTAAAGAATATTTTAGGATTATTTTTACTTTCTCTCGCAATGAGTCTCTCTGTCTCAAACTTAGCTAACTTAATTTGCTTTTTACATATTTTATTTAATTTTCTATAATTATATAATGCCTCATCACTACCTACCCTCTTTAATTCTTTTAAGGCTTTCTGTTTTTCTTTTATTGCTTCCCTTACAGCTCTATTTAGCCATAGGGGTTTCCTCCTATTTCTAGCATGTTTGTTCCCATAGGGTATATTTTCTGCACAAGCCCTATTCAGGATGCTCATAAAAGTCTCCCATTTGCTTTGTGTACTTTTATTACTTAGTACATCATCCCAGTTTATTGCACTAAGATCATCTCTCAACCGTTTAAAATTTGCTTTCCTGAAGTTTAGTGTCCTTGTAGCCCCTCTACTAGACATCTTACTAAAGAATACATGAAAACTTATTATTTTGTGATCACTATTCCCCAAGTAACCCCCAACTTGTATATTTGATATGCGGTCTGGCCTATTGGTTAGTACAAGGTCTAGTAGTGCTCCCCCTCTTGTGGGGTCCTGTACCATTTGTGAAAGGTAATTATCTTTCATTGTTATCAAAAATCTATTTCCTTTGCTGGAACTGCAAGTTTCTGTTCCCCAATTTATATCAGGATAGTTAAAGTCCCCCATAATAATTACCTCTCCGAGACTCGCTGCTTTATCAATTTGCTTTATGAGGAGATTCTCTACCTCTTCCATAATATTCGGCGTCTTATAACACACCCCTATCAGTATTTTATTATTCATTCTCCCCCCCCTTATCTCCACCCATAGGGACTCTACATTCTCAGTACCCTCACATATGTTGTCACGCAGGATGGGTTTTAAGGATGATTTTACATATAGACACACACCTCCCCCTCGCTTATTTGTATGGTCATTCCTGAATAGGCTATAACCCTGTAAATTAACAGCCCAGTCATAGCTCTCATCCAGCCATGTCTCTGATATCCCCACTATATCATAATTTTGTTCCAACAATAATAATTCTAATTCCTCCACCTTATTTGTGAGGCTTCGGGCATTAGTGTACATGCACGTTACGTATGACTCTGTACCTGTATTCCTGCTTACTGTATTAACTGTCCTAACCCTTCCCCCCGTACCACCCCAATTTCATTACTTGTGCCCTGGTCACTATCTGCACTACATTCCCCTTCTATAAAGTGAATACCCTCGCCCCCCATTCCTAGTTTAAACACTCCTCCAACCTTCTAGCCATTTTCTGCCCCAGCAGAGCTGCACCCTCCCCATTAAGATGCAGCCCATCCCTAGCATAGAATCTGTAGCCAACTGAAAAGTCGGCCCAATTCTCCAGGAACCCAAAACCCTCTTTCCTACACCAATTCCTGAGCCACCTGTTAACCTCCCTGATCTCTCTTTGCCTCTCTGGTGTGGCTCGTGGCACAGGTAGTATTTCCGAAAATACCACCTTTGAGGTCCATGCTTTAAGCTTACAACCTAATTCCCTGAAATCATCTTTAAGGACCTTCCACCTACCTCTAACTTTGTCATTTGTGCCAATGTGTACAATGACCGCTGGGTCCTCCCCAGCCCCTCCCAGTAATCTGTCAACCCGATCAGCGATGTGCCGAACTCGAGCGCCAGGAAGACAACACACTGTTCGGCGATCCCTGTCTTTGTGACAGATTGCCCTATCTGTCCCCCTAATAATTGAATCCCCCACTACCAGTACCTGTCTTGCCTGCCCTGCACTCCTATTCCCCCCCTTACTGGAGCAGACACTCCTCTGGCGTTCAGAGGTCATGCCTTGCTGCAGCAATGCTACCCCTGTAATGACATCCCCCTCATCTGCCAAGTTTGCAAACCTATTGGGGTGTGTCAGTTCAGGACTAGCCTTCCTAGCATTTTTCCCTTTACCCCCCTTTCTAACTGTCACCCAGCTACCTACCTCACCGTCCTGCCGCTCCCTACTACGATCCTCCCCCACATCTGACCCAGCAAGCTGCTGCTCAGTGAGCAGCACACTCCTTTCCATATTGCTAATGCATCTCAGAGTTGCCAGCTGCTCATTTAGATCCAGTATCTGGGCTTCCAAACGTGCAACTTGCGCACATCTCGAACAACAGTATGCACCCTCGAACGGCTTTTCAAGGACTGCATACATGAGACAAGATGTACACTGGATCGCATTAGCAATAGTGGAGCACATTTTCTAATGGGGATAGCACTAAACAAATCTTAAGTAATTAAACAACTAAATACAAACAATTCTACTCACACTTACTTTTGCTCACACTTTGCTCACTCACGCTCACAATGAAGAAGACAGGCTAAAATTCGGCGCCCGGCTTTCAGAAGTCTTCCTTCCGGCTGTAACGGCCAAAACCCGGTTCTCCTTGAGCTCGCGGTGACTCTTCACTTATCCCAGAAGGCACTGGGAATATGCAAATTATCCTCGCAAGACTCCTTCCCTGGCTTTCAGAAGTCTTCCTTCCGGCTGTAACGGCCAAAACCCGGTTCTCCTTGAGCTCGCAGTGACTCTTCACTTATCCCAGAAGGCACTGGGAATATGCAAATTATCCTCGCAAGACTCCTTCCCTGGCTTTCAGAAGTCTTCCTTCCGGCTGTAACGGCCAAAACCCGGTTCTCCTTGAGCTCGCGGTGACTCTTCACTTATCCCAGAAGGCACTGGGAATATGCAAATTATCCTCGCAAGACTCCTTCCCTGGCTTTCAGAAGTCTTCCTTCCGGCTGTAAGGGCCAAAACCCGGTTCTCCTTGAGCTCGCGGTGACTCTTCACTTATCCCAGAAGGCACTGGGAATATGCAAATTATCCTCGCAAGACTCCTTCCCTGGCTTTCAGAAGTCTTCCTTCCGGCTGTAGCGGCCAAAACCCGGTTCTCCTTGAGCTCGCGGTGACTCTTCACTTATCCCAGAAGGCACTGGGAATATGCAAATTATCCTCGCAAGACTCCTTCCCTGGCTTTCAGAAGTCTTCCTTCCGGCTGTAAGGGCCAAAACCCGGTTCTCCTTGAGCTCGCGGTGACTCTTCACTTATCCCAGAAGGCACTGGGAATATGCAAATTATCCTCGCAAGACTCCTTCCCTGGCTTTCAGAAGTCTTCCTTCCGGCTGTAACGGCCAAAACCCGGTTCTCCTTGAGCTCGCGGTGACTCTTCACTTATCCCAGAAGGCACTGGGAATATGCAAATTATCCTCGCAAGACTCCTTCCCTGGCTTTCAGAAGTCTTCCTTCCGGCTGTAACGGCCAAAACCCGGTTCTCCTTGAGCTCGCGGTGACTCTTCACTTATCCCAGAAGGCACTGGGAATATGCAAATTATCCTCGCAAGACTCCTTCCCTGGCTTTCAGAAGTCTTCCTTCCGGCTGTAACGGCCAAAACCCGGTTCTCCTTGAGCTCGCGGTGACTCTTCACTTATCCCAGAAGGCACTGGGAATATGCAAATTATCCTCGCAAGACTCCTTCCCAGTGTACAACTGGGGCACAAGTGCTGCCACTGAAGGGGTGGGTGTGTGTGTGGCCCAATTTTTGGAAAAAAGGGAGACTCCGCTTGGAGTAACCCTTGCTTACATTGTTTTTAAAAATGATCCAAGATGCACAGAGCTGGGATCAGGAAAGACTTTGCTACCTACCCCGGTGTCATCCTGGGGACGGTTAAGTATGGCGTATTTTTGAATGTGCTTGATGCAAATCTAGCTGTGAAGTGTACAACTGGGGCACAAGTGCTGCCACTGAAGGAGTGGGTGTGTGTGTGGCCCAATTTTTGGAAAAAAAGGGAGACTCCGCTTGGAGTAACCCTTGCTTACATTGTTTTTAAAAATGATCCAAGATGCACAGAGCTGGGATCAGGAAAGACTTTGCTACCTACCCCGGTGTCATCCTGGGGACGGTTAAGTATGGCGTATTTTTGAATGTGCTTGATGCAAATCTAGCTGTGAAGTGTACGACTGGGGCACAAGTGCTGCCACTGAAGGGGTGGGTGTGTGTGTGGCCCAATTTTTGGAAAAAAGGGAGACTCCGCTTGGAGTAACCCTTGCTTACATTGTTTTTAAAAATGATCCAAGATGCACAGAGCTGGGATCAGGAAAGACTTTGCTACCTACCCTGGTGTCATCCTGGGGACGGTTAAGTATGGCGTATTTTTGAATGTGCTTGATGCAAATCTAGCTGTGAAGTTTACAACTGGGGCACAAGTGCTGCCACTGAAGGGGTGGGTGTGTGTGTGGCCCAATTTTTGGAAAAAAGGGAGACTCCGCTTGGAGTAACCCTTGCTTACATTGTTTTTAAAAATGATCCAAGATGCACAGAGCTGGGATCAGGAAAGACTTTGCTACCTACCCCGGTGTCATCCTGGGGACGGTTAAGTATGGCGTATTTTTGAATGTGCTTGATGCAAATCTAGCTGTGAAGTGTACAACTGGGGCACAAGTGCTGCCACTGAAGGGGTGCGTGTGTGTGTGGCCCAATTTTTGGAAAAAAGGGAGACTCCGCTTGGAGTAACCCTTGCTTACATTGTTTTTAAAAATGATCCAAGATGCACAGAGCTGGGATCAGGAAAGACTTTGCTACCTACCCTGGTGTCATCCTGGGGACGGTTAAGTATGGCGTATTTTTGAATGTGCTTGATGCAAATCTAGCTGTGAAGTGTATGACTGGGGCACAAGTGCTGCCACTGAAGGAGTGGGTGTGTGTGTGTGGCCCAATTTTTGGAAAAAAGGGAGACTCCACTTGGAGTAACCCTTGCTTACATTGTTTTTAAAAATTATCCAAGATGCACAGAGCTGGGATCAGGAAAGACTTTGCTACCTACCCTGGTGTCATCATGGGGACGGTTAAGAATGGCGTATTTTTGAATGTGCTTGATGCAAATCTAGCTGTGAAGTGTACAACTGGGGCACAAGTGCTGCCACTGAAGGGGTGGGTGTGTGTGTGGCCCAATTTTTGGAAAAAAGGGAGACTCCGCTTGGAGTAACCCTTGCTTACATTGTTTTTAAAAATGATCCAAGATGCACAGAGCTGGGATCAGGAAACACTTTGCTACCTACCCCGGTGTCATCCTAGGGACGGTTAAGTATGGCGTATCTTTGAATGTGCTTGATGCAAATCTAGCTGTGAAGTGTACGACTGGGACACAAGTGCTGCCACTGAAGGGGTGGGTGTGTGTGGCCCAATTTTTGGAAAAAAGGGAGACTCCGCTTGGAGTAACCCTTGCTTACATTGTTTTTAAAAATGATCCAAGATGCACAGAGCTGGGATCAGGAAAGACTTTGCTACCTACCCTGATGTCATCCTGGGGACGGTTAAGTATGGCGTATTTTTGAATGTGCTTGATGCAAATCTAGCTGTGAAGTTTACAACTGGGGCACAAGTGCTGCCACTGAAGGGGTGGGTGTGTGTGTGGCCCAATTTTTGGAAAAAAGGGAGACTCCGCTTGGAGTAACCCTTGCTTACATTGTTTTTAAAAATTATCCAAGATGCACAGAGGTGGGATCAGGAAAGACTTTGCTACCTACCCCGGTGTCATCCTGGGGACGGTTAAGTATGGCGTATTTTTAAATGTTCTTGATGCAAATCTAGCTGTGAAGTGTACAACTGGGGCACAAGTGCTGCCACTGAAGGGGTGGGTGTGTGTGTGGCCCAATTTTTGGAAAAAGGGAGACTCCGCTTGGAGTAACCCTTGCTTACATTGTTTTTAAAAATGATCCAAGATGCACAGAGCTGGGATCAGGAAAGAACTTGCTATCTACCCCGGTGTCATCCTGGAGACGGTTATGTATGGCGTATTTTTCAATGTGTTTGATGCAAATCTAGCTGTGAAGTGTACAACTGGGGCACAAGTGCTGCCACTTAAGGGGTGGGTGTGTGTGGGGCCCAATTTTTGGAAAAAAGGGAGTCTCCGCTTGGAGTAACCCTTGCTTACATTGTTTTTAAAAATGATCCAAGATACACAGAGCTGGGATCAGGAAAGACTTTGCTACCTACCCCGGTGTCATCCTGGGGACGGGTAACCCCTTCACGACCATGGACGGATCTTTCCGTCATGGATCGTGTCCCGGTAAGCCCCGCCCCCTGCCGCGGGCAGGCGGCGTGGATCGGCACACATATCAGCTGTTTTCAACAGCTGACATGTGTGCCTACATGTTCCGAGTGGAATCGCATTCCACCCGGAACATTAACCCCTTAGATCTCGCTGCCAAAGTCTGGCAGCGAGATCTATATGCGCGCGGCCATGTTTTTTACTTACCGCCGCCCCCTCCGGACGTCATGTGAGTGATCACGTGACGTTCGCTGATTGCCATCGTAGCACAGGGTCATGTGATGACGCCTGATGCTATGAAGTTTCACTTTCATTCTTCCTCGGCACGGAGCAGAGGAAAAAAGAAAGTGACTATTTCTGCTGCTTACAGCGGTATAGCTGTGATCAGCAGATAGCGATCAGCAATCGGATTGCTGATTGCTATAGCCCCCTAGGGGAACTAGTAAAATAAAATAAAAAAAGTAAAAAAAAAGTTTTAAAAAATTAAAAAAAAACCCAAAAAACCTAAAAGTTAGTGATGAGCGAGTACTAAAAAGCTCGGGTGCTCGAAGCTCGGGCCAAGCCTCCCAAGATACTCGTGTACTCGGCCCGAGCAACGAGCCCAATGTTATCCTATGGGAGACCCGAGTATTTTTGTGAAATGACCCCCCGGCAGCATGGAGAAACCCTAAAAATGTCACAAAAGTCTCAGAAGAGTGCTCAAATGACATGGCAACAGCATGGGGAAGACCCCTTGAAGCATTTATCACTGAAAAGTCACAGCTGTGAACAATTTTGTCCGCGTTTTACGCCATTTTTACGGACTCACCAGAAAACCTTCCAAAATGACCCCAAAATGATTTTTCATGGCGGAAATGTTAAGGGCACATACCCAATAGTGAGATAGAGCTGGTGTATGTTACTTTTTGAGATTAATACATGAAAGATTTTACGTGAAAACATTGTGTGGCACTCCGATGTCCCTGAGAAGAGACGTACATGAAGGCCTCTTGAGTCTAATGTGCCCATTTTGAGGAAGTGAGTCTTTGTAGTATTTTCCTTTGCCAGGGCAGTCCAAAATTGTGAGGTTCACCAATGCCCCTGCATACAGACGTGCATGAGGGCCTGTAAACCTGAAGTGCCCATTGTAAGGAAGTGGGTCTATTGTAGTATAGCCCTTAGGCAGGGCAGCCAAAAATTGGGAGGCTCCACATTGTCCCTGGATAGAGACGTGCATGATGGCCTGTAAACCTGAAGTGCCCATTGTAAGGAAGTGGGTCTATTGTAGTATAGCCCTTAGGCAGGGCAGCCAAAAATTGGGAGGCTCCACGTTGTCCCTGGATAGAGACGTGCATGAGGGCCTGTAAACCTGAAGTGCCCATTGTAAGGAAGTGGGTCTATTGTAGTATAGCCCTTAGGCAGGGCAGCCAAAAATTGGGAGGCTCCACATTGTCCCTGGATAGAGACGTGCATGATGGCCTGTAAACCTGAAGTGCCCATTGTAAGGAAGTGGGCCTATTGTAGTATAGCCCTTAGGCAAGGCAGCCAAAAATTGGGAGGCTCCACGTTGTCCCTGGATAGAGACGTGCATGAGGGCCTGTAAACCTGAAGTGCCCATTGGAAGGAAGTGGGTCTATTGTAGTATAGCCCTTAGGCAGGGCAGCCAAAAATTGGGAGGCTCCACATTGTCCCTGGATAGAGACGTGCATGATGGCCTGTAAACCTGAAGTGCCCATTGTAAGGAAGTGGGTCTATTGTAGTATAGCCCTTAGGCAGGGCAGCCAAAAATTGGGAGGCTCCACGTTGTCCCTGGATAGAGACCTGTTAGGTTCTTAGTGCCTCCGTGCTTGCATTTAAAAACCGCACGTGTGTGCCTGTTGGTGCCAGCTTTCCGCTGCATTTGTGTGAGTTTTGCAAAAACTTGGATATAACGCACAAGTCTAGTGAATACACATCAGCACAGCATTGCAAAATGCGCAAGGGCGTTGTCAACGAACAAGGAAGTGGACGTGATGGTGGTGCAGGCAGAGACCGAGGTTGTGTGCAAGCTCTAATTTCGCCACAACAAAGGGCCACATCTAGTCGCTCGCACGTCCTGTCCCAAATTCTTGGGGACCGCTGCAGTACACCGCTCTTGAACCAAGACCAGTGTCAACAGGTTGTTAGTTGGATAGCGGATAATGCTTCCAGTCAGATTGGCACCACCACAAACACTCTGTCTTCCACACGGTCAAGTGTCAGTAGCCGTGATACTTCACCGCACATTTCAGAACCTGATCCTTCTTCCTACCACCAGGCCGAGTACACGTCCACGGACATTACTGATCCCACACTTGGACACTCGGAAGAGCTGTTCGTTCACGTTTCCATTCACAAATTCTGGCCTCTCGCCAGCTCCTGTTGAAGTGGGCCATGACGAGATTGTATGTACAGATGCCCAAATATTTGAGCAGCCACGTTCTCACGAAGTTGGCAACGTGTCTCAACAAGGGGTGGACGATGATGAGACACAATTGTCAGGAAGTCAGGAGGAGGAGCAGGGTGCGGAAGAGGAAGACGACGTGGTGGATGATCCAGTAACTGACCCAACCTGGCAGGAGGATATGCAGAGCGAGGACAGCAGTGCACAGGGGGAGGGAGGCGTAGCATCCCAACAGGCAGTAAGAAGCAGAGTGGTGGCCCCAGGCAGACGTCAGGCAACTGTTCCCCGGAACAACACGACACAAGGTGCCTGTACAAATGTTAGGTCTTCCCGAGTCTGGCTGTAATACTATTGTATGTATTGAGGATTTCGATTGCGTTAGGGCAATGACAACCAGAGACGAGTTCTTGGTGCAAGACGTTTATAATATGCAACCAGCAAATATGTACATAAACGGAACAAAAACACAGTAGAACATAAATACAGGAAATACCTTCCAGGGACGGAGCGAAAGGGAATTCCCGGGACCGCGCACCGGACTCCCCCAGGGAGACCACCAAGAGCGAACCCCTATACAGGGACTGTCTGGCAATCACCCCAGAAGCCCTAAATGCGCAGCAGCCGGGACACAAAAGGGCAATAGGTAAGTCCAAAAATGTCCGTACGTGATGTGAGTCCAGAGTGGTATTAAACGGAAGGAACCGGGCAGAAGTGCCGACCAAAGACGGCAAACGGAGTCCGGGCACAGCTAGATGATACCAGATGAAGTCCAGAGTCGGTGTCGGTTGTTTTCCAAGAGGATCCGAATAACAAATCAGGAACCAAAAGCTGCAGGGCAGGAGCACACAGGAAGCAGTATACTCAGGCACTGGACTAAGCTTTAGGGGCGGCTTTTAAACAGATGGACAGGAAGTAGGGCAACAGAACAGAAAACTCCATGTTAACAAAGGGCAAGCTCTTTCAAAAGAAAACTGGAAAACCCGGAACTCTGACACTGGCAGTTTTTTAAGTTGGCTCCAGATGATTCTAAAAAGGCCATTTGCAACACCTGCCATGCCAGCATCAGCAGGGGTACCAAAACTAGCAGCCTGACCACCACCAGCATGATCTGTTACGAGGGGGACCCGGGGAAGCGTGCCAAGATGGGAAATGGACTGCTTCCGCCGGTCAAGGTCCACTGTGCGGTGTAAGGGACCGCCGCTATGGTGGGTGAAGAGTGAGCGGGTTGCTGCTAGCGATCGTCTGGAATGTCACAGACGATCTATGTACACCGATCTGCCCTAACCCGTGAGGGTTGTATGGCACAGATCTCACGGCTCGGTGTACCTGTTGCACGGGGAAGCACAGAGGTGCCCACACACGTGTGCCAGTGGAAGTCACGAGAATATGGCACGAGGGTAGCACAGAGGTGCCCACGCACGTGTGCTTTCAATAACCAGGTGAGTCCAAAGGAGACTTGAGGAGCTCACCTGGGACAGGAACACGGCCTGTTGACGGGGGTACTGCCGGAGCAGCAAGGCAGGAACACGGCCTGCAAACGAGGTACTGCCGGAGCAGCAAGGGCCAAGCCCACAAGAGACAGTAATGCCTGAGCAGTGGCGTGGCAGCACGCTGCCAGACATCCAAACATAGAAGGACGGTCGCGCGCCGCCATGATGGCAGGGGGAGCTTTTAAGGAGGTGCAGCTCCACCCGAGGGCGGGCGCGAGGCGGAGATGACGGACTTGACCCAATCAGGGTCCACGACGTCCCAGCCTGGCCAGTCAGGATTCACCACGTCACCAGCCTTGTCATCAAGCCGTGTGACGTCAGTGAGCGAATCAGGACCCACCACGCATTGCACATGCTCACCCTCCTGCCTCTGGGAAATAGAGGCGGGATCCTCGGTCTCACAATGTGCAGAGATAACGGGAATCTCACTGCTTCCCTGAGCAGTAAAGCTCTGCACATTGCGCAGCCTCGCAGACCTTCGGGGCCGCTGAGCAGGAGAGTCTGCGTCAGGCCAGGAATGGGAGACCGCTTCACTCCCTGTAACAGGAGAACCACTAGGTGTCACCCTTCTGCTGCCTCTCTGAGAAGGTATCTCCTGCAGTCTGGCAGACCTTCGGCGCTGCTGAGCAGGAATGCTCGTGGCAGGCAAGGAATGGGAGACTGCCTCAGTCCTTGCCTCAGGAGAGCCACGAGATGTAACAATGATCAGGCACATGTCAGCCAAGCACCCGACTTTGTGGGAAGTACAACAGAGTCCAGGAGCAGTGCTTGCTGATGTCACTGCTACGTCTTCGCTGGTTGTGCATGCGAGCCAATCCCCTGTCCACGCTGCCTGCGAACAAGCCTCCTGCAGTTGCCTACGCAGAAAGAACACCATCATCAAGCACGTCCTTGTCCCAGCGCAGCGTTCAGTTATCCATTCAGCAAACCTTTGAACGCAGGCGCAAATACACTGCCAACACCCCACATGCCACAGTTCTAAATGCTAACATTTCGCGACTGCTTGCGCTGGAAATGTTGCCTTTTAGGCTGGTTGAGACAGAAGCATTCCGCGACCTGATGGTGGCAGCTGTCCCACGTTACTCGGTCCACAGCCGCCACTATTTCTCCCAGTGTGCCGTCCCCGCATTGCATAACCACGTGTCACAAAACATCACACGTGCCCTGAACAACGCTGTTTCAGCCAAAGTCCACCTAACCACAGACACGTGGACAAGTGCATGTGGGCAAGGCCGCTACATCTCGTTGACGTCACACTGGGTTAATATTGTGCAAGCTGGGACCCAGTCTGAGCGAGGGACGGAACACGTCCTTCACACACCAAGTTTTGCAGGCCCTACCTCAGTCAGGGTTTCACACACACTCTACAGCTCCGGAATGTCATGCTCCTCAGCCTCCTCCTCCTCCTGCGCATCCTGATCCACTTTACCCTCCACACCAGTCCCAAGCTGGAAGTGTCGCGGGCGGAGGAGGGGACGGTGCGCTCTCCCACTGCTCGGGTCCGGCTGACACTGCTCTACGGCTGCTGCTGCTCGTTGGCTCGAGCGATGGCCGGATCCCGGGGACTCGAGCGGCGCTACTCGCCCGTGAGTGAAAAGGGGTGGTTTGGGTTTTGGGGATATTGTCCGTGACGCCACCCACGGTTGTGGTTATTGTGTGGACACCACCGCTGCTCTGGACGGGGATCCCGGGAGCCTGTGACAGGGAGCAGCTTTGTTGTTATTTCTCCCCTCCGTGGGTAGGGGGGTTGGTTGTCCCGGGGCCTGGTGATGGGGTAGAGATGGATGACAGGCGGGTTGCGGGGCCTGATGAGGTGCAGGGTCGCAGGGGCAGCGCTGTGCCGCACGGCACGGAGGTACTCACTCAGCCCAATGATGATGACACAGTTCACGGTAAAACAAGTGGCTGGATGGACGGGTCACTCGGACGGCTGCGGTTGTTCCTCCCTGCAGGTTAGTGATGACTGTCTCTCCCTGCACCTAAGTTAAGTGTTGGTAGTGATGGTTTCCCAACGGTAACCCGCTCCCCGACCTGGATATGGGCCGGAGGAGCGCCTTTTGCCCACAGGCGCTGGCCCTGGGAGACGGTTGCCCTTGGCGGTGGCGGTGTCTCCCCTTCACGGTTGGACGGTTGCCTTCTATCTGGACTTGGCTGTTTGGAAACCCTGAGGTCCCCTTCACTAACGGATTTGGCAAATTCACGGCGACACCAAGCCTTGCCGGGATCCGAAAGTCCTCTGCCAATGGTGCTGGCTTCTCTTTGTATACCGGTCCGGTACGGCCGGGTCACCACCCGTCCACGGTCCTTACGGCAGACTCCAATCGGCCTCCACTGCAGACGGTCACCACATCCTGCCAACCTTGCTGTCCTGTCCGGGCCACACACCCGGACCAACTTCAGGCTCTTTGCTGTCACTTTTCTCCTCTCTACTACTTTCCTCCTTCCACTTCCTTAGCTTAACTCTCACTGCCTGTGTTTTCCCTCCTCCTCGGTGGGTGGAGACCAACCGCCTGGCTCCACACCCTGGTGTGGACAACAGCCCCTGGGGAAGGCAACAAGGATTTTGTGTTTTGACTATGATATGCCTGCAGGGAGTGTGGGGTGTGTAAGTGTTGTGCTCTGTGGCCCCTGGCTTGTCCAGGGCGACACAGAAGCACTGCAGCACTGCCTCGGCGAAGCGGCAACAGGCAGTGCTGAAGCTAATCTGCATAGGTGACAACAAACCCCACAATGCAGAAGAGGTGTGGACAGCTCTGAAACAGAAGGCAGATCACTGGCTCACAACTCTGAACCTAAAGCCAGGAAAGGTCGTGTGTGACAATGGCCGGAACCTGGTGGCGGCTTTGAGGCGAGGCCAGCTGACACATGTTCCATGCGTGGCCCATGTGCTCAACCTCGTGGTTCAGCGGTTTCTAAAGTCATACTCAGAGCTGTCTGATCTGCTGGTAAAAGTTCGCCGCCTGTCTGCACATTTTCGAAAGTCACCTACTGCTTCAGCCGGCCTTGCCGGCTTAAGACGCCGTTTGCATCTTCCGGCACACAGACTGGTGTGTGATGTCCCCACGCGTTGGAATTCAACTCTGCACAAGTTGGTCAGGATATGTGAGCAGAAGAGGGCAGTTGTTGAGTACCTGCATCACCTAAGCCGTCGGGAAATGGGTCAAACTCCACACATAACACCTGAGGAGTGGAGATGGATGTCCGACCTATGCACCATCCGCCAAAACTTTGAGGACTCCACCAAGATGGTGAGCGGCGATGACGACATTATTAGTGTCACCATACCGCTTCTCTGCCTTCTAAAATGGTCTCTGCTCAAAAAACAACCATGATGCATTGCAGGCGGAGCGCGATGAGTTTGAGCAAGAAACAGTAGTGGGTGTGGGTGATAACACACAGCCCAGCCTCGTCTCATCACAACGTGCAGTGGAGGACTATGACGAGGAGGAGGATGAAGACATGGAGCAACTCTCTGGCCAAATTGAGGATATGACATGCAGTCATATCCTCGGTTCAGCGTGGCTGGCCAGAGGACAGGGTAGATGATGAGGAGGAGGAGGAGGAGGACAGCATGTTCAGTCATCGTGTTGGTCAGGATACTGAAGTGATGGCTGTTAAGAGTCTGGCACACATGGCTGACTTTATGGTAAGCTGCCTGTCTCGTGACCCTCGCGTTAAGAACATCTTGGCCGACAATCATTACTGGTTGGTAACACTGTTAGACCCACGCTAAAAGGAGAAATTTATGTCTCTTATTCCCGAGGCGGAGAGGTCAGGCAAACTGCAGCAGTTCCAGAAGGCCATAGTCACGGAAGTAGGCAAAGCATTCCCCTCACAAAACGCTAGCGGCATAGGTCAGGAATCAGTGGACAACCAAGGCGTACAGCCGAGAGGGGCACAAGTCCAATCCTCCAGAGGTAGGGGAACAGTCTTTAAGATGTGGGACAGTTTTCTCAGCCCCTCACATACCACAGCCCCTGAGGTGAGGGGTAGTGCCACAAGAAATCCTAAGTTTGGCCAGATGCTCAAGGAGTACCTTGCAGATCAAACAACTGTACTCCGACATTCCTCTGTGCCTTACAATTAATGTGTATCCAAGCTGGACACGTGGCATGAATTGGCTCTTAGTCTCTACGCCTTGGAAGTCCTGGCCTGCCCTGCCGCTAGCGTTTTGTCAGAGCGTGTTTTTAGTGCCGCAGGTGGAATCATTACAGATAAACGCACCCGCCTGTCAACTGTAAATGCTGACAGGCTGACTCTGATCAAGATGAACAAGGGTTGGATTTGGCCAGACTTCACCACACACCAACAGCAGATGACAGCGGAATTTAAAGTTTGTAACGGGAATTTGCCATGTACCTCCACTCACCCATGGTAACACACTTCTGGACTTTGGCTAATCGCTGGACTGCTCCTCCTTCTCCTCATGCGCCATCATGGTGACCGTTACAATAGTTAAGCCGTTGTTTCAGGTATACCCCCAGTGGTAAATTTTTTCGCCCATTCTTTCTGAATGGGCATTACAACGACAGGAGACCCGCTCCTTTGCAATGGGAACAATGTTTTGAGGCCCTCATGCACATCTCTATCCAGGGACAATGGGGAGCCTCCAAATTTTTGGCTGCCCTGCCTAAGGGCTATACTACAATAGACCCACTTCCTTACAATGGGCACTTCATGTTTACAGGCCATCATGCACGTCTCTATCCAGGGACAATATGGAGCCTGACGCTGCCACCGACAGACACACACGTGCTGTTTTTAAATGCAAGCACGGACGCAATAAGAACCTAACTGGTTTTTAGGAGCGACAATTACTGAGAAGTCTGACACTATCAGACACTGCTGACTGACGTGTATTATACACTAGACTTGTGCGTTATATAATAGTTTGTGCAAAACGCGCACCTGTACGCTGCCACCGACAGACACACACGTGCTGTTTTTAAATGCAAGCACGGACGCAATAAGAACCTAACTGGTTTTTAGGAGCGACAATTACTGAGAAGTCTGACACTATCAGACACTGCTGACTGACGTGTATTATACACTAGACTTGTGCGTTATATAATAGTTTGTGCAAAACGCGCACCTGTACGCTGCCACCGACAGACACACACGTGCTGTTTTTAAATGCAAGCACGGACGCAATAAGAACCTAACTGGTTTTTAGGAGCGACAATTACTGAGAAGTCTGACACTATCAGACACTGCTGACTGACGTGTATTATACACTAGACTTGTGCGTTATATAATAGTTTGTGCAAAACGCGCACCTGTACGCTGCCACCGACAGACACACACGTGCTGTTTTTAAATGCAAGCACGGATGCAATAAGAACCTAACTGGTTTTTAGGAGCGACAATTACTGAGAAGTCTGACACTATCAGACACTGCTGACTGACGTGTATTATACACTAGACTTGTGCGTTATATAATAGTTTGTGCAAAACGCGCACCTGTACGCTGCCACCGACAGACACACACGTGCTGTTTTTAAATACAAGCACGGACGCAATAAGAACCTAACTGGTTTTTAGGAGCGACAATTACTGAGAAGTCTGACACTATCAGTGTTACGGGGGGCTGTCTGATAATAACCGAAAGGAGTATCAGACAGTCAGGGTCCACCGTGCAAAGACTTTGCTGCAGACTATGGCAGAGTGCAATACCTCTGTTAACTCACAGAAGGATATAATAAGTAAATATAATAAGTAAGTAAAGCAATTCCTCCCTTACTTGGAGGGTGTGTGGAATGATCTCTGTTAATAATCACAGAGACAAAGGCAATGTGTGCGAAATGGCACCTACCTAGGTCCGCTCTTCTAGTGGTGCAAAAGAGACGAACAGCAGCATAAGCCGCACAAAGCTCCTACCTGCGTTCGCTCCACTAGTGTGTGAGGACACGAACCACTAGATATGGCACCTGCCTAGGTCCGCTCTTCTAGTGGTGCAAAAGAGACGAACAGCAGCGTAAGCCGCACAAAGCTCCTACCTCTGTTCGCTCCCCTAGTGTGCGAGGATACGAACAACTGCCAGACGCAGTATAAGGAACGTTACTCTAGCGGCAACGTCCACCTACGAGTAGAATCACAAGGCCCAGCCAGACCATGTGCCTCAGGCACCTGCCTATGTCCGCTCCCCTAAGAGGTAAGGATACGGACAGCAGCCGAAGCTGTAAGGTATAAGAACGCTACCCTGCCGGTAGCGCTCACCTAGCATAGACAGAGGAATGCCTAGAGGAACGCGCACAGAGCGTCTACTCATATGCATGAACCAAGAGGACTGAGCACCATGCGGCGTGTGTCAGGGTCTTATATAGACTCTGTGCCTCATCCAAGATGGAGGACACCAGAGCCAATCCGCTGCCAGAACGACAGGAGTGACGTCATGCTGGCCTATCACCGAGCAAGACGTCACAAGCACATGACCAGCGACCAATCGGCATAGAAGGTGTCAGAGACATGTGACCTCGTGTCAGCGATGATGTCACCCGCACATGTGCAATGGCTCCAAGATTGGACTTAGTCTCCAGCGCTCGCACATGTGCAGTAGCAAGAAATCTGGACTTAGTCTCCAGCGCTCGCACATGTGCAGTAGCAAGAAATCTGGACATAATCTCCAGTGCTCGCAGCAACCGTAACAATCAGACACTGCTGACTGACGTGTATTATACACTAGACTTGTGCGTTATATAATAGTTTGTGCAAAACGCGCACCTGTACGCTGCCACCGACAGACACACACGTGCTGTTTTTAAATGCAAGCACGGACGCAATAAGAACCTAACTGGTTTTTAGGAGCGACAATTACTGAGAAGTCTGACACTATCAGACACTGCTGACTGACGTGTATTATACACTAGACTTGTGCGTTATATAATAGTTTGTGCAAAACGCGCACCTGTACGCTGCCACCGACAGACACACACGTGCTGTTTTTAAATGCAAGCATGGACGCAATAAGAACCTAACTGGTTTTTAGGAGCGACAATTACTGAGAAGTCTGACACTATCTGGACTGTTTTAGACTGTGTACACCAGCCCCAGATATGATGAAGGCTGGTATACGGTCACCACTAGGAATGGCTATATACCCTGCCTGCCTGCCTGCCTGTATACTGCTACAATAGTCCTGACAAGGACTCTTCTGGTCACTAGCCTGTATTCCGACCTGGCTATACCCTGCCTGTATATAGCAACAATAGTCCTGAGAAGGACTCTGCTACTGTACTCCGACCTGGCTATACCCTGCCTGCCTGTATACAACTAGAATAGTCCTGAGAAGGACTTCTGGTCACACTGTTTGCAGCCCTGCTCCGGAACTAACTATAAAGGGCCGCAAAGCTTTCCCTGAATCAGCGACACTCTCCCTGCACTGACTGTCTGGATAGTTGTGAGCAGAGCACAGCGCGCCGGCCGGTATAAAGGCTCGGTCACGCTGTGCAGGCCGGCCAATCACTGCAATTCCACAACTAACAGGGCTGTGGCATTGCAGTGGTCTGCCAGCCAATCCCTGCATGAGGGCTGGCTCTCAAAAGAGCGCCAACATGCAGAAATGAAGACCACGAGTACAGCACGAGTATCGCGAGATTACTCGGTCCCCGCCGAGCAGCCCGAGTACAGCGATAGTCGTGCGAGTACCGAGTAGTTACAAGCATGCTCGCTCATCACTACTAAAAGTTCAAATCATCCCCCTTTCCTCCCATTGAAAATTAAAGGGTTTAAAAATAAATAAATATACACATATTTGGTATCGCCGCGTTCAGAAATGCCCGTAGTGGCAAAAAAATTCCAAATGCCAAAATTACATTTTTTGGTCGCCGCAAGTTTTACGCAAAATGCAATAACAGGCGATCAAAACGTTGCATCTGCGCAAAAATGCTACCATTAGAAACATCAGCTCGAGACGCAAAAAATAAGCCATCACTGAGCCATAGATCCCAAAAAATAAGAACGCTACGTGTTTCGGAAAATGGCGCAAAACGTGCGCCACTTTTATTGGACAAACTTGTGAATTTTTTTTAACCCCTTAGATACAAGTAAATCTATACATGTTTGGTGTCTACAAACTCGCACCGACCTCAGGCATCATACACACACATCAGTTTTACCATATAGTGAACACCGTGAATAAAACATCCCAAAAACTATTGTGCCATCACACTTTTTTTGCAATTTTTCCACACTTGGAATTTTTTTGCTGCTTTCCAGTACACCATATGGTAAAACTTATGGTTTCATTTAAAAGTACAACTTGTCCCGCAAAAAACAAGCCCTCATATGGCAAGATTGACGGAAAAATAAAAAAGTTAAGGCTCTTGGAAGAAGGGGAGCAAAAAACAAATCGCAAAAACGGAAAGTGCCCCGGGGCTGAAGGGGTTAAGTATGGCGTATTTTTGAATGTGCTTGATGCAAATCTAGCTGTGAAGTGTACAACTGGGGCACAAGTGCTGCCACTGAAGGGGTGGGTGTGTGTGGGGCCCAATTTTTGGAAAAAAGGGAGACTCCGCTTGGAGTCACCTTGCGGTGTTTTACATGATTTTAGAAGGGTGGGCCATGCCTATATCTGTGTCTCCTTATCTTTTTCCTTGTCCTGCTCTTTTGTTTTCGCATGAGTATATGTCCTTGTCATATTCCCATGTGTTTGTGTTGTGTTGTGAGTTGTTTGTCACCTTTTGGACACCTTTGAGGGTGTTTTCTAGGTGTTTTTATGTGTTTGTGATTGCCTGCCATTGTTTCCTATGCGGTTCGAGTGGTTCGTCGAACGTTCGCCGAACCGAACTCGAACGAGACCTCCGTTCGGCGAACCGAACTCGAGCCGAACCGCGACCGGTTCGCTCATCTCTACTCAAAGCTTCCTCTTTGAGACTATGCAGTGATTGTTTCAACAGACACAACAGCGGGATGGTAAGCTGATAATAGCCTGATCACTGCTCACGAGCTTGGTGCAGTACTCAAAATAAGACCTGCTTTGTATTTGCAAAAGCCACTAGTTACATATGAATGTGGCTGATGTGGATGAATGGTACAAGTCAGGCTGTGAAACCCTGATTTTTGTGAAACAGGAATGGTGCTTTACTGTATCAGGCACCACAAAATGGAAGAGTCCTGCTTTTTATTTGCAAAAGCCACTAGTAACGTATGAATGTGGCTATAGTGGACGGACGGCACAAGTCAGGCTGTGAAACCCTGACTATTGTGGAAACAGGTCCAGATTCCCCACCTAATCCACAATCTCTCCCTCCCTGCTGTGACTTTGTTCAGTGCTATCAGCTCTTAAAAGAGCTATTGTATTCTGGTTTCTGGACAGTACTGTGGAGGTAGTGACACACACTGCTTTAAACACTCTCCCTACTCTGAAATCTGTGTCTCTAAATGCTACACTGACCTTTGCTGCAGGCAGACTTGTAAAGGTCTTTGTTGTGAATACATTTTCCAGTTTGGGGTTCCCTCTTGTGGTCAGTGCTAGCGGTGCAGTTGACTTGTGGAATGAGAGCCACACACCTGTGGAGGACTGGCACTCAGGCCTTTCAGATTGGGACTATATAACTGAGTAGTTTTCTCCTATTACTTGCCAGTGCTCAATTGGTTTTCTGTGTGTTAAGGACATTCTGAAACCAACCCTGCTCTCTACCAGAACTTCTCTCAAGATAAGTTGGTCTTTGTACCTCTGCTTAATGTTTCCACTTTCTTTTTGTTTTTTTCTGTTTTGATGCTATTGCTTGAGTCCCATTTTGCCTGTGTGGAGTTCCTGGTGGAATTGGATCATTCCCTGCTGGGAGTGTCTGTACATTTAGCTCCATGATTCTGCAATGTATTGTGTTTTGTCATGCTTGGTATTAAATTCATAGGGTTTTTATGGCTGCAGACAGTGCTCTTTCCTATCCTTTCCTATAAAGATAGTTAGGGCCTCATCTTTGCTGAATCTATTTTCTAGCTTTGTATTGTGTTTTCCTATATCACCGTAGTCTTTACATGTGGGGGGGCTATCTATATCTTTGGGGATTGCACTGAGGCAGATTAGCTTTTCTTATATTTCTATCTGTAAGAATATTTAGTTCTCCGGCTGTGTCGAAACGACTAGGTCATCGTAGGCTCGTCCCACGGCTACTTCTAGTTGTGTGTCAGGATTAAGTCTGCAGTCCGTTAAGGTTCCAGCCACTCTGGTTACTTTTTGGGTTTCCACATTTTTTTATCCTCCTCGTTCCCTGAATCCTAACAGTAGCACTGGCCTCACCAGGGTAGATTCCAGGGTACTCAAACGAAGGAAAGGAGGAAAAGAAGGAAAAAAAAAGTGTGTCAGAAATTTTTTTTTGTTTTTTCTGTTTTTGTGTTTTTCCTCTTTCTATCTGGGTGCCGTGGAGGATCTGGTGCTGTTATGGATGTTACACAATTAGCTGAGCGAGTTGATCAGCTTACGTCTCAGGTTAAGGATATATCCAATTATCTTGCCCAGACACCTGCTGTAGAACCTAAGATACCTTTACCTGATTTGTTCTCTGGGAATCAGTCTACATTTTTGAACTTCAAGAACAATTGTAGGTTATTTTTTGCCTTGAAACCTAAGTCCTCAGGGTCTTCCAGGCAGCGAGTTCAGATTGTTATCTCTCTGCTGCGTGGTGACCCCCAGGATTGGGCCTTTTCCCTTGCACCTGAAGATCCTGCTCTTGCTGATGTGGAATTTTTTTTTCAAAGCTCTGGGGTTGTTATATGATGAACCTAATGCTATTGATCAAGCCGAGAAAACTTTATTGGCTTTGATCCTGGGTCAGGAACCTGCAGAAGTATATTGTCAAAAATTTCATAAGTGGGCAGTCCTTACTGAGTGGAATGATGCGGCACTGGCGGCTCTCTTGTGGAAGGGGTTGGCAGAGCCTGTAAAGGATGTTATGGTGGGCTTTCCTGTCCCCTCTGGTCTCAATGACTCTATGTCATTGGCCATTCAGATTGACAGGCATTTACGTGAACGTAAAACAATGCAAGCAGAGGTGTCACTCTCAGAGCAGTCTCCGGAGCCAATGCAGTGTGATAGGGTCCTTTCTAGGGCGGAACGGCAGGATTTTAGATGGCGTAATAAGCTATGTTTCTTCTGTGGAGATGCCTCTCATACGATTTCTGTCTGCCCTAAGCGTAAGAAATGATTTGCCCGTTCATTTACTTTGGGCGGTATACAGTCTAAGTTTCTTTTGTCGGTTTCTTTGATCTGTTCCCTATCATCATTTTCGGCTATGGCCTTTATTGATTCAGTAGCTGCCCATAACTTGATGGATTTTGGGTTTGTTGAGCGTTGTAGTTTTCCTATGGCACCTTTGCATGCTCCTTTCCCTTTGAGGGGTACTGGTGCTACTCCTTTAACTGAAAATAAGCCCCAGTTGTGGACCCAGGTGACGCTACAGGTCGCGCTTAACCATCAGGATGTTTGTAAGTTTTTGGTCTTGCATGATTTGCATGACATTTTGGTACTGTGATTCCCTTCGTTGCAAGCCCATAATCCAGTTCTTGCTTGGACTTCTTTATCTGTGACTAGTTGGGGATGCCAATGTGTGCATGGTGATACTCCTGTTTTGTCTATTTCATCTCAGACACAGAAGATCCCTGACTATTTCGTGGATTTCATGGATGTATTTAATGAGACCAAGGCTGCGTTTTTGCCTCCGCATAGGGACTATGATTGTGCTATTGAATTAGTGCCTGGTTGTAAATTTCCTAAGGGACGGCTTTTCAATTTATCTGTACCTGAACATGTTGCTATGTGGACTTATATTAAGGAGTCTTTGGAGAAGGGTCACATTTGATCGTCATCTTCACCTTTTGGCGCCGTTTTTTTCTTTGTGGCCAAGAAGGATGGCTCATTGCAGCCCTGTATTGACTACAGTCTCCTTAATAAAATCACGGTTAAATATCAGTATCCATTGCCTCTGATTTCCGACCTGTTTTCTAGAGTGAAGGGTGCTAGTTGGTTTACTAAGCTCAATCTTCGAGGAGTGTATAATCTCATTCGCATTAAACAGGGTCATGAATGGAAGACGGTGTTTAATACCCCTGAGGGGCATTTTGAGTACCTAGTGATGCCCTTTGGGCTCAATAATGCCCCTTCCGTCTTTCAATCTTTCATGAATGATATTCTCCTGGACTTTGTTGACAAGTTTTTGATTGTCAATTTGGATGACATTTTGATTTTTTCTCATGACTGGGATTCTTATGTTGAACAGGTTCGGACAGTGTTTCAGGTTCTCAGGGACAAAACGTTATATGTCAAGGGATCAAAATGTCTGTTTGGTGTACAAAAGATCTCTTTTCTGGGGTTTATTTTGTCCCAAATAATAATGACAAAGGGAGTACTAGTGATGAGCGAGTACTAAAAATCTCGGGTGCTCGAAGCTCGGGCCGAGCCTCCCAAGATACTCGTGTACTCGGCCCGAGCAACGAGCCCAATGTTATCCTATGGGAGACCCGAGTATTTTTGTGAAATGACCCCCCGGCAGCATGGAGAAACCCTAAAAATGTCACAAAAGTCTCAGAAGAGTGCTCAAATGACATGGCAACAGCATGGGGAAGACCCCTTGAAGCATTTATCACTGAAAAGTCACAGCTGTGAACAATTTTGTCCGCGTTTTACGCCATTTTTACGGACTCACCAGAAAACCTTCCAAAATGACCCCAAAATGATTTTTCATGGCGGAAATGTTAAGGGCACATACCCAATAGTGAGATAGAGCTGGTGTATGTTACTTTTTGAGATTAATACATGAAAGATTTTACGTGAAAACATTGTGTGGCACTCCGATGTCCCTGAGAAGAGACGTACATGAAGGCCTCTTGAGTCTAATGTGCCCATTTTGAGGAAGTGAGTCTTTGTAGTATTTTCCTTTGCCAGGGCAGTCCAAAATTGTGAGGTTCACCAATGCCCCTGCATACAGATGTGCATGAGGGCCTGTAAACCTGAAGTGCCCATTGTAAGGAAGTGGGTCTATTGTAGTATAGCCCTTAGGCAGGGCAGCCAAAAATTGGGAGGCTCCACATTGTCCCTGGATAGAGACGTGCATGATGGCCTGTAAACCTGAAGTGCCCATTGTAAGGAAGTGGGTCTAATGTAGTATAGCCCTTAGGCAGGGCAGCCAAAAATTGGGAGGCTCCACGTTGTCCCTGGATAGAGACGTGCATGAGGGCCTGTAAACCTGAAGTGCCCATTGTAAGGAAGTGGGTCTATTGTAGTATAGCCCTTAGGCAGGGCAGCCAAAAATTGGGAGGCTCCACATTGTCCCTGGATAGAGACGTGCATGATGGCCTGTAAACCTGAAGTGCCCATTGTAAGGAAGTGGGTCTATTGTAGTATAGCCCTTAGGCAGGGCAGCCAAAAATTGGGAGGCTCCACGTTGTCCCTGGATAGAGACGTGCATGAGGGCTTGTAAACCTGAAGAGCCCATTGGAAGGAAGTGGGTCTATTGTAGTATAGCCCTTAGGCAGGGCAGCCAAAAATTGGGAGGCTCCACATTGTCCCTGGATAGAGACGTGCATGATGGCCTGTAAACCTGAAGTGCCCATTGTAAGGAAGTGGGTCTATTGTAGTATAGCCCTTAGGCAGGGCAGCCAAAAATTGGGAGGCTCCACATTGTCCCTGGATAGAGACGTGCATGAGGGCCTGTAAACCTGAAGTGCCCATTGGAAGGAAGTGGGTCTATTGTAGTATAGCCCTTAGGCAGGGCAGCCAAAAATTGGGAGGCTCCACGTTGTCCCGGATAGAGAACTGTTAGGTTCTTAGTGCCTCCGTGCTTGCATTTAAAAACCGCACGTGTGTGCCTGTTGGTGGCAGCTTTCCGCTGCATTTGTGTGAGTTTTGCAAAAACTTGGATATAACGCACAAGTCTAGTGAATACACATCAGCACAGCATTGCAAAATGCGCAAGGGCGTTGTCAACGAACAAGGAAGTGGACGTGATGGTGGTGCAGGCAGAGACCGAGGTTGTGTGCAAGCTCTAATTTCGCCACAACAAAGGGCCACATCTAGTCGCTCGCACGTCCTGTCCCAAATTCTTGGGGACCGCTGCAGTACACCGCTCTTGAACCAAGACCAGTGTCAACAGGTTGTTAGTTGGATAGCGGATAATGCTTCCAGTCAGATTGGCACCACCACAAACACTCTGTCTTCCACACGGTCAAGTGTCAGTAGCCGTGATACTGCACCGCACATTTCAGAACCTGATCCTCCTTCCTACCACCAGGCCGAGTACACGTCCACGGACATTACTGATCCCACACTTGGACACTCGGAAGAGCTGTTCGTTCACGTTTCCATTCACAAATTCTGGCCTCTCGCCAGCTCCTGTTGAAGTGGGCCATGACGAGATTGTATGTACAGATGCCCAAATATTTGAGCAGCCACGTTCTCACGAAGTTGGCAACGTGTCTCAACAAGGGGTGGACGATGATGAGACACAATTGTCAGGAAGTCAGGAGGAGGAGCAGGGTGCGGAAGAGGAAGACGACGTGGTGGATGATCCAGTAACTGACCCAACCTGGCAGGAGGATATGCAGAGCGAGGACAGCAGTGCACAGGGGGAGGGAGGCGTAGCATCCCAACAGGCAGTAAGAAGCAGAGTGGTGGCCCCAGGCAGACGTCAGGCAACTGTTCCCCGGAACAACACGACACAAGGTGCCTGTACAAATGTTAGGTCTTCTCGAGTCTGGCTGTAATACTATTGTATGTATTGAGGATTTCGATTGCGTTAGGGCAATGACAACCAGAGACGAGTTCTTGGTGCAAGACGTTTATAATATGCAACCAGCAAATATGTACATAAATGGAACAAAAACACAGTAGAACATAAATACAGGAAATACCTTCCAGGGACGGAGCGAAAGGGAATTCCCGGGACCGCGCACCGGACTCCCCCAGGGAGACCACCAAGAGCGAACCCAGGGGAGTGTCTGGCAATCACCCCAGAAGCCCTAAATGCGCAGCAGCCGGGACACAAAAGGGCAATAGGTAAGTCCAAAAATGTCCGTACGTGATGTGAGTCCAGAGTGGTATTAAACGGAAGGAACCGGGCAGAAGTGCCGACCAAAGACGGCAAACGGAGTCCGGGCACAGCTAGATTATACCAGATGAAGTCCAGAGTCGGTGTCGGTTGTTTTCCAAGAGGATCCGAATAACAATCAGGAACCAAAAGCTGCAGGGCAGGAGCACACAGGAAGCAGTATACTCAGGCACTGGACTAAGCTTTAGGGGCGGCTTTTAAACAGATGGACAGGAAGTAGGGCAACAAAACAGAAAACTCCATGTTAACAAAGGGCAAGCTCTTTCAAAAGAAAACTGGAAAACCCGGAACTCTGACACTGGCAGTTTTTTAAGTTGGCTCCAGATGATTCTAAAAAGGCCATTTGCAACACCTGCCATGCCAGCATCAGCAGGGGTACCAAAACTAGCAGCCTGACCACCATCAGCATGATCAGGCACATGTCAGCCAAGCACCCGACTTTGTGGGAAGTACAACAGAGTCCAGGAGCAGTGCTTGCTGATGTCACTGCTACGTCTTCGCTGGTTGTGCATGCGAGCCAATCCCCTGTCCATGCTGCCTGCGAACAAGCCTCCTCCACTCCTGCACCTGCAGTTGCCTACGCAGAAAGAACACCATCATCAAGCACGTCCTTGTCCCAGCGCAGCGTTCAGTTATCCATTCAGCAAACCTTTGAACGCAGGCGCAAATACACTGCCAACACCCCACATGCCACAGTTCTAAATGCTAACATTTCGCGACTGCTTGCGCTGGAAATGTTGCCTTTTAGGCTGGTTGAGACAGAAGCATTCCGCGACCTGATGGTGGCAGCTGTCCCACGTTACTCGGTCCACAGCCGCCACTATTTCTCCCGGTGTGCCGTCCCCGCATTGCATAACCACGTGTCACAAAACATCACACGTGCCCTGAACAACGCTGTTTCAGCCAAAGTCCACCTAACCACAGACACGTGGACAAGTGCATGTGGGCAAGGCCGCTACATCTCGTTGACGTCACACTGGGTTAATATTGTGCAAGCTGGGACCCAGTCTGAGCGAGGGACGGAACACGTCCTTCACACACCAAGTTTTGCAGGCCCTACCTCAGTCAGGGTTTCACACACACTCTACAGCTCCGGAATGTCATGCTCCTCAGCCTCCTCCTCCTCCTGTGCATCCTGATCCACTTTACCCTCCACACCAGTCCCAAGCTGGAAGTGTCGCGGGCGGAGGAGGGGACGGTGCGCTCTCCCACTGCTCGGGTCCGTCTGACGCTGCTCTACGGCTGCTGCTGCTCGTTGGCTCGAGCGATGGCCGGATCCCGGGGACTCGAGCGGCGCTACTCGCCCGTGAGTGAAAAGGGGTGGTTTGGGTTTTGGGGATATTGTCCGTGACGCCACCCACGGTTGTGGTGATTGTGTGGACACCACCGCTGCTCTGGACGGGGATCCCGGGAGCCTGTGACAGGGAGCAGCTTTGTTGTTATTTCTCCCCTCCGTGGGTAGGGGGGTTGGTTGTCCCGGGGCCTGGTGATGGGGTAGAGATGGATGACAGGCGGGTTGCGGGGCCTGATGAGGTGCAGGGTCGCAGGGGCAGCGCTGTGCCGCACGGCACAGAGGTACTCACTCAGCCCAATGATGATGACACAGTTCACGGTAAAACAAGTGGCTGGATGGACGGGTCACTCGGACGGCTGCGGTTGTTCCTCCCTGCAGGTTAGTGATGACTGTCTCTCCCTGCACCTAAGTTAAGTGTTGGTAGTGATGGTTTCCCAACGGTAACCCGCTCCCCGACCTGGATATGGGCCGGAGGAGCCCCTTTTGTCCACAGGCGCTGGCCCTGGGAGACGGTTGCCCTTGGCAGTGGCGGTGTCTCCCCTTCACGGTTGGACGGTTGCCTTCTATCTGGACTTGGCTGTTTGGAAACCCTGAGGTCCCCTTCACTAACGGATTTGGCAAATTCACGGCGACACCAAGCCTTGCCGGGATCCGAAAGTCCTCTGCCAATGGTGCTGGCTTCTCTTTGTATACCGGTCCGGTACGGCCGGGTCACCACCCGTCCACGGTCCTTACGGCAGACTCCAATCGGCCTCCACTGCAGACGGTCACCACATCCTGCCAACCTTGCTGTCCTGTCCGGGCCACACACCCGGACCAACTTCAGGCTCTTTGCTGTCACTTTTCTCCTCTCTACTACTTTCCTCCTTCCACTTCCTTAGCTTAACTCTCACTGCCTGTGTTTTCCCTCCTCCTCGGTGGGTGGAGACCAACCGCCTGGCTCCACACCCTGGTGTGGACAACAGCCCCTGGGGAAGGCAACAAGGATTTTGTGTTTTGACTATGATATGCCTGCAGGGAGTGTGGGGTGTTTAAGTGTTGTGCTCTGTGGCCCCTGGCTTGTCCAGGGCGACACAGAAGCACTGCAGCACTGCCTCGGCGAAGCGGCAACAGGCAGTGCTGAAGCTAATCTGCATAGGTGACAACAAACCCCACAATGCAGAAGAGGTGTGGACAGCTCTGAAACAGAAGGCAGATCACTGGCTCACAACTCTGAACCTAAAGCCAGGAAAGGTCGTGTGTGACAATGGCCGGAACCTGGTGGCGGCTTTGAGGCGAGGCCAGCTGACACATGTTCCATGCGTGGCCCATGTGCTCAACCTCGTGGTTCAGCGGTTTCTAAAGTCATACTCAGAGCTGTCTGATCTGCTGGTAAAAGTTCGCCGCCTGTCTGCACATTTTCAAAAGTCACCTACTGCTTCAGCCGGCCTTGCCGGCTTAAGACGCCGTTTGCATCTTCCGGCACACAGATTGGTGTGTGATGTCCCCACGCATTGGAATTCAACTCTGCACAAGTTGGTCAGGATATGTGAGCAGAAGAGGGCAGTTGTTGAGTACCTGCATCACCTAAGCCGTCGGGAAATGGGTCAAACTCCACACATAACACCTGAGGAGTGGAGATGGATGTCCGACCTATGCACCATCCGCCAAAACTTTGAGGACTCCACCAAGATGGTGAGCGGCGATGACGACATTATTAGCGTCACCATACCGCTTCTCTGCCTTCTAAAATGGTCTCTGCTCAAAAAACAACCATGATGCATTGCAGGCGGAGCGCGATGAGTTTGAGCAAGAAACAGTAGTGGGTGTGGGTGATAACACACAGCCCAGCCTCGTCTCATCACAACGTGCAGTGGAGGACTATGACGAGGAGGAGGATGAAGACATGGAGCAACTCTCTGGCCAAATTGAGGATATGACATGCAGTCATATCCTCGGTTCAGCGTGGCTGGCCAGAGGACAGGGTAGATGATGAGGAGGAGGAGGAGGAGGACAGCATGTTCAGTCATCGTGTTGGTCAGGATACTGAAGTGATGGCTGTTAAGAGTCTGGCACACATGGCTGACTTTATGGTAAGCTGCCTGTCTCGTGACCCTCGCGTTAAGAACATCTTGGCCGACAATCATTACTGGTTGGTAACACTGTTAGACCCACGCTAAAAGGAGAACTTTATGTCTCTTATTCCCGAGGCGGAGAGGTCAGGCAAAATGCAGCAGTTCCAGAAGGCCATAGTCACGGAAGTAGGCAAAGCATTCCCCTCACAAAACGCTAGTGGCATAGGTCAGGAATCAGTGGACAACCAAGGCGTACAGCCGAGAGGGGCACAAGTCCAATCCGCCAGAGGTAGGGGAACAGTCTTTAAGATGTGGGACAGTTTTCTCAGCCCCTCACATACCACAGCCCCTGAGGTGAGGGGTAGTGCCACAAGAAATCCTAAGTTTGGCCAGATGCTCAAGGAGTACCTTGCAGATCAAACAACTGTACTCCGACATTCCTCTGTGCCTTACAATTAATGTGTATCCAAGCTGGACACGTGGCATGAATTGGCTCTTAGTCTCTACGCCTTGGAAGGAAGTCCTGGCCTGCCCTGCCGCTAGCGTTTTGTCAGAGCGTTTTTTTAGTGCCGCAGGTGGAATCATTACAGATAAACGCACCCGCCTGTCAACTGTAAATGCTGACAGGCTGACTCTGATCAAGATGAACAAGGGTTGGATTTGGCCAGACTTCACCACACACCAACAGCAAATGACAGCGGAATTTAAAGTTTGTAACGGGAATTTGCCATGTACCTCCACTCACCCATGGTAACACACTTCTGGACTTTGGCTAATCGCTGGACTGCTCCTCCTTCTCCTCATGCGCCATCATGGTGACCGTTACAATAGTTAAGCCGTTGTTTCAGGTATACCCCCAGTGGTAAATTTTTTCGCCCATTCTTTCTGAATGGGCATTACAACGACAGGAGACCCGCTCCTTTGCAATGGGAACAATGTTTTGAGGCCCTCATGCACATCTCTATCCAGGGACAATGTGGAGCCTCCAAATTTTTGGCTGCCCTGCCTAAGGGCTATACTACAATAGACCCACTTCCTTACAATGGGCACTTCATGTTTACAGGCCATCATGCACGTCTCTATCCAGGGACAATATGGAGCCTGACGCTGCCACCGACAGACACACACGTGCTGTTTTTAAATGCAAGCACGGACGCAATAAGAACCTAACTGGTTTTTAGGAGCGACAATTACTGAGAAGTCTGACACTATCAGACACTGCTGACTGACGTGTATTATAAACTAGACTTGTGCGTTATATAATAGTTTGTGCAAAACGCGCACCTGTACGCTGCCACCGACAGACACACACGTGCTGTTTTTAAATGCAAGCACGGACGCAATAAGAACCTAACTGGTTTTTAGGAGCGACAATTACTGAGAAGTCTGACACTATCAGACACTGCTGACTGACGTGTATTATACACTAGACTTGTGCGTTATATAATAGTTTGTGCAAAACGCGCACCTGTACGCTGCCACCGACAGACACACACGTGCTGTTTTTAAATGCAAGCACGGACGCAATAAGAACCTAACTGGTTTTTAGGAGCGACAATTACTGAGAAGTCTGACACTATCAGACACTGCTGACTGACGTGTATTATACACTAGACTTGTGCGTTATATAATAGTTTGTGCAAAACGCGCACCTGTACGCTGCCACCGACAGACACACACGTGCTGTTTTTAAATGCAAGCACGGACGCAATAAGAACCTAACTGGTTTTTAGGAGCGACAATTACTGAGAAGTCTGACACTATCAGACACTGCTGACTGACGTGTATTATACACTAGACTTGTGCGTTATATAATAGTTTGTGCAAAACGCGCACCTGTACGCTGCCACCGACAGACACACACGTGCTGTTTTTAAATGCAAGCACGGACGCAATAAGAACCTAACTGGTTTGACTGCTGAGGCCCTGAACCCCAACCAACACGTCCCATGTCCGATTAAACACACCGACACCAATGTAACCAAAATATAAAACTTTATTGGAGAGCTTTATCAAAAACACTCATATACTCTCATCTTTTTTGTGGAGGTAGGTCGGTCACAGCAAAGATAACCATCACTATTAGCAACTTCCAAAACGAAGCGTTGTGCCAGGCCGGACTCCCGGCGCACTTCAGCTTAACAAACATACCAGTTTTGGATAAATACCGCCACGGAGGAGCAAAGACTTTAGGCTGCGCTCCGACCCCCCCCCGTGCTGTTTTTAAATGCAAGCACGGACGCAATAAGAACCTAACTGGTTTTTAGGAGCGACAATTACTGAGAAGTCTGACACTATCAGACACTGCTGACTGACGTGTATTATACACTAGACTTGTGCGTTATATAATAGTTTGTGCAAAACGCGCACCTGTACGCTGCCACCGACAGACACACACGTGCTGTTTTTAAATGCAAGCACGGACGCAATAAGAACCTAACTGGTTTTTAGGAGCGACAATTACTGAGAAGTCTGACACTATCAGACACTGCTGACTGACGTGTATTATACACTAGACTTGTGCGTTATATAATAGTTTGTGCAAAACGCGCACCTGTACGCTGCCACCGACAGACACACACGTGCTGTTTTTAAATGCAAGCACGGACGCAATAAGAACCTAACTGGTTTTTAGGAGCGACAATTACTGAGAAGTCTGACACTATCTGGACTGTTTTAGACTGTGTACACCAGCCCCAGATATGATGAAGGCTGGTATACGGTCACCACTAGGAATGGCTATATACCCTGCCTGCCTGCCTGCCTGTATACTGCTACAATAGTCCTGACAAGGACTCTTCTGGTCACTAGCCTGTATTCCGACCTGGCTATACCCTGCCTGTATATAGCAACAATAGTCCTGAGAAGGACTCTGCTACTGTACTCCGACCTGGCTATACCCTGCCTGCCTGTATACAACTAGAATAGTCCTGAGAAGGACTTCTGGTCACACTGTTTGCAGCCCTGCTTCGGAACTAACTATAAAGGGCCGCAAAGCTTTCCCTGAATCAGCGACACTCTCCCTGCACTGACTGTCTGGATAGTTGTGAGCAGAGCACAGCGTGCCGGCCGGTATAAAGGCTCGGTCACGCTGTGCAGGCCGGCCAATCACTGCAATTCCACAACTAACAGGGCTGTGGCATTGCAGTGGTCTGCCAGCCAATCCCTGCATGAGGGCTGGCTCTCAAAAGAGCGCCAACATGCAGAAATGAAGACCACGAGTACAGCACGAGTATTGCGAGATTACTCGGTCCCCGCCGAGCAGCCCGAGTACAGCGATACTCGTGCGAGTACCGAGTAGTTACAAGCATGCTCGCTCATCACTACTAAAAGTTCAAATCACCCCCCTTTCCTCCCATTGAAAATTAAAGGGTTTAAAAATAAATAAATATACACATATTTGGTATCGCCGCGTTCAGAAATGCCCGATCTATCAAAATATAAAATCAATTAATCTGATTGGTAAACGGCGTAGTGGCAAAAAAATTCCAAATGCCAAAATTACATTTTTTGGTCGCCGCAAGTTTTACGCAAAATGCAATAACAGGCGATCAAAACGTTGCATCTGCGCAAAAATGCTACCATTAGAAACATCAGCTCGAGACGCAAAAAATAAGCTATCACTGAGCCATAGATCCCAAAAAATAAGAACGCTACGTGTTTCGGAAAATGGCGCAAAACGTGCACCACTTTTATTGGACAAACTTGTGAATTTTTTTTAACCCCTTAGATACAAGTAAATCTATACATGTTTGGTGTCTACAAACTCGCACCGACCTCAGGCATCATACACACACATCAGTTTTACCAGATAGTGAACACCGTGAATAAAACATCCCAAAAACTATTGTGCCATCACACTTTTTTTGCAATTTTTCCACACTTGGAATTTTTTTGCTGCTTTCCAGTACACCATATGGTAAAACTTATGGTTTCATTTAAAAGTACAACTTGTCCCGCAAAAAACAAGCCCTCATATGGCAAGATTGACGGAAAAATAAAAAAGTTAAGGCTCTTGGAAGAAGGGGAGCAAAAAACAAAACGCAAAAACGGAAAGTGCCCCGGGGCTGAAGGGGTTAAGTATGGCGTATTTTTGAATGTGCTTGATGCAAATCTAGCTGTGAAGTGTACAACTGGGGCACAAGTGCTGCCACTGAAGGGGTGGGTGTGTGTGGGGCCCAATTTTTGGAAAAAAGGGAGACTCCGCTTGGAGTCACCTTGCGGTGTTTTACATGATTTTAGAAGGGTGGGCCATGCCTATATCTGTGTCTCCTTATCTTTTTCCTTGTCCTGCTCTTTTGTTTTCGCATGAGTATATGTCCTTGTCATATTCCCATGTGTTTGTGTTGTGTTGTGAGTTGTTTGTCACCTTTTGGACACCTTTGAGGGTGTTTTCTAGGTGTTTTTATGTGTTTGTGATTGCCTGCCATTGTTTCCTATGCGGTTCGAGTGGTTCGTCGAACGTTCGCCGAACCGAACTCGAACGAGACCTCCGTTCGGCGAACCGAACTCGAGCCGAACCGCGACCGGTTCGCTCATCTCTACTCAAAGCTTCCTCTTTGAGACTATGCAGTGATTGTTTCAACAGACACAACAGCGGGATGGTAAGCTGATAATAGCCTGATCACTGCTCACGAGCTTGGTGCAGTACTCAAAATAAGACCTGCTTTGTATTTGCAAAAGCCACTAGTTACATATGAATGTGGCTGATGTGGATGAATGGTACAAGTCAGGCTGTGAAACCCTGATTTTTGTGAAACAGGAATGGTGCTTTACTGTATCAGGCACCACAAAATGGAAGAGTCCTGCTTTTTATTTGCAAAAGCCACTAGTAACGTATGAATGTGGCTATAGTGGACGGACGGCACAAGTCAGGCTGTGAAACCCTGACTATTGTGGAAACAGGTCCAGATTCCCCACCTAATCCACAATCTCTCCCTCCCTGCTATGACTTTGTTCAGTGCTATCAGCTCTTAAAAGAGCTATTGTATTCTGGTTTCTGGACAGTACTGTGGAGGTAGTGACACACACTGCTTTAAACACTCTCCCTACTCTGAAATCTGTGTCTCTAAATGCTACACTGACCTTTGCTGCAGGCAGACTTGTAAAGGTCTTTGTTGTGAATACATTTTCCAGTTTGGGGTTCCCTCTTGTGGTCAGTGCTAGCGGTGCAGTTGACTTGTGGAATGAGAGCCACACACCTGTGGAGGACTGGCACTCAGGCCTTTCAGATTGGGACTATATAACTGAGTAGTTTTCTCCTATTACTTGCCAGTGCTCAATTGGTTTTCTGTGTGTTAAGGACATTCTGAAACCAACCCTGCTCTCTACCAGAACTTCTCTCAAGATAAGTTGGTCTTTGTACCTCTGCTTAATGTTTCCACTTTCTTTTTGTTTTTTCTGTTTTGATGCTATTGCTTGAGTCCCATTTTGCCTGTGTGGAGTTCCTGGTGGAATTGGATCATTCCCTGCTGGGAGTGTCTGTACATTTAGCTCCATGATTCTGCAATGTATTGTGTTTTGTCATGCTTGGTATTAAATTCATAGGGTTTTTATGGCTGCAGACAGTGCTCTTTCCTATCCTTTCCTATAAAGATAGTTAGGGCCTCATCTTTGCTGAATCTATTTTCTAGCTTTGTATTGTGTTTTCCTATATCACCGTAGTCTTTACATGTGGGGGGGCTATCTATATCTTTGGGGATTGCACCGAGGCAGATTAGCTTTTCTTATATTTCTATCTGTAAGAATATTTAGTTCTCCGGCTGTGTCGAAACGACTAGGTCATCGTAGGCTCGTCCCACGGCTACTTCTAGTTGTGTGTCAGGATTAAGTCTGCAGTCCGTTAAGGTTCCAGCCACTCTGGTTACTTTTTGGGTTTCCACATTTTTTGATCCTCCTCGTTCCCTGAATCCTAACAGTAGCACTGGCCTCACCAGGGTAGATTCCAGGGTACTCAAACGAAGGAAAGGAGGAAAAGAAGGAAAAAAAAAGTGTGTCAGAAATTTTTTTTTGTTTTTTCTGTTTTTGTGTTTTTTCCTCTTTCTATCTGGGTGCCGTGGAGGATCTGGTGCTGTTATGGATGTTACACAATTAGCTGAGCAAGTTGATCAGCTTACGTCTCAGGTTAAGGATATATCCAATTATCTTGCCCAGACACCTGCTGTAGAACCTAAGATACCTTTACCTGATTTGTTCTCTGGGAATCAGTCTACATTTTTGAACTTCAAGAACAATTGTAGGTTATTTTTTGCCTTGAAACCTAAGTCCTCAGGGTCTTCCAGGCAGCGAGTTCAGATTGTTATCTCTCTGCTACGTGGTGACCCCCAGGATTGGGCCTTTTCCCTTGCACCTGAAGATCCTGCTCTTGCTGATGTGGAATTTTTTTTTCAAAGCTCTGGGGTTGTTATATGATGAACCTAATGCTATTGATCAAGCCGAGAAAACTTTATTGGCTTTGATCCTGGGTCAGGAACCTGCAGAAGTATATTGTCAAAAATTTCATAAGTGGGCAGTCCTTACTGAGTGGAATGATGCGGCACTGGCGGCTCTCTTGTGGAAGGGGTTGGCAGAGCCTGTAAAGGATGTTATGGTGGGCTTTCCTGTCCCCTCTGGTCTCAATGACTCTATGTCATTGGCCATTCAGATTGACAGGCGTTTACGTGAACGTAAAACAATGCAAGCAGAGGTGTCACTCTCAGAGCAGTCTCCGGAGCCAATGCAGTGTGATAGGGTCCTTTCTAGGGCGGAACGGCAGGATTTTAGATGGCGTAATAAGCTATGTTTCTTCTGTGGAGATGCCTCTCATACGATTTCTGTCTGCCCTAAGCGTGAGAAATGATTTGCCCGTTCATTTACTTTGGGCGGTATACAGTCTAAGTTTCTTTTGTCGGTTTCTTTGATCTGTTCCCTATCATCATTTTCGGCTATGGCCTTTATTGATTCAGTAGCTGCCCATAACTTGATGGATTTTGGGTTTGTTGAGCGTTGTAGTTTTCCTATGGCACCTTTGCATGCTCCTTTCCCTTTGAGGGGTACTGGTGCTACTCCTTTAACTGAAAATAAGCCCCAGTTGTGGACCCAGGTGACGCTACAGGTCGCGCTTAACCATCAGGATGTTTGTAAGTTTTTGGTCTTGCATGATTTGCATGACATTTTGGTACTGTGATTCCCTTCGTTGCAAGCCCATAATCCAGTTCTTGCTTGGACTTCTTTATCTGTGACTAGTTGGGGATGCCAATGTGTGCATGGTGATACTCCTGTTTTGTCTATTTCATCTCAGACACAGAAGATCCCTGACTATTTCGTGGATTTCATGGATGTATTTAATGAGACCAAGGCTGCGTTTTTGCCTCCGCATAGGGACTATGATTGTGCTATTGAATTAGTGCCTGGTTGTAAATTTCCTAAGGGACGGCTTTTCAATTTATCTGTACCTGAACATGTTGCTATGTGGACTTATATTAAGGAGTCTTTGGAGAAGGGTCACATTTGATCGTCATCTTCACCTTTTGGCGCCGTTTTTTTCTTTGTGGCCAAGAAGGATGGCTCATTGCAGCCCTGTATTGACTACAGTCTCCTTAATAAAATCACGGTTAAATATCAGTATCCATTGCCTCTGATTTCCGACCTGTTTTCTAGAGTGAAGGGTGCTAGTTGGTTTACTAAGCTCAATCTTCGAGGAGTGTATAATCTCATTCGCATTAAACAGGGTCATGAATGGAAGACGGTGTTTAATACCCCTGAGGGGCATTTTGAGTACCTAGTGATGCCCTTTGGGCTCAATAATGCCCCTTCCGTCTTTCAATCTTTCATGAATGATATTTTCCTGGACTTTGTTGACAAGTTTTTGATTGTCAATTTGGATGACATTTTGATTTTTTCTCATGACTGGGATTCTTATGTTGAACAGGTTCGGACAGTGTTTCAGGTTCTCAGGGACAAAACGTTATATGTCAAGGGATCAAAATGTCTGTTTGGTGTACAAAAGATCTCTTTTCTGGGGTTTATTTTGTCCCAAATAATAATGACAAAGGGAGTACTAGTGATGAGCGAGTACTAAAAATCTCGGGTGCTCGAAGCTCGGGCCGAGCCTCCCAAGATACTCGTGTACTCGGCCCGAGCAACGAGCCCAATGTTATCCTATGGGAGACCCGAGTATTTTTGTGAAATGACCCCCCGGCAGCATGGAGAAACCCTAAAAATGTCACAAAAGTCTCAGAAGAGTGCTCAAATGACATGGCAACAGCATGGGGAAGACCCCTTGAAGCATTTATCACTGAAAAGTCACAGCTGTGAACAATTTTGTCCGCGTTTTACGCCATTTTTACGGACTCACCAGAAAACCTTCCAAAATGACCCCAAAATGATTTTTCATGGCGGAAATGTTAAGGGCACATACCCAATAGTGAGATAGAGCTGGTGTATGTTACTTTTTGAGATTAATACATGAAAGATTTTACGTGAAAACATTGTGTGGCACTCCGATGTCCCTGAGAAGAGACGTACATGAAGGCCTCTTGAGTCTAATGTGCCCATTTTGAGGAAGTGAGTCTTTGTAGTATTTTCCTTTGCCAGGGCAGTCCAAAATTGTGAGGTTCACCAATGCCCCTGCATACAGATGTGCATGAGGGCCTGTAAACCTGAAGTGCCCATTGTAAGGAAGTGGGTCTATTGTAGTATAGCCCTTAGGCAGGGCAGCCAAAAATTGGGAGGCTCCACATTGTCCCTGGATAGAGACGTGCATGATGGCCTGTAAACCTGAAGTGCCCATTGTAAGGAAGTGGGTCTAATGTAGTATAGCCCTTAGGCAGGGCAGCCAAAAATTGGGAGGCTCCACGTTGTCCCTGGATAGAGACGTGCATGAGGGCCTGTAAACCTGAAGTGCCCATTGTAAGGAAGTGGGTCTATTGTAGTATAGCCCTTAGGCAGGGCAGCCAAAAATTGGGAGGCTCCACATTGTCCCTGGATAGAGACGTGCATGATGGCCTGTAAACCTGAAGTGCCCATTGTAAGGAAGTGGGTCTATTGTAGTATAGCCCTTAGGCAGGGCAGCCAAAAATTGGGAGGCTCCACGTTGTCCCTGGATAGAGACGTGCATGAGGGCTTGTAAACCTGAAGTGCCCATTGGAAGGAAGTGGGTCTATTGTAGTATAGCCCTTAGGCAGGGCAGCCAAAAATTGGGAGGCTCCACATTGTCCCTGGATAGAGACGTGCATGATGGCCTGTAAACCTGAAGTGCCCATTGTAAGGAAGTGGGTCTATTGTAGTATAGCCCTTAGGCAGGGCAGCCAAAAATTGGGAGGCTCCACATTGTCCCTGGATAGAGACGTGCATGAGGGCCTGTAAACCTGAAGTGCCCATTGGAAGGAAGTGGGTCTATTGTAGTATAGCCCTTAGGCAGGGCAGCCAAAAATTGGGAGGCTCCACGTTGTCCCGGATAGAGAACTGTTAGGTTCTTAGTGCCTCCGTGCTTGCATTTAAAAACCGCACGTGTGTGCCTGTTGGTGGCAGCTTTCCGCTGCATTTGTGTGAGTTTTGCAAAAACTTGGATATAACGCACAAGTCTAGTGAATACACATCAGCACAGCATTGCAAAATGCGCAAGGGCGTTGTCAACGAACAAGGAAGTGGACGTGATGGTGGTGCAGGCAGAGACCGAGGTTGTGTGCAAGCTCTAATTTCGCCACAACAAAGGGCCACATCTAGTCGCTCGCACGTCCTGTCCCAAA
Organism: Anomaloglossus baeobatrachus; assembly: GCF_048569485.1. NCBI lineage: Eukaryota > Metazoa > Chordata > Amphibia > Anura > Aromobatidae > Anomaloglossus > Anomaloglossus baeobatrachus. Next base: position 232,366,414 of record NC_134357.1, read on the forward strand.
TTCTTGGGGACCGCTGCAGTACACCGCTCTTGAACCAAGACCAGTGTCAACAGGTTGTTAGTTGGATAGCGGATAATGCTTCCAGTCAGATTGGCACCACCACAAACACTCTGTCTTCCACACGGTCAAGTGTCAGTAGCCGTGATACTGCACCGCACATTTCAGAACCTGATCCTCCTTCCTACCACCAGGCCGAGTACACGTCCACGGACATTACTGATCCCACACTTGGACACTCGGAAGAGCTGTTCGTTCACGTTTCCATTCACAAATTCTGGCCTCTCGCCAGCTCCTGTTGAAGTGGGCCATGACGAGATTGTATGTACAGATGCCCAAATATTTGAGCAGCCACGTTCTCACGAAGTTGGCAACGTGTCTCAACAAGGGGTGGACGATGATGAGACACAATTGTCAGGAAGTCAGGAGGAGGAGCAGGGTGCGGAAGAGGAAGACGACGTGGTGGATGATCCAGTAACTGACCCAACCTGGCAGGAGGATATGCAGAGCGAGGACAGCAGTGCACAGGGGGAGGGAGGCGTAGCATCCCAACAGGCAGTAAGAAGCAGAGTGGTGGCCCCAGGCAGACGTCAGGCAACTGTTCCCCGGAACAACACGACACAAGGTGCCTGTACAAATGTTAGGTCTTCTCGAGTCTGGCTGTAATACTATTGTATGTATTGAGGATTTCGATTGCGTTAGGGCAATGACAACCAGAGACGAGTTCTTGGTGCAAGACGTTTATAATATGCAACCAGCAAATATGTACATAAATGGAACAAAAACACAGTAGAACATAAATACAGGAAATACCTTCCAGGGACGGAGCGAAAGGGAATTCCCGGGACCGCGCACCGGACTCCCCCAGGGAGACCACCAAGAGCGAACCCCTATACAGGGACTGTCTGGCAATCACCCCAGAAGCCCTAAATGCGCAGCAGCCGGGACACAAAAGGGCAATAGGTAAGTCCAAAAATGTCCGTACGTGATGTGAGTCCAGAGTGGTATTAAACGGAAGGAACCGGGCAGAAGTGCCGACCAAAGACGGCAAACGGAGTCCGGGCACAGCTAGATTATACCAGATGAAGTCCAGAGTCGGTGTCGGTTGTTTTCCAAGAGGATCCGAATAACAATCAGGAACCAAAAGCTGCAGGGCAGGAGCACACAGGAAGCAGTATACTCAGGCACTGGACTAAGCTTTAGGGGCGGCTTTTAAACAGATGGACAGGAAGTAGGGCAACAAAACAGAAAACTCCATGTTAACAAAGGGCAAGCTCTTTCAAAAGAAAACTGGAAAACCCGGAACTCTGACACTGGCAGTTTTTTAAGTTGGCTCCAGATGATTCTAAAAAGGCCATTTGCAACACCTGCCATGCCAGCATCAGCAGGGGTACCAAAACTAGCAGCCTGACCACCATCAGCATGATCAGGCACATGTCAGCCAAGCACCCGACTTTGTGGGAAGTACAACAGAGTCCAGGAGCAGTGCTTGCTGATGTCACTGCTACGTCTTCGCTGGTTGTGCATGCGAGCCAATCCCCTGTCCATGCTGCCTGCGAACAAGCCTCCTCCACTCCTGCACCTGCAGTTGCCTACGCAGAAAGAACACCATCATCAAGCACGTCCTTGTCCCAGCGCAGCGTTCAGTTATCCATTCAGCAAACCTTTGAACGCAGGCGCAAATACACTGCCAACACCCCACATGCCACAGTTCTAAATGCTAACATTTCGCGACTGCTTGCGCTGGAAATGTTGCCTTTTAGGCTGGTTGAGACAGAAGCATTCCGCGACCTGATGGTGGCAGCTGTCCCACGTTACTCGGTCCACAGCCGCCACTATTTCTCCCGGTGTGCCGTCCCCGCATTGCATAACCACGTGTCACAAAACATCACACGTGCCCTGAACAACGCTGTTTCAGCCAAAGTCCACCTAACCACAGACACGTGGACAAGTGCATGTGGGCAAGGCCGCTACATCTCGTTGACGTCACACTGGGTTAATATTGTGCAAGCTGGGACCCAGTCTGAGCGAGGGACGGAACACGTCCTTCACACACCAAGTTTTGCAGGCCCTACCTCAGTCAGGGTTTCACACACACTCTACAGCTCCGGAATGTCATGCTCCTCAGCCTCCTCCTCCTCCTGTGCATCCTGATCCACTTTACCCTCCACACCAGTCCCAAGCTGGAAGTGTCGCGGGCGGAGGAGGGGACGGTGCGCTCTCCCACTGCTCGGGTCCGTCTGACGCTGCTCTACGGCTGCTGCTGCTCGTTGGCTCGAGCGATGGCCGGATCCCGGGGACTCGAGCGGCGCTACTCGCCCGTGAGTGAAAAGGGGTGGTTTGGGTTTTGGGGATATTGTCCGTGACGCCACCCACGGTTGTGGTGATTGTGTGGACACCACCGCTGCTCTGGACGGGGATCCCGGGAGCCTGTGACAGGGAGCAGCTTTGTTGTTATTTCTCCCCTCCGTGGGTAGGGGGGTTGGTTGTCCCGGGGCCTGGTGATGGGGTAGAGATGGATGACAGGCGGGTTGCGGGGCCTGATGAGGTGCAGGGTCGCAGGGGCAGCGCTGTGCCGCACGGCACAGAGGTACTCACTCAGCCCAATGATGATGACACAGTTCACGGTAAAACAAGTGGCTGGATGGACGGGTCACTCGGACGGCTGCGGTTGTTCCTCCCTGCAGGTTAGTGATGACTGTCTCTCCCTGCACCTAAGTTAAGTGTTGGTAGTGATGGTTTCCCAACGGTAACCCGCTCCCCGACCTGGATATGGGCCGGAGGAGCCCCTTTTGTCCACAGGCGCTGGCCCTGGGAGACGGTTGCCCTTGGCAGTGGCGGTGTCTCCCCTTCACGGTTGGACGGTTGCCTTCTATCTGGACTTGGCTGTTTGGAAACCCTGAGGTCCCCTTCACTAACGGATTTGGCAAATTCACGGCGACACCAAGCCTTGCCGGGATCCGAAAGTCCTCTGCCAATGGTGCTGGCTTCTCTTTGTATACCGGTCCGGTACGGCCGGGTCACCACCCGTCCACGGTCCTTACGGCAGACTCCAATCGGCCTCCACTGCAGACGGTCACCACATCCTGCCAACCTTGCTGTCCTGTCCGGGCCACACACCCGGACCAACTTCAGGCTCTTTGCTGTCACTTTTCTCCTCTCTACTACTTTCCTCCTTCCACTTCCTTAGCTTAACTCTCACTGCCTGTGTTTTCCCTCCTCCTCGGTGGGTGGAGACCAACCGCCTGGCTCCACACCCTGGTGTGGACAACAGCCCCTGGGGAAGGCAACAAGGATTTTGTGTTTTGACTATGATATGCCTGCAGGGAGTGTGGGGTGTTTAAGTGTTGTGCTCTGTGGCCCCTGGCTTGTCCAGGGCGACACAGAAGCACTGCAGCACTGCCTCGGCGAAGCGGCAACAGGCAGTGCTGAAGCTAATCTGCATAGGTGACAACAAACCCCACAATGCAGAAGAGGTGTGGACAGCTCTGAAACAGAAGGCAGATCACTGGCTCACAACTCTGAACCTAAAGCCAGGAAAGGTCGTGTGTGACAATGGCCGGAACCTGGTGGCGGCTTTGAGGCGAGGCCAGCTGACACATGTTCCATGCGTGGCCCATGTGCTCAACCTCGTGGTTCAGCGGTTTCTAAAGTCATACTCAGAGCTGTCTGATCTGCTGGTAAAAGTTCGCCGCCTGTCTGCACATTTTCAAAAGTCACCTACTGCTTCAGCCGGCCTTGCCGGCTTAAGACGCCGTTTGCATCTTCCGGCACACAGATTGGTGTGTGATGTCCCCACGCATTGGAATTCAACTCTGCACAAGTTGGTCAGGATATGTGAGCAGAAGAGGGCAGTTGTTGAGTACCTGCATCACCTAAGCCGTCGGGAAATGGGTCAAACTCCACACATAACACCTGAGGAGTGGAGATGGATGTCCGACCTATGCACCATCCGCCAAAACTTTGAGGACTCCACCAAGATGGTGAGCGGCGATGACGACATTATTAGCGTCACCATACCGCTTCTCTGCCTTCTAAAATGGTCTCTGCTCAAAAAACAACCATGATGCATTGCAGGCGGAGCGCGATGAGTTTGAGCAAGAAACAGTAGTGGGTGTGGGTGATAACACACAGCCCAGCCTCGTCTCATCACAACGTGCAGTGGAGGACTATGACGAGGAGGAGGATGAAGACATGGAGCAACTCTCTGGCCAAATTGAGGATATGACATGCAGTCATATCCTCGGTTCAGCGTGGCTGGCCAGAGGACAGGGTAGATGATGAGGAGGAGGAGGAGGAGGACAGCATGTTCAGTCATCGTGTTGGTCAGGATACTGAAGTGATGGCTGTTAAGAGTCTGGCACACATGGCTGACTTTATGGTAAGCTGCCTGTCTCGTGACCCTCGCGTTAAGAACATCTTGGCCGACAATCATTACTGGTTGGTAACACTGTTAGACCCACGCTAAAAGGAGAACTTTATGTCTCTTATTCCCGAGGCGGAGAGGTCAGGCAAAATGCAGCAGTTCCAGAAGGCCATAGTCACGGAAGTAGGCAAAGCATTCCCCTCACAAAACGCTAGTGGCATAGGTCAGGAATCAGTGGACAACCAAGGCGTACAGCCGAGAGGGGCACAAGTCCAATCCGCCAGAGGTAGGGGAACAGTCTTTAAGATGTGGGACAGTTTTCTCAGCCCCTCACATACCACAGCCCCTGAGGTGAGGGGTAGTGCCACAAGAAATCCTAAGTTTGGCCAGATGCTCAAGGAGTACCTTGCAGATCAAACAACTGTACTCCGACATTCCTCTGTGCCTTACAATTAATGTGTATCCAAGCTGGACACGTGGCATGAATTGGCTCTTAGTCTCTACGCCTTGGAAGGAAGTCCTGGCCTGCCCTGCCGCTAGCGTTTTGTCAGAGCGTTTTTTTAGTGCCGCAGGTGGAATCATTACAGATAAACGCACCCGCCTGTCAACTGTAAATGCTGACAGGCTGACTCTGATCAAGATGAACAAGGGTTGGATTTGGCCAGACTTCACCACACACCAACAGCAAATGACAGTGGAATTTAAAGTTTGTAACGGGAATTTGCCATGTACCTCCACTCACCCATGGTAACACACTTCTGGACTTTGGCTAATCGCTGGACTGCTCCTCCTTCTCCTCATGCGCCATCATGGTGACCGTTACAATAGTTAAGCCGTTGTTTCAGGTATACCCCCAGTGGTAAATTTTTTCGCCCATTCTTTCTGAATGGGCATTACAACGACAGGAGACCCGCTCCTTTGCAATGGGAACAATGTTTTGAGGCCCTCATGCACATCTCTATCCAGGGACAATGTGGAGCCTCCAAATTTTTGGCTGCCCTGCCTAAGGGCTATACTACAATAGACCCACTTCCTTACAATGGGCACTTCATGTTTACAGGCCATCATGCACGTCTCTATCCAGGGACAATATGGAGCCTGACGCTGCCACCGACAGACACACACGTGCTGTTTTTAAATGCAAGCACGGACGCAATAAGAACCTAACTGGTTTTTAGGAGCGACAATTACTGAGAAGTCTGACACTATCAGACACTGCTGACTGACGTGTATTATACACTAGACTTGTGCGTTATATAATAGTTTGTGCAAAACGCGCACCTGTACCCTGCCACCGACTGCCACACACGTGCTGTTTTTAAATGCAAGCACGGACGCAATAAGAACCTAACTGGTTTTTAGGAGCGACAATTACTGAGAAGTCTGACACTATCAGACACTGCTGACTGACGTGTATTATAAACTAGACTTGTGCGTTATATAATAGTTTGTGCAAAACGCGCACCTGTACGCTGCCACCGACAGACACACACGTGCTGTTTTTAAATGCAAGCACGGACGCAATAAGAACCTAACTGGTTTTTAGGAGCGACAATTACTGAGAAGTCTGACACTATCAGACACTGCTGACTGACGTGTATTATACACTAGACTTGTGCGTTATATAATAGTTTGTGCAAAACGCGCACCTGTACGCTGCCACCGACAGACACACACGTGCTGTTTTTAAATGCAAGCACGGACGCAATAAGAACCTAACTGGTTTTTAGGAGCGACAATTACTGAGAAGTCTGACACTATCAGACACTGCTGACTGACGTGTATTATACACTAGACTTGTGCGTTATATAATAGTTTGTGCAAAACGCGCACCTGTACGCTGCCACCGACAGACACACACGTGCTGTTTTTAAATGCAAGCACGGACGCAATAAGAACCTAACTGGTTTTTAGGAGCGACAATTACTGAGAAGTCTGACACTATCAGACACTGCTGACTGACGTGTATTATACACTAGACTTGTGCGTTATATAATAGTTTGTGCAAAACGCGCACCTGTACGCTGCCACCGACAGACACACACGTGCTGTTTTTAAATGCAAGCACGGACGCAATAAGAACCTAACTGGTTTGACTGCTGAGGCCCTGAACCCCAACCAACACGTCCCATGTCCGATTAAACACACCGACACCAATGTAACCAAAATATAAAACTTTATTGGAGAGCTTTATCAAAAACACTCATATACTCTCATCTTTTTTGTGGAGGTAGGTCGGTCACAGCAAAGATAACCATCACTATTAGCAACTTCCAAAACGAAGCGTTGTGCCAGGCCGGACTCCCGGCGCACTTCAGCTTAACAAACATACCAGTTTTGGATAAATACCGCCACGGAGGAGCAAAGACTTTAGGCTGCGCTCCGACCCCCCCCCGTGCTGTTTTTAAATGCAAGCACGGACGCAATAAGAACCTAACTGGTTTTTAGGAGCGACAATTACTGAGAAGTCTGACACTATCAGACACTGCTGACTGACGTGTATTATACACTAGACTTGTGCGTTATATAATAGTTTGTGCAAAACGCGCACCTGTACGCTGCCACCGACAGACACACACGTGCTGTTTTTAAATGCAAGCACGGACGCAATAAGAACCTAACTGGTTTTTAGGAGCGACAATTACTGAGAAGTCTGACACTATCAGACACTGCTGACTGACGTGTATTATACACTAGACTTGTGCGTTATATAATAGTTTGTGCAAAACGCGCACCTGTACGCTGCCACCGACAGACACACACGTGCTGTTTTTAAATGCAAGCACGGACGCAATAAGAACCTAACTGGTTTTTAGGAGCGACAATTACTGAGAAGTCTGACACTATCTGGACTGTTTTAGACTGTGTACACCAGCCCCAGATATGATGAAGGCTGGTATACGGTCACCACTAGGAATGGCTATATACCCTGCCTGCCTGCCTGCCTGTATACTGCTACAATAGTCCTGACAAGGACTCTTCTGGTCACTAGCCTGTATTCCGACCTGGCTATACCCTGCCTGTATATAGCAACAATAGTCCTGAGAAGGACTCTGCTACTGTACTCCGACCTGGCTATACCCTGCCTGCCTGTATACAACTAGAATAGTCCTGAGAAGGACTTCTGGTCACACTGTTTGCAGCCCTGCTTCGGAACTAACTATAAAGGGCCGCAAAGCTTTCCCTGAATCAGCGACACTCTCCCTGCACTGACTGTCTGGATAGTTGTGAGCAGAGCACAGCGTGCCGGCCGGTATAAAGGCTCGGTCACGCTGTGCAGGCCGGCCAATCACTGCAATTCCACAACTAACAGGGCTGTGGCATTGCAGTGGTCTGCCAGCCAATCCCTGCATGAGGGCTGGCTCTCAAAAGAGCGCCAACATGCAGAAATGAAGACCACGAGTACAGCACGAGTATTGCGAGATTACTCGGTCCCCGCCGAGCAGCCCGAGTACAGCGATACTCGTGCGAGTACCGAGTAGTTACAAGCATGCTCGCTCATCACTACTAAAAGTTCAAATCACCCCCCTTTCCTCCCATTGAAAATTAAAGGGTTTAAAAATAAATAAATATACACATATTTGGTATCGCCGCGTTCAGAAATGCCCGATCTATCAAAATATAAAATCAATTAATCTGATTGGTAAACGGCGTAGTGGCAAAAAAATTCCAAATGCCAAAATTACATTTTTTGGTCGCCGCAAGTTTTACGCAAAATGCAATAACAGGCGATCAAAACGTTGCATCTGCGCAAAAATGCTACCATTAGAAACATCAGCTCGAGACGCAAAAAATAAGCTATCACTGAGCCATAGATCCCAAAAAATAAGAACGCTACGTGTTTCGGAAAATGGCGCAAAACGTGCACCACTTTTATTGGACAAACTTGTGAATTTTTTTTAACCCCTTAGATACAAGTAAATCTATACATGTTTGGTGTCTACAAACTCGCACCGACCTCAGGCATCATACACACACATCAGTTTTACCAGATAGTGAACACCGTGAATAAAACATCCCAAAAACTATTGTGCCATCACACTTTTTTTGCAATTTTTCCACACTTGGAATTTTTTTGCTGCTTTCCAGTACACCATATGGTAAAACTTATGGTTTCATTTAAAAGTACAACTTGTCCCGCAAAAAACAAGCCCTCATATGGCAAGATTGACGGAAAAATAAAAAAGTTAAGGCTCTTGGAAGAAGGGGAGCAAAAAACAAAACGCAAAAACGGAAAGTGCCCCGGGGCTGAAGGGGTTAAGTATGGCGTATTTTTGAATGTGCTTGATGCAAATCTAGCTGTGAAGTGTACAACTGGGGCACAAGTGCTGCCACTGAAGGGGTGGGTGTGTGTGGGGCCCAATTTTTGGAAAAAAGGGAGACTCCGCTTGGAGTCACCTTGCGGTGTTTTACATGATTTTAGAAGGGTGGGCCATGCCTATATCTGTGTCTCCTTATCTTTTTCCTTGTCCTGCTCTTTTGTTTTCGCATGAGTATATGTCCTTGTCATATTCCCATGTGTTTGTGTTGTGTTGTGAGTTGTTTGTCACCTTTTGGACACCTTTGAGGGTGTTTTCTAGGTGTTTTTATGTGTTTGTGATTGCCTGCCATTGTTTCCTATGCGGTTCGAGTGGTTCGTCGAACGTTCGCCGAACCGAACTCGAACGAGACCTCCGTTCGGCGAACCGAACTCGAGCCGAACCGCGACCGGTTCGCTCATCTCTACTCAAAGCTTCCTCTTTGAGACTATGCAGTGATTGTTTCAACAGACACAACAGCGGGATGGTAAGCTGATAATAGCCTGATCACTGCTCACGAGCTTGGTGCAGTACTCAAAATAAGACCTGCTTTGTATTTGCAAAAGCCACTAGTTACATATGAATGTGGCTGATGTGGATGAATGGTACAAGTCAGGCTGTGAAACCCTGATTTTTGTGAAACAGGAATGGTGCTTTACTGTATCAGGCACCACAAAATGGAAGAGTCCTGCTTTTTATTTGCAAAAGCCACTAGTAACGTATGAATGTGGCTATAGTGGACGGACGGCACAAGTCAGGCTGTGAAACCCTGACTATTGTGGAAACAGGTCCAGATTCCCCACCTAATCCACAATCTCTCCCTCCCTGCTATGACTTTGTTCAGTGCTATCAGCTCTTAAAAGAGCTATTGTATTCTGGTTTCTGGACAGTACTGTGGAGGTAGTGACACACACTGCTTTAAACACTCTCCCTACTCTGAAATCTGTGTCTCTAAATGCTACACTGACCTTTGCTGCAGGCAGACTTGTAAAGGTCTTTGTTGTGAATACATTTTCCAGTTTGGGGTTCCCTCTTGTGGTCAGTGCTAGCGGTGCAGTTGACTTGTGGAATGAGAGCCACACACCTGTGGAGGACTGGCACTCAGGCCTTTCAGATTGGGACTATATAACTGAGTAGTTTTCTCCTATTACTTGCCAGTGCTCAATTGGTTTTCTGTGTGTTAAGGACATTCTGAAACCAACCCTGCTCTCTACCAGAACTTCTCTCAAGATAAGTTGGTCTTTGTACCTCTGCTTAATGTTTCCACTTTCTTTTTGTTTTTTCTGTTTTGATGCTATTGCTTGAGTCCCATTTTGCCTGTGTGGAGTTCCTGGTGGAATTGGATCATTCCCTGCTGGGAGTGTCTGTACATTTAGCTCCATGATTCTGCAATGTATTGTGTTTTGTCATGCTTGGTATTAAATTCATAGGGTTTTTATGGCTGCAGACAGTGCTCTTTCCTATCCTTTCCTATAAAGATAGTTAGGGCCTCATCTTTGCTGAATCTATTTTCTAGCTTTGTATTGTGTTTTCCTATATCACCGTAGTCTTTACATGTGGGGGGGCTATCTATATCTTTGGGGATTGCACCGAGGCAGATTAGCTTTTCTTATATTTCTATCTGTAAGAATATTTAGTTCTCCGGCTGTGTCGAAACGACTAGGTCATCGTAGGCTCGTCCCACGGCTACTTCTAGTTGTGTGTCAGGATTAAGTCTGCAGTCCGTTAAGGTTCCAGCCACTCTGGTTACTTTTTGGGTTTCCACATTTTTTGATCCTCCTCGTTCCCTGAATCCTAACAGTAGCACTGGCCTCACCAGGGTAGATTCCAGGGTACTCAAACGAAGGAAAGGAGGAAAAGAAGGAAAAAAAAAGTGTGTCAGAAATTTTTTTTTGTTTTTTCTGTTTTTGTGTTTTTTCCTCTTTCTATCTGGGTGCCGTGGAGGATCTGGTGCTGTTATGGATGTTACACAATTAGCTGAGCAAGTTGATCAGCTTACGTCTCAGGTTAAGGATATATCCAATTATCTTGCCCAGACACCTGCTGTAGAACCTAAGATACCTTTACCTGATTTGTTCTCTGGGAATCAGTCTACATTTTTGAACTTCAAGAACAATTGTAGGTTATTTTTTGCCTTGAAACCTAAGTCCTCAGGGTCTTCCAGGCAGCGAGTTCAGATTGTTATCTCTCTGCTACGTGGTGACCCCCAGGATTGGGCCTTTTCCCTTGCACCTGAAGATCCTGCTCTTGCTGATGTGGAATTTTTTTTTCAAAGCTCTGGGGTTGTTATATGATGAACCTAATGCTATTGATCAAGCCGAGAAAACTTTATTGGCTTTGATCCTGGGTCAGGAACCTGCAGAAGTATATTGTCAAAAATTTCATAAGTGGGCAGTCCTTACTGAGTGGAATGATGCGGCACTGGCGGCTCTCTTGTGGAAGGGGTTGGCAGAGCCTGTAAAGGATGTTATGGTGGGCTTTCCTGTCCCCTCTGGTCTCAATGACTCTATGTCATTGGCCATTCAGATTGACAGGCGTTTACGTGAACGTAAAACAATGCAAGCAGAGGTGTCACTCTCAGAGCAGTCTCCGGAGCCAATGCAGTGTGATAGGGTCCTTTCTAGGGCGGAACGGCAGGATTTTAGATGGCGTAATAAGCTATGTTTCTTCTGTGGAGATGCCTCTCATACGATTTCTGTCTGCCCTAAGCGTGAGAAATGATTTGCCCGTTCATTTACTTTGGGCGGTATACAGTCTAAGTTTCTTTTGTCGGTTTCTTTGATCTGTTCCCTATCATCATTTTCGGCTATGGCCTTTATTGATTCAGTAGCTGCCCATAACTTGATGGATTTTGGGTTTGTTGAGCGTTGTAGTTTTCCTATGGCACCTTTGCATGCTCCTTTCCCTTTGAGGGGTACTGGTGCTACTCCTTTAACTGAAAATAAGCCCCAGTTGTGGACCCAGGTGACGCTACAGGTCGCGCTTAACCATCAGGATGTTTGTAAGTTTTTGGTCTTGCATGATTTGCATGACATTTTGGTACTGTGATTCCCTTCGTTGCAAGCCCATAATCCAGTTCTTGCTTGGACTTCTTTATCTGTGACTAGTTGGGGATGCCAATGTGTGCATGGTGATACTCCTGTTTTGTCTATTTCATCTCAGACACAGAAGATCCCTGACTATTTCGTGGATTTCATGGATGTATTTAATGAGACCAAGGCTGCGTTTTTGCCTCCGCATAGGGACTATGATTGTGCTATTGAATTAGTGCCTGGTTGTAAATTTCCTAAGGGACGGCTTTTCAATTTATCTGTACCTGAACATGTTGCTATGTGGACTTATATTAAGGAGTCTTTGGAGAAGGGTCACATTTGATCGTCATCTTCACCTTTTGGCGCCGTTTTTTTCTTTGTGGCCAAGAAGGATGGCTCATTGCAGCCCTGTATTGACTACAGTCTCCTTAATAAAATCACGGTTAAATATCAGTATCCATTGCCTCTGATTTCCGACCTGTTTTCTAGAGTGAAGGGTGCTAGTTGGTTTACTAAGCTCAATCTTCGAGGAGTGTATAATCTCATTCGCATTAAACAGGGTCATGAATGGAAGACGGTGTTTAATACCCCTGAGGGGCATTTTGAGTACCTAGTGATGCCCTTTGGGCTCAATAATGCCCCTTCCGTCTTTCAATCTTTCATGAATGATATTTTCCTGGACTTTGTTGACAAGTTTTTGATTGTCAATTTGGATGACATTTTGATTTTTTCTCATGACTGGGATTCTTATGTTGAACAGGTTCGGACAGTGTTTCAGGTTCTCAGGGACAATGCGTTATATGTCAAGGGATCAAAATGTCTGTTTGGTGTACAAAAGATCTCTTTTCTGGGGTTTATTTTGTCCCAAATAATAATGACAAAGGGAGTACTAGTGATGAGCGAGTACTAAAAAGCTCGGGTGTTCGAAGCTCGGGCTGAGCCTCCCAAGATACTCGTGTACTCGGCCCGAGCAACGAGCCCAATGTTATCCTATGGGAGACCCGAGTATTTTTGTGAAATGACCCCCCGGCAGCATGGAGAAACCCTAAAAATGTCACAAAAGTCTCAGAAGAGTGCTCAAATGACATGGCAACAGCATGGGGAAGACCCCTTGAAGCATTTATCACTGAAAAGTCACAGCTGTGAACAATTTTGTCCGCGTTTTACGCCATTTTTACGGACTCACCAGAAAACCTTCCAAAATGACCCCAAAATGATTTTTCATGGCGGAAATGTTAAGGGCACATACCCAATAGTGAGATAGAGCTGGTGTATGTTACTTTTTGAGATTAATACATGAAAGATTTTACGTGAAAACATTGTGTGGCACTCCGATGTCCCTGAGAAGAGACGTACATGAAGGCCTCTTGAGTCTAATGTGCCCATTTTGAGGAAGTGAGTCTTTGTAGTATTTTCCTTTGCCAGGGCAGTCCAAAATTGTGAGGTTCACCAATGCCCCTGCATACAGACGTGCATGAGGGCCTGTAAACCTGAAGTGCCCATTGTAAGGAAGTGGGTCTATTGTAGTATAGCCCTTAGGCAGGGCAGCCAAAAATTGGGAGGCTCCACATTGTCCCTGGATAGAGACGTGCATGATGGCCTGTAAACCTGAAGTGCCCATTGTAAGGAAGTGGGTCTATTGTAGTATAGCCCTTAGGCAGGGCAGCCAAAAATTGGGAGGCTCCACGTTGTCCCTGGATAGAGACGTGCATGAGGGCCTGTAAACCTGAAGTGCCCATTGTAAGGAAGTGGGTCTATTGTAGTATAGCCCTTAGGCAGGGCAGCCAAAAATTGGGAGGCTCCACATTGTCCCTGGATAGAGACGTGCATGATGGCCTGTAAACCTGAAGTGCCCATTGTAAGGAAGTGGGTCTATTGTAGTATAGCCCTTAGGCAGGGCAGCCAAAAATTGGGAGGCTCCACGTTGTCCCTGGATAGAGACGTGCATGAGGGCCTGTAAACCTGAAGTGCCCATTGGAAGGAAGTGGGTCTATTGTAGTATAGCCCTTAGGCAGGGCAGCCAAAAATTGGGAGGCTCCACATTGTCCCTGGATAGAGACGTGCATGATGGCCTGTAAACCTGAAGTGCCCATTGTAAGGAAGTGGGTCTATTGTAGTATAGCCCTTAGGCAGGGCAGCCAAAAATTGGGAGGCTCCACATTGTCCCTGGATAGAGACGTGCATGAGGGCCTGTAAACCTGAAGTGCCCATTGGAAGGAAGTGGGTCTATTGTAGTATAGCCCTTAGGCAGGGCAGCCAAAAATTGGGAGGCTCCACGTTGTCCCTGGATAGAGACCTGTTAGGTTCTTAGTGCCTCCGTGCTTGCATTTAAAAACCGCACGTGTGTGCCTGTTGGTGGCAGCTTTCCGCTGCATTTGTGTGAGTTTTGCAAAAACTTGGATATAACGCACAAGTCTAGTGAATACACATCAGCACAGCATTGCAAAATGCGCAAGGGCGTTGTCAACGAACAAGGAAGTGGACGTGATGGTGGTGCAGGCAGAGACCGAGGTTGTGTGCAAGCTCTAATTTCGCCACAACAAAGGGCCACATCTAGTCGCTCGCACGTCCTGTCCCAAATTCTTGGGGACCGCTGCAGTACACAGCTCTTGAACCAAGACCAGTGTCAACAGGTTGTTAGTTGGATAGCGGATAATGCTTCCAGTCAGATTGGCACCACCACAAACACTCTGTCTTCCACACGGTCAAGTGTCAGTAGCCGTGATACTGCACCGCACATTTCAGAACCTGATCCTCCTTCCTACCACCAGGCCGAGTACACGTCCACGGACCTTACTGATCCCACACTTGGACACTCGTAAGAGCTGTTCATTCACGTTTCCATTCACAAATTCTGGCCTCTCGCCAGCTCCTGTTGAAGTGGGCCATGACGAGATTGTATGTACAGATGCCCAAATATTTGAGCAGCCACGTTCTCACGAAGTTGGCAACGTGTCTCAACAAGGGGTGGACGATGATGAGACACAATTGTCAGGAAGTCAGGAGGAGGAGCAGGGTGCGGAAGAGAAGACGACGTGGTGGATGATCCAGTAACTGACCCAACCTGGCAGGAGGATATGCAGAGCGAGGACAGCAGTGCACAGGGGGAGGGAGGCGTAGCATCCCAACAGGCAGTAGGAAGCAGAGTGGTGGCCCCAGGCAGACGTCAGGCAACTGTTCCCCGGAACAACACGACACAAGGTGCCTGTACAAATGTTAGGTCTTCCCGAGTCTGGCTGTAATACTATTGTATGTATTGAGGATTTCGATTGCGTTAGGGCAATGACAACCAGAGACGAGTTCTTGGTGCAAGACGTTTATAATATGCAACCAGCAAATATGTACATAAACGGAACAAAAACACAGTAGAACATAAATACAGGAAATACCTTCCAGGGACGGAGCGAAAGGGAATTCCCGGGACCGCGCACCGGACTCCCCCAGGGAGACCACCAAGAGCGAACCCCTATACAGGGACTGTCTGGCAATCACCCCAGAAGCCCTAAATGCGCAGCAGCCGGGACACAAAAGGGCAATAGGTAAGTCCAAAAATGTCCGTACGTGATGTGAGTCCAGAGTGGTATTAAACGGAAGGAACCGGGCAGAAGTGCCGACCAAAGACGGCAAACGGAGTCCGGGCACAGCTAGATGATACCAGATGAAGTCCAGAGTCGGTGTCGGTTGTTTTCCAAGAGGATCCGAATAACAATCAGGAACCAAAAGCTGCAGGGCAGGAGCACACAGGAAGCAGTATACTCAGGCACTGGACTAAGCTTTAGGGGCGGCTTTTAAACAGATGGACAGGAAGTAGGGCAACAGAACAGAAAACTCCATGTTAACAAAGGGCAAGCTCTTTCAAAAGAAAACTGGAAAACCCGGAACTCTGACACTGGCAGTTTTTTAAGTTGGCTCCAGATGATTCTAAAAAGGCCATTTGCAACACCTGCCATGCCAGCATCAGCAGGGGTACCAAAACTAGCAGCCTGACCACCACCAGCATGATCAGGCACATGTCAGCCAAGCACCCGACTTTGTGGGAAGTACAACAGAGTCCAGGAGCAGTGCTTGCTGATGTCACTGCTACGTCTTCGCTGGTTGTGCATGCGAGCCAATCCCCTGTCCATGCTGCCTGCGAACAAGCCTCCTCCACTCCTGCACCTGCAGTTGCCTACGCAGAAAGAACACCATCATCAAGCACGTCCTTGTCCCAGCGCAGCATTCAGTTATCCATTCAGCAAACCTTTGAACGCAGGCGCAAATACACTGCCAACACCCCACATGCCACAGTTCTAAATGCTAACATTTCGCGACTGCTTGCGCTGGAAATGTTGCCTTTTAGGCTGGTTGAGACAGAAGCATTCCGCGACCTGATGGTGGCAGCTGTCCCACGTTACTCGGTCCACAGCCGCCACTATTTCTCCCGGTGTGCCGTCCCCGCATTGCATAACCACGTGTCACAAAACATCACACGTGCCCTGAACAACGCTGTTTCAGCCAAAGTCCACCTAACCACAGACACGTGGACAAGTGCATGTGGGCAAGGCCGCTACATCTCGTTGACGTCACACTGGGTTAATATTGTGCAAGCTGGGACCCAGTCTGAGCGAGGGACGGAACACGTCCTTCACACACCAAGTTTTGCAGGCCCTACCTCAGTCAGGGTTTCACACACACTCTACAGCTCCGGAATGTCATGCTCCTCAGCCTCCTCCTCCTCCTGCGCATCCTGATCCACTTTACCCTCCACACCAGTCCCAAGCTGGAAGTGTCGCGGGCGGAGGAGGGGACGGTGCGCTCTCCCACTGCTCGGGTCCGGCTGACGCTGCTCTACGGCTGCTGCTGCTCGTTGGCTCGAGCGATGGCCGGATCCCGGGGACTCGAGCGGCGCTACTCGCCCGTGAGTGAAAAGGGGTGGTTTGGGTTTTGGGGATATTGTCCGTGACGCCACCCACGGTTGTGGTGATTGTGTGGACACCACCGCTGCTCTGGACGGGGATCCCGGGAGCCTGTGACAGGGAGCAGCTTTGTTGTTATTTCTCCCCTCCGTGGGTAGGGGGGTTGGTTGTCCCGGGGCCTGGTGATGGGGTAGAGATGGATGACAGGCGGGTTGCGGGGCCTGATGAGGTGCAGGGTCGCAGGGGCAGCGCTGTGCCGCACGGCACGGAGGTACTCACTCAGCCCAATGATGATGACACAGTTCACGGTAAAACAAGTGGCTGGATGGACGGGTCACTCGGACGGCTGCGGTTGTTCCTCCCTGCAGGTTAGTGATGACTGTCTCTCCCTGCACCTAAGTTAAGTGTTGGTAGTGATGGTTTCCCAACGGTAACCCGCTCCCCGACCTGGATATGGGCCGGAGGAGCCCCTTTTGCCCACAGGCGCTGGCCCTGGGAGACGGTTGCCCTTGGCGGTGGCGGTGTCTCCCCTTCACGGTTTGACGGTTGCCTTCTATCTGGACTTGGCTGTTTGGAAACCCTGAGGTCCCCTTCACTAACGGATTTGGCAAATTCACGGCGACACCAAGCCTTGCCGGGATCCGAAAGTCCTCTGCCAATGGTGCTGGCTTCTCTTTGTATACCGGTCCGGTACGGCCGGGTCACCACCCGTCCACGGTCCTTACGGCAGACTCCAATCGGCCTCCACTGCAGACGGTCACCACATCCTGCCAACCTTGCTGTCCTGTCCGGGCCACACACCCGGACCAACTTCAGGCTCTTTGCTGTCACTTTTCTCCTCTCTACTACTTTCCTCCTTCCACTTCCTTAGCTTAACTCTCACTGCCTGTGTTTTCCCTCCTCCTCGGTGGGTGGAGACCAACCGCCTGGCTCCACACCCTGGTGTGGACAACAGCCCCTGGGGAAGGCAACAAGGATTTTGTGTTTTGACTATGATATGCCTGCAGGGAGTGTGGGGTGTTTAAGTGTTGTGCTCTGTGGCCCCTGGCTTGTCCAGGGCGACACAGAAGCACTGCAGCACTGCCTCGGCGAAGCGGCAACAGGCAGTGCTGAAGCTAATCTGCATAGGTGACAACAAACCCCACAATGCAGAAGAGGTGTGGACAGCTCTGAAACAGAAGGCAGATCACTGGCTCACAACTCTGAACCTAAAGCCAGGAAAGGTCGTGTGTGACAATGGCCGGAACCTGGTGGCGGCTTTGAGGCGAGGCCAGCTGACACATGTTCCATGCGTGGCCCATGTGCTCAACCTCGTGGTTCAGCGGTTTCTAAAGTCATACTCAGAGCTGTCTGATCTGCTGGTAAAAGTTCGCCGCCTGTCTGCACATTTTCGAAAGTCACCTACTGCTTCAGCCGGCCTTGCCGGCTTAAGACGCCGTTTGCATCTTCCGGCACACAGATTGGTGTGTGATGTCCCCACGCGTTGGAATTCAACTCTGCACAAGTTGGTCAGGATATGTGAGCAGAAGAGGGCAGTTGTTGAGTACCTGCATCACCTAAGCCGTCGGGAAATGGGTCAAACTCCACACATAACACCTGAGGAGTGGAGATGGATGTCCGACCTATGCACCATCCGCCAAAACTTTGAGGACTCCACCAAGATGGTGAGCGGCGATGACGACATTATTAGCGTCACCATACCGCTTCTCTGCCTTCTAAAATGGTCTCTGCTCAAAAAACAACCATGATGCATTGCAGGCGGAGCGCGATGAGTTTGAGCAAGAAACAGTAGTGGGTGTGGGTGATAACACACAGCCCAGCCTCGTCTCATCACAACGTGCAGTGGAGGACTATGACGAGGAGGAGGATGAAGACATGGAGCAACTCTCTGGCCAAATTGAGGATATGACATGCAGTCATATCCTCGGTTCAGCGTGGCTGGCCAGAGGACAGGGTAGATGATGAGGAGGAGGAGGAGGAGGACAGCATGTTCAGTCATCGTGTTGGTCAGGATACTGAAGTGATGGCTGTTAAGAGTCTGGCACACATGGCTGACTTTATGGTAAGCTGCCTGTCTCGTGACCCTCGCGTTAAGAACATCTTGGCCGACAATCATTACTGGTTGGTAACACTGTTAGACCCACGCTAAAAGGAGAACTTTATGTCTCTTATTCCCGAGGCGGAGAGGTCAGGCAAAATGCAGCAGTTCTAGAAGGCCATAGTCACGGAAGTAGGCAAAGCATTCCCCTCACAAAACGCTAGCGGCATAGGTCAGGAATCAGTGGACAACCAAGGCGTACAGCCGAGAGGGGCACAAGTCCAATCCGCCAGAGGTAGGGGAACAGTCTTTAAGATGTGGGACAGTTTTCTCAGCCCCTCACATACCACAGCCCCTGAGGTGAGGGGTAGTGCCACAAGAAATCCTAAGTTTGGCCAGATGCTCAAGGAGTACCTTGCAGATCAAACAACTGTACTCCGACATTCCTCTGTGCCTTACAATTAATGTGTATCCAAGCTGGACACGTGGCATGAATTGGCTCTTAGTCTCTACGCCTTGGAAGTCCTGGCCTGCCCTGCCGCTAGCGTTTTGTCAGAGCGTGTTTTTAGTGCCGCAGGTGGAATCATTACAGATAAACGCACCCGCCTGTCAACTGTAAATGCTGACAGGCTGACTCTGATCAAGATGAACAAGGGTTGGATTTGGCCAGACTTCACCACACACCAACAGCAAATGACAGCGGAATTTAAAGTTTGTAACGGGAATTTGCCATGTACCTCCACTCACCCATGGTAACACACTTCTGGACTTTGGCTAATCGCTGGACTGCTCCTCCTTCTCCTCATGCGCCATCATGGTGACCGTTACAATAGTTAAGCCGTTGTTTCAGGTATACCCCCAGTGGTAAATTTTTTCGCCCATTCTTTCTGAATGGGCATTACAACGACAGGAGACCCGCTCCTTTGCAATGGGAACAATGTTTTGAGGCCCTCATGCACATCTCTATCCAGGGACAATGTGGAGCCTCCAAATTTTTGGCTGCCCTGCCTAAGGGCTATACTACAATAGACCCACTTCCTTACAATGGGCACTTCATGTTTACAGGCCATCATGCACGTCTCTATCCAGGGACAATATGGAGCCTGACGCTGCCACCGACAGAGACACACGTGCTGTTTTTAAATGCAAGCACGGACGCAATAAGAACCTAACTGGTTTTTAGGAGCGACAATTACTGAGAAGTCTGACACTATCAGACACTGCTGACTGACGTGTATTATACACTAGACTTGTGCGTTATATAATAGTTTGTGCAAAACGCGCACCTGTACGCTGCCACCGACAGACACACACGTGCTGTTTTTAAATGCAAGCACGGACGCAATAAGAACCTAACTGGTTTTTAGGAGCGACAATTACTGAGAAGTCTGACACTATCAGACACTGCTGACTGACGTGTATTATACACTAGACTTGTGCGTTATATAATAGTTTGTGCAAAACGCGCACCTGTACGCTGCCACCGACAGACACACACGTGCTGTTTTTAAATGCAAGCACGGACGCAATAAGAACCTAACTGGTTTTTAGGAGCGACAATTACTGAGAAGTCTGACACTATCAGACACTGCTGACTGACGTGTATTATACACTAGACTTGTGCGTTATATAATAGTTTGTGCAAAACGCGCACCTGTACGCTGCCACCGACAGACACACACGTGCTGTTTTTAAATGCAAGCACGGACGCAATAAGAACCTAACTGGTTTTTAGGAGCGACAATTACTGAGAAGTCTGACACTATCAGACACTGCTGACTGACGTGTATTATACACTAGACTTGTGCGTTATATAATAGTTTGTGCAAAACGCGCACCTGTACGCTGCCACCGACAGACACACACGTGCTGTTTTTAAATGCAAGCATGGACGCAATAAGAACCTAACTGGTTTTTAGGAGCGACAATTACTGAGAAGTCTGACACTATCAGACACTGCTGACTGACGTGTATTATACACTAGACTTGTGCGTTATATAATAGTTTGTGCAAAACGCGCACCTGTACGCTGCCACCGACAGACACACACGTGCTGTTTTTAAATGCAAGCACGGACGCAATAAGAACCTAACTGGTTTTTAGGAGCGACAATTACTGAGAAGTCTGACACTATCAGACACTGCTGACTGACGTGTATTATACACTAGACTTGTGCGTTATATAATAGTTTGTGCAAAACGCGCACCTGTACGCTGCCACCGACAGACACACACGTGCTGTTTTTAAATGCAAGCACGGACGCAATAAGAACCTAACTGGTTTTTAGGAGCGACAATTACTGAGAAGTCTGACACTATCAGACACTGCTGACTGACGTGTATTATACACTAGACTTGTGCGTTATATAATAGTTTGTGCAAAACGCGCACCTGTACGCTGCCACCGACAGACACACACGTGCTGTTTTTAAATGCAAGCACGGACGCAATAAGAACCTAACTGGTTTTTAGGAGCGACAATTACTGAGAAGTCTGACACTATCAGACACTGCTGACTGACGTGTATTATACACTAGACTTGTGCGTTATATAATAGTTTGTGCAAAACGCGCACCTGTACGCTGCCACCGACAGACACACACGTGCTGTTTTTAAATGCAAGCACGGACGCAATAAGAACCTAACTGGTTTTTAGGAGCGACAATTACTGAGAAGTCTGACACTATCAGACACTGCTGACTGACGTGTATTATACACTAGACTTGTGCGTTATATAATAGTTTGTGCAAAACGCGCACCTGTACGCTGCCACCGACAGACACACACGTGCTGTTTTTAAATGCAAGCACGGACGCAATAAGAACCTAACTGGTTTTTAGGAGCGACAATTACTGAGAAGTCTGACACTATCAGACACTGCTGACTGACGTGTATTATACACTAGACTTGTGCGTTATATAATAGTTTGTGCAAAACGCGCACCTGTACGCTGCCACCGACAGACACACACGTGCTGTTTTTAAATGCAAGCACGGACGCAATAAGAACCTAACTGGTTTTTAGGAGCGACAATTACTGAGAAGTCTGACACTATCAGACACTGCTGACTGACGTGTATTATACACTAGACTTGTGCGTTATATAATAGTTTGTGCAAAACGCGCACCTGTACGCTGCCACCGACAGACACACACGTGCTGTTTTTAAATGCAAGCACGGACGCAATAAGAACCTAACTGGTTTTTAGGAGCGACAATTACTGAGAAGTCTGACACTATCAGACACTGCTGACTGACGTGTATTATACACTAGACTTGTGCGTTATATAATAGTTTGTGCAAAACGCGCACCTGTACGCTGCCACCGACAGACACACACGTGCTGTTTTTAAATGCAAGCACGGACGCAATAAGAACCTAACTGGTTTTTAGGAGCGACAATTACTGAGAAGTCTGACACTATCAGACACTGCTGACTGACGTGTATTATACACTAGACTTGTGCGTTATATAATAGTTTGTGCAAAACGCGCACCTGTACGCTGCCACCGACAGACACACACGTGCTGTTTTTAAATGCAAGCACGGACGCAATAAGAACCTAACTGGTTTTTAGGAGCGACAATTACTGAGAAGTCTGACACTATCAGACACTGCTGACTGACGTGTATTATACACTAGACTTGTGCGTTATATAATAGTTTGTGCAAAACGCGCACCTGTACGCTGCCACCGACAGACACACACGTGCTGTTTTTAAATGCAAGCACGGACGCAATAAGAACCTAACTGGTTTTTAGGAGCGACAATTACTGAGAAGTCTGACACTATCAGACACTGCTGACTGACGTGTATTATACACTAGACTTGTGCGTTATATAATAGTTTGTGCAAAACGCGCACCTGTACGCTGCCACCGACAGACACACACGTGCTGTTTTTAAATGCAAGCACGGACGCAATAAGAACCTAACTGGTTTTTAGGAGCGACAATTACTGAGAAGTCTGACACTATCAGACACTGCTGACTGACGTGTATTATACACTAGACTTGTGCGTTATATAATAGTTTGTGCAAAACGCGGACCTGTACGCTGCCACCGACAGACACACACGTGCTGTTTTTAAATGCAAGCACGGACGCAATAAGAACCTAACTGGTTTTTAGGAGTGACAATTACTGAGAAGTCTGACACTATCAGACACTGCTGACTGACGTGTATTATACACTAGACTTGTGCGTTATATATTAGTTTGTGCAAAACGCGCACCTGTACGCTGCCACCGACAGACACACATGTGCTGTTTTTAAATGCAAGCACGGACGCAATAAGAACCTAACTGGTTTTTAGGAGCGACAATTACTGAGAAGTCTGACACTATCTGGACTGTTTTAGACTGTGTACACCAGCCCCAGATATGATGAAGGCTGGTATACGGTCACCACTAGGAATGGCTATATACCCTGCCTGCCTGCCTGCCTGTATACTGCTACAATAGTCCTGACAAGGACTCTTCTGGTCACTAGCCTGTATTCCGACCTGGCTATACCCTGCCTGTATATAGCAACAATAGTCCTGAGAAGGACTCTGCTACTGTACTCCGACCTGGCTATACCCTGCCTGCCTGTATACAACTAGAATAGTCCTGAGAAGGACTTCTGGTCACACTGTTTGCAGCCCTGCTTCGGAACTAACTATAAAGGGCCGCAAAGCTTTCCCTGAATCAGCGACACTCTCCCTGCACTGACTGTCTGGATAGTTGTGAGCAGAGCACAGCGCGCCGGCTGGTATAAAGGCTCGGTCACGCTGTGCAGGCCGGCCAATCACTGCAATTCCACAACTAACAGGGCTGTGGCATTGCAGTGGTCTGCCAGCCAATCCCTGCATGAGGGCTGGCTCTCAAAAGAGCGCCAACATGCAGAAATGAAGACCACGAGTACAGCACGAGTATCGCGAGATTACTCGGTCCCCGCCGAGCAGCCCGAGTACAGCGATACTCGTGCGAGTACCGAGTAGTTACAAGCATGCTCGCTCATCACTACTAAAAGTTCAAATCACCCCCCTTTCCTCCCATTGAAAATTAAAGGGTTTAAAAATAAATAAATATACACATATTTGGTATCGCCGCGTTCAGAAATGCCCGATCTATCAAAATATAAAATCAATTAATCTGATTGGTAAACGGCGTAGTGGCAAAAAAATTCCAAATGCCAAAATTACATTTTTTGGTTGCCGCAAGTTTTACGCAAAATGCAATAACAGGCGATCAAAACGTTGCATCTGCGCAAAAATGCTACCATTAGAAACATCAGCTCGAGACGCAAAAAATAAGCCATCACTGAGCCATAGATCCCAAAAAATAAGAACGCTACGTGTTTCGGAAAATGGCGCAAAACGTGCGCCACTTTTATTGGACAAACGTGAATTTTTTTTAACCCCTTAGATACAAGTAAATCTATACATGTTTGGTGTCTACAAACTCGCACCGACCTCAGGCATCATACACACACATCAGTTTTACCAGATAGTGAACACCGTGAATAAAACATCCCAAAAACTATTGTGCCATCACACTTTTTTTGCAATTTTTCCACACTTGGAATTTTTTTGCTGCTTTCCAGTACACCATATGGTAAAACTTATGGTTTCATTTAAAAGTACAACTTGTCCCGCAAAAAACAAGCCCTCATATGGCAAGATTGACGGAAAAATAAAAAAGTTACGGCTCTTGGAAGAAGGGGAGCAAAAAACAAAAACGCAAAAACGGAAAGTGCCCCGGGGCTTAAGGGGTTAAGTATGGCGTATTTTTGAATGTGCTTGATGCAAATCTAGCTGTGAAGTGTACAACTGGGGCACAAGTGCTGCCACTGAAGGGGTGGGTGTGTGTGGGGCCCAATTTTTGGAAAAAAGGGAGACTCCGCTTGGAGTCACCTTGCGGTGTTTTACATGATTTTAGAAGGGCGGGCCATGCCTATATCTGTGTCTCCTTATCTTTTTCCTTGTCCTGCTCTTTTGTTTTCGCATGAGTATATGTCCTTGTCATATTCCCATGTGGTTGTGTTGTGAGTTGTTTGTCACCTTTTGGACACCTTTGAGGGTGTTTTCTAGGTGTTTTTATGTGTTTGTGATTGCCTGCCATTGTTTCCTATGCGGTTCGAGTGGTTCGTCGAACGTTCGCCGAACCGAACTCGAACGAGACCTCCGTTCGGCGAACCGAACTCGAGCCGAACCGCGACCGGTTCGCTCATCTCTACTCAAAGCTTCTTCTTTGAGACTATGCAGTGATTGTTTCAACAGACACAACAGCGGGATGGTAAGCTGATAATAGCCTGATCACTGCTCACGAGCTTGGTGCAGTACTCAAAATAAGACCTGCTTTGTATTTGCAAAAGCCACTAGTTACATATGAATGTGGCTGATGTGGATGAATGGTACAAGTCAGGCTGTGAAACCCTGATTTTTGTGAAACAGGAATGGTGCTTTACTGTATCAGGCACCACAAAATGGAAGAGTCCTGCTTTTTATTTGCAAAAGCCACTAGTAACGTATGAATGTGGCTATAGTGGACGGACGGCACAAGTCAGGCTGTGAAACCCTGACTATTGTGGAAACAGGTCCAGATTCCCCACCTAATCCACAATCTCTCCCTCCCTGCTGTGACTTTGTTCAGTGCTATCAGCTCTTAAAAGAGCTATTGTATTCTGGTTTCTGGACAGTACTGTGGAGGTAGTGACACACACTGCTTTAAACACTCTCCCTACTCTGAAATCTGTGTCTCTAAATGCTACACTGACCTTTGCTGCAGGCAGACTTGTAAAGGTCTTTGTTGTGAATACATTTTCCAGTTTGGGGTTCCCTCTTGTGGTCAGTGCTAGCGGTGCAGTTGACTTGTGGAATGAGAGCCACACACCTGTGGAGGACTGGCACTCAGGCCTTTCAGATTGGGACTATATAACTGAGTAGTTTTCTCCTATTACTTGCCAGTGCTCAATTGGTTTTCTGTGTGTTAAGGACATTCTGAAACCAACCCTGCTCTCTACCAGAACTTCTCTCAAGATAAGTTGGTCTTTGTACCTCTGCTTAATGTTTCCACTTTCTTTTTGTTTTTTCTGTTTTGATGCTATTGCTTGAGTCCCATTTTGCCTGTGTGGAGTTCCTGGTGGAATTGGATCATTCCCTGCTGGGAGTGTCTGTACATTTAGCTCCATGATTCTGCAATGTATTGTGTTTTGTCATGCTTGGTATTAAATTCATAGGGTTTTTATGGCTGCAGACAGTGCTCTTTCCTATCCTTTCCTATAAAGATAGTTAGGGCCTCATCTTTGCTGAATCTATTTTCTAGCTTTGTATTGTGTTTTCCTATATCACCGTAGTCTTTACATGTGGGGGGGCTATCTATATCTTTGGGGATTGCACCGAGGCAGATTAGCTTTTCTTATATTTCTATCTGTAAGAATATTTAGTTCTCCGGCTGTGTCGAAACGACTAGGTCATCGTAGGCTCGTCCCACGGCTACTTCTAGTTGTGTGTCAGGATTAAGTCTGCAGTCCGTTAAGGTTCCAGCCACTCTGGTTACTTTTTGGGTTTCCACATTTTTTGATCCTCCTCGTTCCCTGAATCCTAACAGTAGCACTGGCCTCACCAGGGTAGATTCCAGGGTACTCAAACGAAGGAAAGGAGGAAAAGAAGGAAAAAAAAAGTGTGTCAGAAATTTTTTTTTGTTTTTTCTGTTTTTGTGTTTTTTCCTCTTTCTATCTGGGTGCCGTGGAGGATCTGGTGCTGTTATGGATGTTACACAATTAGCTGAGCGAGTTGATCAGCTTACGTCTCAGGTTAAGGATATATCCAATTATCTTGCCCAGACACCTGCTGTAGAACCTAAGATACCTTTACCTGATTTGTTCTCTGGGGATCAGTCTACATTTTTGAACTTCAAGAACAATTGTAGGTTATTTTTTGCCTTGAAACCTAAGTCCTCAGGGTCTTCCAGGCAGCGAGTTCAGATTGTTATCTCTCTGCTGCGTGGTGACCCCCAGGATTGGGCCTTTTCCCTTGCACCTGAAGATCCTGCTCTTGCTGATGTGGAATTTTTTTTTCAAAGCTCTGGGGTTGTTATATGATGAACCTAATGCTATTGATCAAGCCGAGAAAACTTTATTGGCTTTGATCCTGGGTCAGGAACCTGCAGAAGTATATTGTCAAAAATTTCATAAGTGGGCAGTCCTTACTGAGTGGAATGATGCGGCACTGGCGGCTCTCTTGTGGAAGGGGTTGGCAGAGCCTGTAAAGGATGTTATGGTGGGCTTTCCTGTCCCCTCTGGTCTCAATGACTCTATGTCATTGGCCATTCAGATTGACAGGCGTTTACGTGAACGTAAAACAATGCAAGCAGAGGTGTCACTCTCAGAGCAGTCTCCGGAGCCAATGCAGTGTGATAGGGTCCTTTCTAGGGCGGAACGGCAGGATTTTAGATGGCGTAATAAGCTATGTTTCTTCTGTGGAGATGCCTCTCATACGATTTCTGTCTGCCCTAAGCGTGAGAAATGATTTGCCCGTTCATTTACTTTGGGCGGTATACAGTCTAAGTTTCTTTTGTCGGTTTCTTTGATCTGTTCCCTATCATCATTTTCGGCTATGGCCTTTATTGATTCAGTAGCTGCCCATAACTTGATGGATTTTGGGTTTGTTGAGCGTTGTAGTTTTCCTATGGCACCTTTGCATGCTCCTTTCCCTTTGAGGGGTACTGGTGCTACTCCTTTAACTGAAAATAAGCCCCAGTTGTGGACCCAGGTGACGCTACAGGTCGCGCTTAACCATCAGGATGTTTGTAAGTTTTTGGTCTTGCATGATTTGCATGACATTTTGGTACTGTGATTCCCTTCGTTGCAAGCCCATAATCCAGTTCTTGCTTGGACTTCTTTATCTGTGACTAGTTGGGGATGCCAATGTGTGCATGGTGATACTCCTGTTTTGTCTATTTCATCTCAGACACAGAAGATCCCTGACTATTTCGTGGATTTCATGGATGTATTTAATGAGACCAAGGCTGCGTTTTTGCCTCCGCATAGGGACTATGATTGTGCTATTGAATTAGTGCCTGGTTGTAAATTTCCTAAGGGACGGCTTTTCAATTTATCTGTACCTGAACATGTTGCTATGTGGACTTATATTAAGGAGTCTTTGGAGAAGGGTCACATTTGATCGTCATCTTCACCTTTTGGCGCCGTTTTTTTCTTTGTGGCCAAGAAGGATGGCTCATTGCAGCCCTGTATTGACTACAGTCTCCTTAATAAAATCACGGTTAAATATCAGTATCCATTGCCTCTGATTTCCGACCTGTTTTCTAGAGTGAAGGGTGCTAGTTGGTTTACTAAGCTCAATCTTCGAGGAGTGTATAATCTCATTCGCATTAAACAGGGTCATGAATGGAAGACGGTGTTTAATACCCCTGAGGGGCATTTTGAGTACCTAGTGATGCCCTTTGGGCTCAATTAATGCCCCTTCCGTCTTTCAATCTTTCATGAATGATATTTTCCTGGACTTTGTTGACAAGTTTTTGATTGTCAATTTGGATGACATTTTGATTTTTTCTCATGACTGGGATTCTTATGTTGAACAGGTTCGGACAGTGTTTCAGGTTCTCAGGGACAATGCGTTATATGTCAAGGGATCAAAATGTCTGTTTGGTGTACAAAAGATCTCTTTTCTGGGGTTTATTTTGTCCCAAATAATAATGACAAAGGGAGTACTAGTGATGAGCGAGTACTAAAAAGCTCGGGTGCTCGAAGCTCGGGCCGAGCCCCCCAAGATACTCGTGTACTCGGCCCGAGCAACGAGCCCAATGTTATCCTATGGGAGACCCGAGTATTTTTGTGAAATGACCCCCCGGCAGCATGGAGAAACCCTAAAAATGTCACAAAAGTCTCAGAAGAGTGCTCAAATGACATGGCAACAGCATGGGGAAGACCCCTTGAAGCATTTATCACTGAAAAGTCACAGCTGTGAACAATTTTGTCCGCGTTTTACGCCATTTTTACGGACTCACCAGAAAACCTTCCAAAATGACCCCAAAATGATTTTTCATGGCGGAAATGTTAAGGGCACATACCCAATAGTGAGATAGAGCTGGTGTATGTTACTTTTTGAGATTAATACATGAAAGATTTTACGTGAAAACATTGTGTGGCACTCCGATGTCCCTGAGAAGAGACGTACATGAAGGCCTCTTGAGTCTAATGTGCCCATTTTGAGGAAGTGAGTCTTTGTAGTATTTTCCTTTGCCAGGGCAGTCCAAAATTGTGAGGTTCACCAATGCCCCTGCATACAGACGTGCATGAGGGCCTGTAAACCTGAAGTGCCCATTGTAAGGAAGTGGGTCTATTGTAGTATAGCCCTTAGGCAGGGCAGCCAAAAATTGGGAGGCTCCACATTGTCCCTGGATAGAGACGTGCATGATGGCCTGTAAACCTGAAGTGCCCATTGTAAGGAAGTGGGTCTATTGTAGTATAGCCCTTAGGCAGGGCAGCCAAAAATTGGGAGGCTCCACGTTGTCCCTGGATAGAGACGTGCATGAGGGCCTGTAAACCTGAAGTGCCCATTGTAAGGAAGTGGGTCTATTGTAGTATAGCCCTTAGGCAGGACAGCCAAAAATTGGGAGGCTCCACATTGTCCCTGGATAGAGACGTGCATGATGGCCTGTAAACCTGAAGTGCCCATTGTAAGGAAGTGGGTCTATTGTAGTATAGCCCTTAGGCAGGGCAGCCAAAAATTGGGAGGCTCCACGTTGTCCCTGGATAGAGACGTGCATGAGGGCCTGTAAACCTGAAGTGCCCATTGTAAGGAAGTGGGTCTATTGTAGTATAGCCCTTAGGCAGGGCAGCCAAAAATTGGGAGGCTCCACATTGTCCCTGGATAGAGACGTGCATGATGGCCTGTAAACCTGAAGTGCCCATTGTAAGGAAGTGGGTCTATTGTAGTATAGCCCTTAGGCAGGGCAGCCAAAAATTGGGAGGCTCCACGTTGTCCCTGGATAGAGACGTGCATGAGGGCCTGTAAACCTGAAGTGCCCATTGTAAGGAAGTGGGTCTATTGTAGTATAGCCCTTAGGCAGGGCAGCCAAAAATTGGGAGGCTCCACATTGTCCCTGGATAGAGACGTGCATGATGGCCTGTAAACCTGAAGTGCCCATTGTAAGGAAGTGGGTCTATTGTAGTATAGCCCTTAGGCAGGGCAGCCAAAAATTGGGAGGCTCCACGTTGTCCCTGGATAGAGACGTGCATGAGGGCCTGTAAACCTGAAGTGCCCATTGTAAGGAAGTGGGTCTATTGTAGTATAGCCCTTAGGCAGGGCAGCCAAAAATTGGGAGGCTCCACATTGTCCCTGGATAGAGACGTGCATGATGGCCTGTAAACCTGAAGTGCCCATTGTAAGGAAGTGGGTCTATTGTAGTATAGCCCTTAGGCAGGGCAGCCAAAAATTGGGAGGCTCCACGTTGTCCCTGGATAGAGACGTGCATGAGGGCCTGTAAACCTGAAGTGCCCATTGGAAGGAAGTGGGTCTATTGTAGTATAGCCCTTAGGCAGGGCAGCCAAAAATTGGGAGGCTCCACGTTGTCCCTGGATAGAGACCTGTTAGGTTCTTAGTGCCTCCGTGCTTGCATTTAAAAACCGCACGTGTGTGCCTGTTGGTGGCAGCTTTCCGCTGCATTTGTGTGAGTTTTGCAAAAACTTGGATATAACGCACAAGTCTAGTGAATACACATCAGCACAGCATTGCAAAATGCGCAAGGGCGTTGTCAACGAACAAGGAAGTGGACGTGATGGTGGTGCAGGCAGAGACCGAGGTTGTGTGCAAGCTCTAATTTCGCCACAACAAAGGGCCACATCTAGTCGCTCGCACGTCCTGTCCCAAATTCTTGGGGACCGCTGCAGTACACAGCTCTTGAACCAAGACCAGTGTCAACAGGTTGTTAGTTGGATAGCGGATAATGCTTCCAGTCAGATTTGCACCACCACAAACACTCTGTCTTCCACACGGTCAAGTGTCAGTAGCCGTGATACTGCACCGCACATTTCAGAACCTGATCCTCCTTCCTACCACCAGGCCGAGTACACGTCCACGGACCTTACTGATCCCACACTTGGACACTCGTAAGAGCTGTTCGTTCACGTTTCCATTCACAAATTCTGGCCTCTCGCCAGCTCCTGTTGAAGTGGGCCATGACGAGATTGTATGTACAGATGCCCAAATATTTGAGCAGCCACGTTCTCACGAAGTTGGCAACGTGTCTCAACAAGGGGTGGACGATGATGAGACACAATTGTCAGGAAGTCAGGAGGAGGAGCAGGGTGCGGAAGAGGAAGACGACGTGGTGGATGATCCAGTAACTGACCCAACCTGGCAGGAGGATATGCAGAGCGAGGACAGCAGTGCACAGGGGGAGGGAGGCGTAGCATCCCAACAGGCAGTAAGAAGCAGAGTGGTGGCCCCAGGCAGACGTCAGGCAACTGTTCCCCGGAACAACACGACACAAGGTGCCTGTACAAATGTTAGGTCTTCCCGAGTCTGGCTGTAATAATATTGTATGTATTGAGGATTTCGATTGCGTTAGGGCAATGACAACCAGAGACGAGTTCTTGGTGCAAGACGTTTATAATATGCAACCAGCAAATATGTACATAAACGGAACAAAAACACAGTAGAACATAAATACAGGAAATACCTTCCAGGGACGGAGCGAAAGGGAATTCCCGGGACCGCGCACCGGACTCCCCCAGGGAGACCACCAAGAGCGAACCTGTTACGGGGGGCTGTCTGATAATAACCGAAAGGAGTATCAGACAGTCAGGGTCCACCGTGCAAAGACTTTGCTGCAGACTATGGCAGAGTGCAATACCTCTGTTAACTCACAGAAGGATATAGTAAGTAAGTAAAGCAATTCCTCCCTTACTTGGAGGGTGTGTGGAATGATCTCTGTTAATAATCACAGAGACAAAGGCAATGTGTGCGAAATGGCACCTACCTAGGTCCGCTCTTCTAGTGGTGCAAAAGAGACGAACAGCAGCGTAAGCCGCACAAAGCTCCTACCTGCGTTCGCTCCACTAGTGTGCGAGGACACGAACCACTAGATATGGCACCTGCCTAGGTCCGCTCTTCTAGTGGTGCAAAAGAGACGAACAGCAGCGTAAGCCGCACAAAGCTCCTACCTCTGTTCGCTCCCCTAGTGTGCGAGGATACGAACAACTGCCAGACGCAGTATAAGGAACGTTACCCTAGCGGCAACGTCCACCTACGAGTAGAATCACAAGGCCCAGCCAGACCATGTGCCTCAGGCACCTGCCTATGTCCGCTCCCCTAAGAGGTAAGGATACGGACAGCAGCCGAAGCTGTAAGGTATAAGAACGCTACCCTGCCGGTAGTGCTCACCTAGCATAGACAGAGGAATGCCTAGAGGAACGCGCACAGAGCGTCTACTCATATGCATGAACCAAGAGGACTGAGCACCATGCGGCGTGTGTCAGGGTCTTATATAGACTCTGTGCCTCATCCAAGATGGAGGACACCAGAGCCAATCCGCTGCCAGAACGACAGGAGTGACGTCATGCTGGCCTATCACCGAGCAAGACGTCACAAGCACATGACCAGCGACCAATCGGCATAGAAGGTGTCAGAGACATGTGACCTCGTGTCAGCGATGATGTCACCCGCACATGTGCAATGGCTCCAAGATTGGACTTAGTCTCCGGCGCTCGCACATGTGCAGTAGCAAGAAATCTGGACTTAGTCTCCAGCGCTCGCACATGTGCAGTAGCAAGAAATCTGGACTTAGTCTCCAGCGCTCGCACATGTGCAGTAGCAAGAAATCTGGACTTAGTCTCCAGCGCTCGCACATGTGCAGTAGCAAGAAATCTGGACATAGTCTCCAGTGCTCGCAGCAACCGTAACAGAACCCCTATACAGGGACTGTCTGGCAATCACCCCAGAAGCCCTAAATGCGCAGCAGCCGGGACACAAAAGGGCAATAGGTAAGTCCAAAAATGTCCGTACGTGATGTGAGTCCAGAGTGGTATTAAACGGAAGGAACCGGGCAGAAGTGCCGACCAAAGACGGCAAACGGAGTCCGGGCACAGCTAGATGATACCAGATGAAGTCCAGAGTCGGTGTCGGTTGTTTTCCAAGAGGATCCGAATAACAATCAGGAACCAAAAGCTGCAGGGCAGGAGCACACAGGAAGCAGTATACTCAGGCACTGGACTAAGCTTTAGGGGCGGCTTTTAAACAGATGGACAGGAAGTAGGGCAACAGAACAGAAAACTCCATGTTAACAAAGGGCAAGCTCTTTCAAAAGAAAACTGGAAAACCCGGAACTCTGACACTGGCAGTTTTTTAAGTTGGCTCCAGATGATTCTAAAAAGGCCATTTGCAACACCTGCCATGCCAGCATCAGCAGGGGTACCAAAACTAGCAGCCTGACCACCACCAGCATGATCAGGCACATGTCAGCCAAGCACCCGACTTTGTGGGAAGTACAACAGAGTCCAGGAGCAGTGCTTGCTGATGTCACTGCTACGTCTTCACTGGTTGTGCATGCGAGCCAATCCCCTGTCCATGCTGCCTGCGAACAAGCCTCCTCCACTCCTGCACCTGCAGTTGCCTACGCAGAAAGAACACCATCATCAAGCACGTCCTTGTCCCAGCGCAGCGTTCAGTTATCCATTCAGCAAACCTTTGAACGCAGGCGCAAATACACTGCCAACACCCCACATGCCACAGTTCTAAATGCTAACATTTCGCGACTGCTTGCGCTGGAAATGTTGCCTTTTAGGCTGGTTGAGACAGAAGCATTCCGCGACCTGATGGTGGTAGCTGTCCCACGTTACTCGGTCCACAGCCGCCACTATTTCTCCCGGTGTGCCGTCCCCGCATTGCATAACCACGTGTCACAAAACATCACACGTGCCCTGAACAACGCTGTTTCAGCCAAAGTCCACCTAACCACAGACACGTGGACAAGTGCATGTGGGCAAGGCCGCTACATCTCGTTGACGTCACACTGGGTTAATATTGTGCAAGCTGGGACCCAGTCTGAGCGAGGGACGGAACACGTCCTTCACACACCAAGTTTTGCAGGCCCTACCTCAGTCAGGGTTTCACACACACTCTACAGCTCCGGAATGTCATGCTCCTCAGCCTCCTCCTCCTCCTGCGCATCCTGATCCACTTTACCCTCCACACCAGTCCCAAGCTGGAAGTGTCGCGGGCGGAGGAGGGGACGGTGCGCTCTCCCACTGCTCGGGTCCGGCTGACGCTGCTCTACGGCTGCTGCTGCTCGTTGGCTCGAGCGATGGCCGGATCCCGGGGACTCGAGCGGCGCTACTCGTCCGTGAGTGAAAAGGGGTGGTTTGGGTTTTGGGGATATTGTCCGTGACGCCACCCACGGTTGTGGTGATTGTGTGGACACCACCGCTGCTCTGGACGGGGATCCCGGGAGCCTGTGACAGGGAGCAGCTTTGTTGTTATTTCTCCCCTCCGTGGGTAGGGGGGTTGGTTGTCCCGGGGCCTGGTGATGGGGTAGAGATGGATGACAGGCGGGTTGCGGGGCCTGATGAGGTGCAGGGTCGCAGGGGCAGCGCTGTGCCGCACGGCACGGAGGTACTCACTCAGCCCAATGATGATGACACAGTTCACGGTAAAACAAGTGGCTGGATGGACGGGTCACTCGGACGGCTGCGGTTGTTCCTCCCTGCAGGTTAGTGATGACTGTCTCTCCCTGCACCTAAGTTAAGTGTTGGTAGTGATGGTTTCCCAACGGTAACCCGCTCCCCGACCTGGATATGGGCCGGAGGAGCCCCTTTTGCCCACAGGCGCTGGCCCTGGGAGACGGTTGCCCTTGGCGGTGGCGGTGTCTCCCCTTCACGGTTGGACGGTTGCCTTCTATCTGGACTTGGCTGTTTGGAAACCCTGAGGTCCCCTTCACTAACGGATTTGGCAAATTCACGGCGACACCAAGCCTTGCCGGGATCCGAAAGTCCTCTGCCAATGGTGCTGGCTTCTCTTTGTATACCGGTCCGGTACGGCCGGGTCACCACCCGTCCACAGTCCTTACGGCAGACTCCAATCGGCCTCCACTGCAGACGGTCACCACATCCTGCCAACCTTGCTGTCCTGTCCGGGCCACACACCCGGACCAACTTCAGGCTCTTTGCTGTCACTTTTCTCCTCTCTACTACTTTCCTCCTTCCACTTCCTTAGCTTAACTCTCACTGCCTGTGTTTTCCCTCCTCCTCGGTGGGTGGAGACCAACCGCCTGGCTCCACACCCTGGTGTGGACAACAGCCCCTGGGGAAGGCAACAAGGATTTTGTGTTTTGACTATGATATGCCTGCAGGGAGTGTGGGGTGTTTAAGTGTTGTGCTCTGTGGCCCCTGGCTTGTCCAGGGCGACACAGAAGCACTGCAGCACTGCCTCGGCGAAGCGGCAACAGGCAGTGCTGAAGCTAATCTGCATAGGTGACAACAAACCCCACAATGCAGAAGAGGTGTGGACAGCTCTGAAACAGAAGGCAGATCACTGGCTCACAACTCTGAACCTAAAGCCAGGAAAGGTCGTGTGTGACAATGGCCGGAACCTGGTGGCGGCTTTGAGGCGAGGCCAGCTGACACATGTTCCATGCGTGGCCCATGTGCTCAACCTCGTGGTTCAGCGGTTTCTAAAGTCATACTCAGAGCTGTCTGATCTGCTGGTAAAAGTTCGCCGCCTGTCTGCACATTTTCGAAAGTCACCTACTGCTTCAGCCGGCCTTGCCGGCTTAAGACGCCGTTTGCATCTTCCGGCACACAGATTGGTGTGTGATGTCCCCACGCGTTGGAATTCAACTCTGCACAAGTTGGTCAGGATATGTGAGCAGAAGAGGGCAGTTGTTGAGTACCTGCATCACCTAAGCCGTCGGGAAATGGGTCAAACTCCACACATAACACCTGAGGAGTGGAGATGGATGTCCGACCTATGCACCATCCGCCAAAACTTTGAGGACTCCACCAAGATGGTGAGCGGCGATGACGACATTATTAGCGTCACCATACCGCTTCTCTGCCTTCTAAAATGGTCTCTGCTCAAAAAACAACCATGATGCATTGCAGGCGGAGCGCGATGAGTTTGAGCAAGAAACAGTAGTGGGTGTGGGTGATAACACACAGCCCAGCCTCGTCTCATCACAACGTGCAGTGGAGGACTATGACGAGGAGGAGGATGAAGACATGGAGCAACTCTCTGGCCAAATTGAGGATATGACATGCAGTCATATCCTCGGTTCAGCGTGGCTGGCCAGAGGACAGGGTAGATGATGAGGAGGAGGAGGAGGAGGACAGCATGTTCAGTCATCGTGTTGGTCAGGATACTGAAGTGATGGCTGTTAAGAGTCTGGCACACATGGCTGACTTTATGGTAAGCTGCCTGTCTCGTGACCCTCGCGTTAAGAACATCTTGGCCGACAATCATTACTGGTTGGTAACACTGTTAGACCCACGCTAAAAGGAGAACTTTATGTCTCTTATTCCCGAGGCGGAGAGGTCAGGCAAAATGCAGCAGTTCTAGAAGGCCATAGTCACGGAAGTAGGCAAAGCATTCCCCTCACAAAACGCTAGCGGCATAGGTCAGGAATCAGTGGACAACCAAGGCGTACAGCCGAGAGGGGCACAAGTCCAATCCGCCAGAGGTAGGGGAACAGTCTTTAAGATGTGGGACAGTTTTCTCAGCCCCTCACATACCACAGCCCCTGAGGTGAGGGGTAGTGCCACAAGAAATCCTAAGTTTGGCCAGATGCTCAAGGAGTACCTTGCAGATCAAACAACTGTACTCCGACATTCCTCTGTGCCTTACAATTAATGTGTATCCAAGCTGGACACGTGGCATGAATTGGCTCTTAGTCTCTACGCCTTGGAAGTCCTGGCCTGCCCTGCCGCTAGCGTTTTGTCAGAGCGTGTTTTTAGTGCCGCAGGTGGAATCATTACAGATAAACGCACCCGCCTGTCAACTGTAAATGCTGACAGGCTGACTCTGATCAAGATGAACAAGGGTTGGATTTGGCCAGACTTCACCACACACCAACAGCAAATGACAGCGGAATTTAAAGTTTGTAACGGGAATTTGCCATGTACCTCCACTCACCCATGGTAACACACTTCTGGACTTTGGCTAATCGCTGGACTGCTCCTCCTTCTCCTCATGCGCCATCATGGTGACCGTTACAATAGTTAAGCCGTTGTTTCAGGTATACCCCCAGTGGTAAATTTTTTCGCCCATTCTTTCTGAATGGGCATTACAACGACAGGAGACCCGCTCCTTTGCAATGGGAACAATGTTTTGAGGCCCTCATGCACATCTCTATCCAGGGACAATGGGGAGCCTCCAAATTTTTGGCTGCCCTGCCTAAGGGCTATACTACAATAGACCCACTTCCTTACAATGGGCACTTCATGTTTACAGGCCATCATGCACGTCTCTATCCAGGGACAATATGGAGCCTGACGCTGCCACCGACAGACACACACGTGCTGTTTTTAAATGCAAGCACGGACGCAATAAGAACCTAACTGGTTTTTAGGAGCGACAATTACTGAGAAGTCTGACACTATCAGACACTGCTGACTGACGTGTATTATACACTAGACTTGTGCGTTATATAATAGTTTGTGCAAAACGCGCACCTGCACGCTGCCACCGACAGACACACACGTGCTGTTTTTAAATGCAAGCACGGACGCAATAAGAACCTAACTGGTTTTTAGGAGCGACAATTACTGAGAAGTCTGACACTATCAGACACTGCTGACTGACGTGTATTATACACTAGACTTGTGCGTTATATAATAGTTTGTGCAAAACGCGCACCTGTACGCTGCCACCGACAGACACACACGTGCTGTTTTTAAATGCAAGCACGGACGCAATAAGAACCTAACTGGTTTTTAGGAGCGACAATTACTGAGAAGTCTGACACTATCAGACACTGCTGACTGACGTGTATTATACACTAGACTTGTGCGTTATATAATAGTTTGTGCAAAACGCGCACCTGTACGCTGCCACCGACAGAAACACACGTGCTGTTTTTAAATGCAAGCACGGACGCAATAAGAACCTAACTGGTTTTTAGGAGCGACAATTACTGAGAAGTCTGACACTATCAGACACTGCTGACTGACATGTATTATACACTAGACTTGTGCGTTATATAATAGTTTGTGCAAAACGTGCACCTGTACGCTGCCACCGACAGACATACACGTGCTGTTTTTAAATGCAAGCACGGACGCAATAAGAACCTAACTGGTTTTTAGGAGCGACAATTACTGAGAAGTCTGACACTATCAGACACTGCTGACTGACGTGTATTATACACTAGACTTGTGCGTTATATAATAGTTTGTGCAAAACGCGCACCTGTACGCTGCCACCGACAGACACACACGTGCTGTTTTTAAATGCAAGCACGGACGCAATAAGAACCTAACTGGTTTTTAGGAGCGACAATTACTGAGAAGTCTGACACTATCAGACACTGCTGACTGACGTGTATTATACACTAGACTTGTGCGTTATATAATAGTTTGTGCAAAACGCGCACCTGTACGCTGCCACCGACAGACACACACGTGCTGTTTTTAAATGCAAGCACGGACGCAATAAAAACCTAACTGGTTTTTAGGAGCGACAATTACTGAGAAGTCTGACACTATCAGACACTGCTGACTGACGTGTATTATACACTAGACTTGTGCGTTATATAATAGTTTGTGCAAAACGCGCACCTGTACGCCGCCACCGACAGACACACACGTGCTGTTTTTAAATGCAAGCACGGACGCAATAAGAACCTAACTGGTTTTTAGGAGCGACAATTACTGAGATGTCTGACACTATCAGACACTGCTGACTGACGTGTATTATACACTAGACTTGTGCGTTATATAATAGTTTGTGCAAAACGCGCACCTGTACGCTGCCACCGACAGACATACACGTGCTGTTTTTAAATGCAAGCACGGACGCAATAAGAACCTAACTGGTTTTTAGGAGCGACAATTACTGAGAAGTCTGACACTATCAGACACTGCTGACTGACGTGTATTATACACTAGACTTGTGCGTTATATAATAGTTTGTGCAAAACGCGCACCTGTACGCTGCCACCGACAGACACACACGTGCTGTTTTTAAATGCAAGCACGGACGCAATAAGAACCTAACTGGTTTTTAGGAGCGACAATTACTGAGAAGTCTGACACTATCAGACACTGCTGACTGA
Organism: Anomaloglossus baeobatrachus; assembly: GCF_048569485.1. Classification (NCBI taxonomy): domain Eukaryota; kingdom Metazoa; phylum Chordata; class Amphibia; order Anura; family Aromobatidae; genus Anomaloglossus; species Anomaloglossus baeobatrachus. The sequence continues at coordinate 232,405,306 of NC_134357.1, forward strand.
CGTGTATTATACACTAGACTTGTGCGTTATATAATAGTTTGTGCAAAACGCGCACCTGTACGCTGCCACCGACAGAAACACACGTGCTGTTTTTAAATGCAAGCACGGACGCAATAAGAACCTAACTGGTTTTTAGGAGCGACAATTACTGAGAAGTCTGACACTATCAGACACTGCTGACTGACATGTATTATACACTAGACTTGTGCGTTATATAATAGTTTGTGCAAAACGTGCACCTGTACGCTGCCACCGACAGACATACACGTGCTGTTTTTAAATGCAAGCACGGACGCAATAAGAACCTAACTGGTTTTTAGGAGCGACAATTACTGAGAAGTCTGACACTATCAGACACTGCTGACTGACGTGTATTATACACTAGACTTGTGCGTTATATAATAGTTTGTGCAAAACGCGCACCTGTACGCTGCCACCGACAGACACACACGTGCTGTTTTTAAATGCAAGCACGGACGCAATAAGAACCTAACTGGTTTTTAGGAGCGACAATTACTGAGAAGTCTGACACTATCAGACACTGCTGACTGACGTGTATTATACACTAGACTTGTGCGTTATATAATAGTTTGTGCAAAACGTGCACCTGTACGCTGCCACCGACAGACATACACGTGCTGTTTTTAAATGCAAGCACGGACGCAATAAGAACCTAACTGGTTTTTAGGAGCGACAATTACTGAGAAGTCTGACACTATCAGACACTGCTGACTGACGTGTATTATACACTAGACTTGTGCGTTATATAATAGTTTGTGCAAAACGCGCACCTGTACGCTGCCACCGACAGACACACACGTGCTGTTTTTAAATGCAAGCACGGACGCAATAAGAACCTAACTGGTTTTTAGGAGCGACAATTACTGAGAAGTCTGACACTATCAGACACTGCTGACTGACGTGTATTATACACTAGACTTGTGCGTTATATAATAGTTTGTGCAAAACGCGCACCTGTACGCCGCCACCGACAGACACACACGTGCTGTTTTTAAATGCAAGCACGGACGCAATAAGAACCTAACTGGTTTTTAGGAGCGACAATTACTGAGATGTCTGACACTATCAGACACTGCTGACTGACGTGTATTATACACTAGACTTGTGCGTTATATAATAGTTTGTGCAAAACGCGCACCTGTACGCTGCCACCGACAGACACACACGTGCTGTTTTTAAATGCAAGCACGGACGCAATAAGAACCTAACTGGTTTTTAGGAGCGACAATTACTGAGAAGTCTGACACTATCAGACACTGCTGACTGACGTGTATTATACACTAGACTTGTGCGTTATATAATAGTTTGTGCAAAACGCGCACCTGTACGCTGCCACCGACAGACACACACGTGCTGTTTTTAAATGCAAGCACGGACGCAATAAGAACCTAACTGGTTTTTAGGAGCGACAATTACTGAGAAGTCTGACACTATCTGGACTGTTTTAGACTGTGTACACCAGCCCCAGATATGATGAAGGCTGGTATACGGTCACCACTAGGAATGGCTATATACCCTGCCTGCCTGCCTGCCTGTATACTGCTACAATAGTCCTGACAAGGACTCTTCTGGTCACTAGCCTGTATTCCGACCTGGCTATACCCTGCCTGTATATAGCAACAATAGTCCTGAGAAGGACTCTGCTACTGTACTCCGACCTGGCTATACCCTGCCTGCCTGTATACAACTAGAATAGTCCTGAGAAGGACTTCTGGTCACACTGTTTGCAGCCCTGCTCCGGAACTAACTATAAAGGGCCGCAAAGCTTTCCCTGAATCAGCGACACTCTCCCTGCACTGACTGTCTGGATAGTTGTGAGCAGAGCACAGCGCGCCGGCCGGTATAAAGGCTCGGTCACGCTGTGCAGGCCGGCCAATCACTGCAATTCCACAACTAACAGGGCTGTGGCATTGCAGTGGTCTGCCAGCCAATCCCTGCATGAGGGCTGGCTCTCAAAAGAGCGCCAACATGCAGAAATGAAGACCACGAGTACAGCACGAGTATCGCGAGATTACTCGGTCCCCGCCGAGCAGCCCGAGTACAGCGATACTCGTGCGAGTACCGAGTAGTTACAAGCATGCTCGCTCATCACTACTAAAAGTTCAAATCACCCCCCTTTCCTCCCATTGAAAATTAAAGGGTTTAAAAATAAATAAATATACACATATTTGGTATCGCCGCGTTCAGAAATGCCCGATCTATCAAAATATAAAATCAATTAATCTGATTGGTAAACGGCGTAGTGGCAAAAAAATTCCAAATGCCAAAATTACATTTTTTGGTCGCCGCAAGTTTTCCGCAAAATGCAATAACAGGCGATCAAAACGTTGCATCTGCGCAAAAATGCTACCATTAGAAACATCAGCTCGAGACGCAAAAAATAAGCCATCACTGAGCCATAGATCCCAAAAAATAAGAACGCTACGTGTTTCGGAAAATGGCGCAAAACGTGTGCCACTTTTATTGGACAAACTTGTGAATTTTTTTTAACCCCTTAGATACAAGTAAATCTATACATGTTTGGTGTCTACAAACTCGCACCGACCTCAGGCATCATACACACACATCACTTTTACCAGATAGTGAACACCGTGAATAAAACATCCCAAAAACTATTGTGCCATCACACTTTTTTTGCAATTTTTCCACACTTGGAATTTTTTTGCTGCTTTCCAGTACACCATATGGTAAAACTTATGGTTTCATTTAAAAGTACAACTTGTCCCGCAAAAAACAAGCCCTCATATGGCAAGATTGACGGAAAAATAAAAAAGTTAAGGCTCTTGGAAGAAGGGGAGCAAAAAACAAAACGCAAAAACGGAAAGTGCCCCGGGGCTGAAGGGGTTAAGTATGGCGTATTTTTGAATGTGCTTGATGCAAATCTAGCTGTGAAGTGTACAACTGGGGCACAAGTGCTGCCACTGAAGGGGTGGGTGTGTGTGGGGCCCAATTTTTGGAAAAAAGGGAGACTCCGCTTGGAGTCACCTTGCGGTGTTTTACATGATTTTAGAAGGGTGGGCCATGCCTATATCTGTGTCTCCTTATCTTTTTCCTTGTCCTGCTCTTTTGTTTTCGCATGAGTATATGTCCTTGTCATATTCCCATGTGTTTGTGTTGTGTTGTGAGTTGTTTGTCACCTTTTGGACACCTTTGAGGGTGTTTTCTAGGTGTTTTTATGTGTTTGTGATTGCCTGCCATTGTTTCCTATGCGGTTCGAGTGGTTCGTCGAACGTTCGCCGAACCGAACTCGAACGAGACCTCCGTTCGGCGAACCGAACTCGAGCCGAACCGCGACCGGTTCGCTCATCTCTACTCAAAGCTTCCTCTTTGAGACTATGCAGTGATTGTTTCAACAGACACAACAGCGGGATGGTAAGCTGATAATAGCCTGATCACTGCTCACGAGCTTGGTGCAGTACTCAAAATAAGACCTGCTTTGTATTTGCAAAAGCCACTAGTTACATATGAATGTGGCTGATGTGGATGAATGGTACAAGTCAGGCTGTGAAACCCTGATTTTTGTGAAACAGGAATGGTGCTTTACTGTATCAGGCACCACAAAATGGAAGAGTCCTGCTTTTTATTTGCAAAAGCCACTAGTAACGTATGAATGTGGCTATAGTGGACGGACGGCACAAGTCAGGCTGTGAAACCCTGACTATTGTGGAAACAGGTCCAGATTCCCCACCTAATCCACAATCTCTCCCTCCCTGCTGTGACTTTGTTCAGTGCTATCAGCTCTTAAAAGAGCTATTGTATTCTGGTTTCTGGACAGTACTGTGGAGGTAGTGACACACACTGCTTTAAACGCTCTCCCTACTCTGAAATCTGTGTCTCTAAATGCTACACTGACCTTTGCTGCAGGCAGACTTGTAAAGGTCTTTGTTGTGAATACATTTTCCAGTTTGGGGTTCCCTCTTGTGGTCAGTGCTAGCGGTGCAGTTGACTTGTGGAATGAGAGCCACACACCTGTGGAGGACTGGCACTCAGGCCTTTCAGATTGGGACTATATAACTGAGTAGTTTTCTCCTATTACTTGCCAGTGCTCAATTGGTTTTCTGTGTGTTAAGGACATTCTGAAACCAACCCTGCTCTCTACCAGAACTTCTCTCAAGATAAGTTGGTCTTTGTACCTCTGCTTAATGTTTCCACTTTCTTTTTGTTTTTTTCTGTTTTGATGCTATTGCTTGAGTCCCATTTTGCCTGTGTGGAGTTCCTGGTGGAATTGGATCATTCCCTGCTGGGAGTGTCTGTACATTTAGCTCCATGATTCTGCAATGTATTGTGTTTTGTCATGCTTGGTATTAAATTCATAGGGTTTTTATGGCTGCAGACAGTGCTCTTTCCTATCCTTTCCTATAAAGATAGTTAGGGCCTCATCTTTGCTGAATCTATTTTCTAGCTTTGTATTGTGTTTTCCTATATCACCGTAGTCTTTACATGTGGGGGGGCTATCTATATCTTTGGGGATTGCACCGAGGCAGATTAGCTTTTCTTATATTTCTATCTGTAAGAATATTTAGTTCTCCGGCTGTGTCGAAACGACTAGGTCATCGTAGGCTCGTCCCACGGCTACTTCTAGTTGTGTGTCAGGATTAAGTCTGCAGTCCGTTAAGGTTCCAGCCACTCTGGTTACTTTTTGGGTTTCCACATTTTTTGATCCTCCTCGTTCCCTGAATCCTAACAGTAGCACTGGCCTCACCAGGGTAGATTCCAGGGTACTCAAACGAAGGAAAGGAGGAAAAGAAGGAAAAAAAAAGTGTGTCAGAAATTTTTTTTTGTTTTTTCTGTTTTTGTGTTTTTTCCTCTTTCTATCTGGGTGCCGTGGAGGATCTGGTGCTGTTATGGATGTTACACAATTAGCTGAGCGAGTTGATCAGCTTACGTCTCAGGTTAAGGATATATCCAATTATCTTGCCCAGACACCTGCTGTAGAACCTAAGATACCTTTACCTGATTTGTTCTCTGGGAATCAGTCTACATTTTTGAACTTCAAGAACAATTGTAGGTTATTTTTTGCCTTGAAACCTAAGTCCTCAGGGTCTTCCAGGCAGCGAGTTCAGATTGTTATCTCTCTGCTGCGTGGTGACCCCCAGGATTGGGCCTTTTCCCTTGCACCTGAAGATCCTGCTCTTGCTGATGTGGAATTTTTTTTTCAAAGCTCTGGGGTTGTTATATGATGAACCTAATGCTATTGATCAAGCCGAGAAAACTTTATTGGCTTTGATCCTGGGTCAGGAACCTGCAGAAGTATATTGTCAAAAATTTCATAAGTGGGCAGTCCTTACTGAGTGGAATGATGCGGCACTGGCGGCTCTCTTGTGGAAGGGGTTGGCAGAGCCTGTAAAGGATGTTATGGTGGGCTTTCCTGTCCCCTCTGGTCTCAATGACTCTATGTCATTGGCCATTCAGATTGACAGGCGTTTACGTGAACGTAAAACAATGCAAGCAGAGGTGTCACTCTCAGAGCAGTCTCCGGAGCCAATGCAGTGTGATAGGGTCCTTTCTAGGGCGGAACGGCAGGATTTTAGATGGCGTAATAAGCTATGTTTCTTCTGTGGAGATGCCTCTCATACGATTTCTGTCTGCCCTAAGCGTGAGAAATGATTTGCCCGTTCATTTACTTTGGGCGGTATACAGTCTAAGTTTCTTTTGTCGGTTTCTTTGATCTGTTCCCTATCATCATTTTCGGCTATGGCCTTTATTGATTCAGTAGCTGCCCATAACTTGATGGATTTTGGGTTTGTTGAGCGTTGTAGTTTTCCTATGGCACCTTTGCATGCTCCTTTCCCTTTGAGGGGTACTGGTGCTACTCCTTTAACTGAAAATAAGCCCCAGTTGTGGACCCAGGTGACGCTACAGGTCGCGCTTAACCATCAGGATGTTTGTAAGTTTTTGGTCTTGCATGATTTGCATGACATTTTGGTACTGTGATTCCCTTCGTTGCAAGCCCATAATCCAGTTCTTGCTTGGACTTCTTTATCTGTGACTAGTTGGGGATGCCAATGTGTGCATGGTGATACTCCTGTTTTGTCTATTTCATCTCAGACACAGAAGATCCCTGACTATTTCGTGGATTTCATGGATGTATTTAATGAGACCAAGGCTGCGTTTTTGCCTCCGCATAGGGACTATGATTGTGCTATTGAATTAGTGCCTGGTTGTAAATTTCCTAAGGGACGGCTTTTCAATTTATCTGTACCTGAACATGTTGCTATGTGGACTTATATTAAGGAGTCTTTGGAGAAGGGTCACATTTGATCGTCATCTTCACCTTTTGGCGCCGTTTTTTTCTTTGTGGCCAAGAAGGATGGCTCATTGCAGCCCTGTATTGACTACAGTCTCCTTAATAAAATCACGGTTAAATATCAGTATCCATTGCCTCTGATTTCCGACCTGTTTTCTAGAGTGAAGGGTGCTAGTTGGTTTACTAAGCTCAATCTTCGAGGAGTGTATAATCTCATTCGCATTAAACAGGGTCATGAATGGAAGACGGTGTTTAATACCCCTGAGGGGCATTTTGAGTACCTAGTGATGCCCTTTGGGCTCAATTAATGCCCCTTCCGTCTTTCAATCTTTCATGAATGATATTTTCCTGGACTTTGTTGACAAGTTTTTGATTGTCAATTTGGATGACATTTTGATTTTTTCTCATGACTGGGATTCTTATGTTGAACAGGTTCGGACAGTGTTTCAGGTTCTCAGGGACAATGCGTTATATGTCAAGGGATCAAAATGTCTGTTTGGTGTACAAAAGATCTCTTTTCTGGGGTTTATTTTGTCCCAAATAATAATGACAAAGGGAGTACTAGTGATGAGCGAGTACTAAAAAGCTCGGGTGCTCGAAGCTCGGGCCGAGCCTCCCAAGATACTCGTGTACTCGGCCCGAGCAACGAGCCCAATGTTATCCTATGGGAGACCCGAGTATTTTTGTGAAATGACCCCCCGGCAGCATGGAGAAACCCTAAAAATGTCACAAAAGTCTCAGAAGAGTGCTCAAATGACATGGCAACAGCATGGGGAAGACCCCTTGAAGCATTTATCACTGAAAAGTCACAGCTGTGAACAATTTTGTCCGCGTTTTACGCCATTTTTACGGACTCACCAGAAAACCTTCCAAAATGACCCCAAAATGATTTTTCATGGCGGAAATGTTAAGGGCACATACCCAATAGTGAGATAGAGCTGGTGTATGTTACTTTTTGAGATTAATACATGAAAGATTTTACGTGAAAACATTGTGTGGCACTCCGATGTCCCTGAGAAGAGACGTACATGAAGGCCTATTGAGTCTAATGTGCCCATTTTGAGGAAGTGAGTCTTTGTAGTATTTTCCTTTGCCAGGGCAGTCCAAAATTGTGAGGTTCACCAATGCCCCTGCATACAGACGTGCATGAGGGCCTGTAAACCTGAAGTGCCCATTGTAAGGAAGTGGGTCTATTGTAGTATAGCCCTTAGGCAGGGCAGCCAAAAATTGGGAGGCTCCACATTGTCCCTGGATAGAGACGTGCATGATGGCCTGTAAACCTGAAGTGCCCATTGTAAGGAAGTGGGTCTATTGTAGTATAGCCCTTAGGCAGGGCAGCCAAAAATTGGGAGGCTCCACGTTGTCCCTGGATAGAGACGTGAATGAGGGCCTGTAAACCTGAAGTGCCCATTGTAAGGAAGTGGGTCTATTGTAGTATAGCCCTTAGGCAGGGCAGACAAAAATTGGGAGGCTCCACATTGTCCCTGGATAGAGACGTGCATGATGGCCTGTAAACCTGAAGTGCCCATTGTAAGGAAGTGGGTCTATTGTAGTATAGCCCTTAGGCAGGGCAGCCAAAAATTGGGAGGCTCCACGTTGTCCCTGGATAGAGACGTGCATGAGGGCCTGTAAACCTGAAGTGCCCATTGTAAGGAAGTGGGTCTATTGTAGTATAGCCCTTAGGCAGGGCAGCCAAAAATTGGGAGGCTCCACATTGTCCCTGGATAGAGACGTGCATGATGGCCTGTAAACCTGAAGTGCCCATTGTAAGGAAGTGGGTCTATTGTAGTATAGCCCTTAGGCAGGGCAGCCAAAAATTGGGAGGCTCCACATTGTCCCTGGATAGAGACGTGCATGAGGGCCTGTAAACCTGAAGTGCCCATTGTAAGGAAGTGGGTCTATTGTAGTATAGCCCTTAGGCAGGGCAGCCAAAAATTGGGAGGCTCCACATTGTCCCTGGATAGAGACGTGCATGATGGCCTGTAAACCTGAAGTGCCCATTGTAAGGAAGTGGGTCTATTGTAGTATAGGTTAGGCAGGGCAGCCAAAAATTGGGAGGCTCCACATTGTCCCTGGATAGAGACGTGCATGAGGGCCTGTAAACCTGAAGTGCCCATTGGAAGGAAGTGGGTCTATTGTAGTATAGCCCTTAGGCAGGGCAGCCAAAAATTGGGAGGCTCCACGTTGTACCTGGATAGAGACCTGTTAGGTTCTTAGTGCCTCCGTGCTTGCATTTAAAAAACGCACGTGTGTGCCTGTTGGTGGCAGCTTTCCGCTGCATTTGTGTGAGTTTTGCAAAAACTTGGATATAACGCACAAGTCTAGTGAATACACATCAGCACAGCATTGCAAAATGCGCAAGGGCGTTGTCAACGAACAAGGAAGTGGACGTGATGGTGGTGCAGGCAGAGACCGAGGTTGTGTGCAAGCTCTAATTTCGCCACAACAAAGGGCCACATCTAGTCGCTCGCACGTCCTGTCCCAAATTCTTGGGGACCGCTGCAGTACACAGCTCTTGAACCAAGACCAGTGTCAACAGGTTGTTAGTTGGATAGCGGATAATGCTTCCAGTCAGATTGGCACCACCACAAACACTCTGTCTTCCACACGGTCAAGTGTCAGTAGCCGTGATACTGCACCGCACATTTCAGAACCTGATCCTCCTTCCTACCACCAGGCCGAGTACACGTCCACGGACCTTACTGATCCCACACTTGGACACTCGTAAGAGCTGTTCGTTCACGTTTCCATTCACAAATTCTGGCCTCTCGCCAGCTCCTGTTGAAGTGGGCCATGACGAGATTGTATGTACAGATGCCCAAATATTTGAGCAGCCACGTTCTCACGAAGTTGGCAACGTGTCTCAACAAGGGGTGGACGATGATGAGACACAATTGTCAGGAAGTCAGGAGGAGGAGCAGGGTGCAGAAGAGGAAGACGACGTGGTGGATGATCCAGTAACTGACCCAACCTGGCAGGAGGATATGCAGAGCGAGGACAGCAGTGCACAGGGGGAGGGAGGCGTAGCATCCCAACAGGCAGTAAGAAGCAGAGTGGTGGCCCCAGGCAGACGTCAGGCAACTGTTCCCCGGAACAACACGACACAAGGTGCCTGTACAAATGTTAGGTCTTCCCGAGTCTGGCTGTAATACTATTGTATGTATTGAGGATTTCGATTGCGTTAGGGCAATGACAACCAGAGACGAGTTCTTGGTGCAAGACTTTTATAATATGCAACCAGCAAATATGTACATAAACGGAACAAAACCACAGTAGAACATAAATACAGGAAATACCTTCCAGGGACGGAGCGAAAGGGAATTCCCGGGACCGCGCACCGGACTCCCCCAGGGAGACCACCAAGAGCGAACCCCTATACAGGGACTGTCTGGCAATCACCCCAGAAGCCCTAAATACGCAGCAGCCTGGACACAAAAGGGCAATAGGTAAGTCCAAAAATGTCCGTACGTGATGTGAGTCCAGAGTGGTATTAAACGGAAGGAACCGGGCAGAAGTGCCGACCAAAGACGGCAAACGGAGTCCGGGCACAGCTAGATTATACCAGATGAAGTCCAGAGTCGGTGTCGGTTGTTTTCCAAGAGGATCCGAATAACAATCAGGAACCAAAAGCTGCAGGGCAGGAGCACACAGGAAGCAGTATACTCAGGCACTGGACTAAGCTTTAGGGGCGGCTTTTAAACAGATGGACAGGAAGTAGGGCAACAGAACAGAAAACTCCATGTTAACAAAGGGCAAGCTCTTTCAAAAGAAAACTGGAAAACCCGGAACTCTGACACTGGCAGTTTTTTAAGTTGGCTCCAGATGATTCTAAAAAGGCCATTTGCAACACCTGCCATGCCAGCATCAGCAGGGGTACCAAAACTAGCAGCCTGACCACCATCAGCATGATCAGGCACATGTCAGCCAAGCACCCGACTTTGTGGGAAGTACAACAGAGTCCAGGAGCAGTGCTTGCTGATGTCACTGCTACGTCTTCGCTGGTTGTGCATGCGAGCCAATCCCCTGTCCATGCTGCCTGCGAACAAGCCTCCTCCACTCCTGCACCTGCAGTTGCCTACGCAGAAAGAACACCATCATCAAGCACGTCCTTGTCCCAGCGCAGCGTTCAGTTATCCATTCAGCAAACCTTTGAACGCAGGCGCAAATACACTGCCAACACCCCACATGCCACAGTTCTAAATGCTAACATTTCGCGACTGCTTGCGCTGGAAATGTTGCCTTTTAGGCTGGTTGAGACAGAAGCATTCCGCGACCTGATGGTGGCAGCTGTCCCACGTTACTCGGTCCACAGCCGCCACTATTTCTCCCGGTGTGCCGTCCCCGCATTGCATAACCACGTGTCACAAAACATCACACGTGCCCTGAACAACGCTGTTTCAGCCAAAGTCCACCTAACCACAGACACGTGGACAAGTGCATGTGGGCAAGGCCGCTACATCTCGTTGACGTCACACTGGGTTAATATTGTGCAAGCTGGGACCCAGTCTGAGCGAGGGACGGAACACGTCCTTCACACACCAAGTTTTGCAGGCCCTACCTCAGTCAGGGTTTCACACACACTCTACAGCTCCGGAATGTCATGCTCCTCAGCCTCCTCCTCCTCCTGCGCATCCTGATCCACTTTACCCTCCACACCAGTCCCAAGCTGGAAGTGTCGCGGGCGGAGGAGGGGACGGTGCGCTCTCCCACTGCTCGGGTCCGGCTGACGCTGCTCTACGGCTGCTGCTGCTCGTTGGCTCGAGCGATGGCCGGATCCTGGGGACTCGAGCGGCGCTACTCGCCCGTGAGTGAAAAGGAGTGGTTTGGGTTTTGGGGATATTGTCCGTGACGCCACCCACGGTTGTGGTGATTGTGTGGACACCACCGCTGCTCTGGACGGGGATCCCGGGAGCCTGTGACAGGGAGCAGCTTTGTTGTTATTTCTCCCCTCCGTGGGTAGGGGGGTTGGTTGTCCCGGGGCCTGGTGATGGGGTAGAGATGGATGACAGGCGGGTTGCGGGGCCTGATGAGGTGCAGGGTCGCAGGGGCAGCGCTGTGCCGCACGGCACGGAGGTACTCACTCAGCCCAATGATGATGACACAGTTCACGGTAAAACAAGTGGCTGGATGGACGGGTCACTCGGACGGCTGCGGTTGTTCCTCCCTGCAGGTTAGTGATGACTGTCTCTCCCTGCACCTAAGTTAAGTGTTGGTAGTGATGGTTTCCCAACGGTAACCCGCTCCCCGACCTGGATATGGGCCGGAGGAGCCCCTTTTGCCCACAGGCGCTGGCCCTGGGAGACGGTTGCCCTTGGCAGTGGCGGTGTCTCCCCTTCACGGTTGGACGGTTGCCTTCTATCTGGACTTGGCTGTTTGGAAACCCTGAGGTCCCCTTCACTAACGGATTTGGCAAATTCACGGCGACACCAAGCCTTGCCGGGATCCGAAAGTCCTCTGCCAATGGTGCTGGCTTCTCTTTGTATACCGATCCGGTACGGCCGGGTCACCACCCGTCCACGGTCCTTACGGCAGACTCCAATCGGCCTCCACTGCAGACGGTCACCACATCCTGCCAACCTTGCTGTCCTGTCCGGGCCACACACCCGGACCAACTTCAGGCTCTTTGCTGTCGCTTTTCTCCTCTCTACTACTTTCCTCCTTCCACTTCCTTAGCTTAACTCTCACTGCCTGTGTTTTCCCTCCTCCTCGGTGGGTGGAGACCAACCGCCTGGCTCCACACCCTGGTGTGGACAACAGCCCCTGGGGAAGGCAACAAGGATTTTGTGTTTTGACTATGATATGCCTGCAGGGAGTGTGGGGTGTTTAAGTGTTGTGCTCTGTGGCCCCTGGCTTGTCCAGGGCGACACAGAAGCACTGCAGCACTGCCTCGGCGAAGCGGCAACAGGCAGTGCTGAAGCTAATCTGCATAGGTGACAACAAACCCCACAATGCAGAAGAGGTGTGGACAGCTCTGAAACAGAAGGCAGATCACTGGCTCACAACTCTGAACCTAAAGCCAGGAAAGGTCGTGTGTGACAATGGCCGGAACCTTGTGGCGGCTTTGAGGCGAGGCCAGCTGACACATGTTCCATGCGTGGCCCATGTGCTCAACCTCGTGGTTCAGCGGTTTCTAAAGTCATACTCAGAGCTGTCTGATCTGCTGGTAAAAGTTCGCCGCCTGTCTGCACATTTTCGAAAGTCACCTACTGCTTCAGCCGGCCTTGCCGGCTTAAGACGCCGTTTGCATCTTCCGGCACACAGATTGGTGTGTGATGTCCCCACGCGTTGGAATTCAACTCTGCACAAGTTGGTCAGGATATGTGAGCAGAAGAGGGCAGTTGTTGAGTACCTGCATCACCTAAGCCGTCGGGAAATGGGTCAAACTCCACACATAACACCTGAGGAGTGGAGATGGATGTCCGACCTATGCACCATCAGCCAAAACTTTGAGGACTCCACCAAGATGGTGAGCGGCGATGACGACATTATTAGCGTCACCATACCGCTTCTCTGCCTTCTAAAATGGTCTCTGCTCAAAAAACAACCATGATGCATTGCAGGCGGAGCGCGATGAGTTTGAGCAAGAAACAGTAGTGGGTGTGGGTGATAACACACAGCCCAGCCTCGTCTCATCACAACGTGCAGTGGAGGACTATGACGAGGAGGAGGATGAAGACATGGAGCAACTCTCTGGCCAAATTGAGGATATGACATGCAGTCATATCCTCGGTTCAGCGTGGCTGGCCAGAGGACAGGGTAGATGATGAGGAGGAGGAGGAGGAGGACAGCATGTTCAGTCATCGTGTTGGTCAGGATACTGAAGTGATGGCTGTTAAGAGTCTGGCACACATGGCTGACTTTATGGTAAGCTGCCTGTCTCGTGACCCTCGCGTTAAGAACATCTTGGCCGACAATCATTACTGGTTGGTAACACTGTTAGACCCACGCTAAAAGGAGAACTTTATGTCTCTTATTCCCGAGGCGGAGAGGTCAGGCAAAATGCAGCAGTTCCAGAAGGCCATAGTCACGGAAGTAGGCAAAGCATTCCCCTCACAAAACGCTAGCGGCATAGGTCAGGAATCAGTGGACAACCAAGGCGTACAGCCGAGAGGGGCACAAGTCCAATCCGCCAGAGGTAGGGGAACAGTCTTTAAGATGTGGGACAGTTTTCTCAGCCCCTCACATACCACAGCCCCTGAGGTGAGGGGTAGTGCCACAAGAAATCCTAAGTTTGGCCAGATGCTCAAGGAGTACCTTGCAGATCAAACAACTGTACTCCGACATTCCTCTGTGCCTTACAATTAATGTGTATCCAAGCTGGACACGTGGCATGAATTGGCTCTTAGTCTCTATACCTTGGAAGTCCTGGCCTGCCCTGCCGCTAGCGTTTTGTCAGAGCGTGTTTTTAGTGCCGCAGGTGGAATCATTACAGATAAACGCACCCGCCTGTCAACTGTAAATGCTGACAGGCTGACTCTGATCAAGATGAACAAGGGTTGGATTTGGCCAGACTTCACCACACACCAACAGCAAATGACAGCGGAATTTAAAGTTTGTAACGGGAATTTGCCATGTACCTCCACTCACCCATGGTAACACACTTCTGGACTTTGGCTAATCGCTGGACTGCTCCTCCTTCTCCTCATGCGCCATCATGGTGACCGTTACAATAGTTAAGCCGTTGTTTCAGGTATACCCCCAGTGGTAATTTTTTTCGCCCATTCTTTCTGAATGGGCATTACAACGACAGGAGACCCGCTCCTTTGCAATGGAAACAATGTTTTGAGGCCCTCATGCACATCTCTATCCAGGGACAATGTGGAGCCTCCAAATTTTTGGCTGCCCTGCCTAAGGGCTATACTACAATAGACCCACTTCCTTACAATGGGCACTTCATGTTTACAGGCCATCATGCACGTCTCTATCCAGGGACAATATGGAGCCTGACGCTGCCACCGACAGACACACACGTGCTGTTTTTAAATGCAAGCACGGACGCAATAAGAACCTAACTGGTTTTTAGGAGCGACAATTACTGAGAAGTCTGACACTATCAGACACTGCTGACTGACGTGTATTATACACTAGACTTGTGCGTTATATAATAGTTTGTGCAAAACGCGCACCTGTACGCTGCCACCGACAGACACACACGTGCTGTTTTTAAATGCAAGCACGGACGCAATAAGAACCTAACTGGTTTTTAGGAGCGACAATTACTGAGAAGTCTGACACTATCAGACACTGCTGACTGACGTGTATTATACACTAGACTTGTGCGTTATATAATAGTTTGTGCAAAACGCGCACCTGTACGCTGCCACCGACAGACACACACGTGCTGTTTTTAAATGCAAGCACGGACGCAATAAGAACCTAACTGGTTTTTAGGAGCGACAATTACTGAGAAGTCTGACACTATCAGACACTGCTGACTGACGTGTATTATACACTAGACTTGTGCGTTATATAATAGTTTGTGCAAAACGCGCACCTGTACGCTGCCACCGGCAGACACACACGTGCTGTTTTTAAATGCAAGCACGGACACAATAAGAACCTAACTGGTTTTTAGGAGCGACAATTACTGAGAAGTCTGACACTATCAGACACTGCTGACTGACGTGTATTATACACTAGACTTGTGCGTTATATAATAGTTTGTGCAAAACGCGCACCTGTACGCTGCCACCGACAGACACACACGTGCTGTTTTTAAATGCAAGCACGGACGCAATAAGAACCTAACTGGTTTTTAGGAGCGACAATTACTGAGAAGTCTGACACTATCAGACACTGCTGACTGACGTGTATTATACACTAGACTTGTGTGTTATATAATAGTTTGTGCAAAACGCGCACCTGTACGCTGCCACCGACAGACACACACGTGCTGTTTTTAAATGCAAGCACGGACGCAATAAGAACCTAACTGGTTTTTAGGAGCGACAATTACTGAGAAGTCTGACACTATCAGACACTGCTGACTGACGTGTATTATACACTAGACTTGTGCGTTATATAATAGTTTGTGCAAAACGCGCACCTGTACGCTGCCACCGACAGACACACACGTGCTGTTTTTAAATGCAAGCACGGACGCAATAAGAACCTAACTGGTTTTTAGGAGCGACAATTACTGAGAAGTCTGACACTATCAGACACTGCTGACTGACGTGTATTATACACTAGACTTGTGCGTTATATAATAGTTTGTGCAAAACGCGCACCTGTACGCTGCCACCGACAGACACACACGTGCTGTTTTTAAATGCAAGCACGGACGCAATAAGAACCTAACTGGTTTTTAGGAGCGACAATTACTGAGAAGTCTGACACTATCAGACACTGCTGACTGACGTGTATTATACACTAGACTTGTGCGTTATATAATAGTTTGTGCAAAACGCGCACCTGTACGCTGCCACCGACAGACACACACGTGCTGTTTTTAAATGCAAGCACGGACGCAATAAGAACCTAACTGGTTTTTAGGAGCGACAATTACTGAGAAGTCTGACACTATCTGGACTGTTTTAGACTGTGTACACCAGCCCCAAATATGATGAAGGCTGGTATACGGTCACCACTAGGAATGGCTATATACCCTGCCTGCCTGCCTGCCTGTATACTGCTACAATAGTCCTGACAAGGACTCTTCTGGTCACTAGCCTGTATTCCGACCTGGCTATATCCTGCCTGTATATAGCAACAATAGTCCTGAGAAGGACTCTGCTACTGTACTCCGACCTGGCTATACCCTGCCTGCCTGTATACAACTAGAATAGTCCTGAGAAGGACTTCTGGTCACACTGTTTGCAGCCCTGCTTCGGAACTAACTATAAAGGGCCGCAAAGCTTTCCCTGAATCAGCGACACTCTCCCTGCACTGACTGTCTGGATAGTTGTGAGCAGAGCACAGCGCGCCGGCCGGTATAAAGGCTCGGTCACGCTGTGCAGGCCGGCCAATCACTGCAATTCCACAACTAACAGGGCTGTGGCATTGCAGTGGTCTGCCAGCCAATCCCTGCATGAGGGCTGGCTCTCAAAAGAGCGCCAACATGCAGAATTGAAGACCACGAGTACAGCACGAGTATCGCGAGATTACTCGGTCCCCGCCGAGCAGCCCGAGTACAGCGATACTCGTGCGAGTACCGAGTAGTTACAAGCATGCTCGCTCATCACTACTAAAAGTTCAAATCACCCCCCTTTCCTCCCATTGAAAATTAAAGGGTTTAAAAATAAATAAATATACACATATTTGGTATCGCCGCGTTCAGAAATGCCCGATCTATCAAAATATAAAATCAATTAATCTGATTGGTAAACGGCGTAGTGGCAAAAAAATTCCAAATGCCAAAATTACATTTTTTGGTCGCCGCAAGTTTTACGCAAAATGCAATAACAGGCGATCAAAACGTTGCATCTGCGCAAAAATGCTACCATTAGAAACATCAGCTCGAGACGCAAAAAATAAGCCATCACTGAGCCATAGATCCCAAAAAATAAGAACGCTACGTGTTTCGGAAAATGGCGCAAAACGTGCGCCACTTTTATTGGACAAACTTGTGAATTTTTTTTAACCCCTTAGATACAAGTAAATCTATACATGTTTGGTGTCTACAAACTCGCACCGACCTCAGGCATCATACACACACATCAGTTTTACCATATAGTGAACACCGTGAATAAAACATCCCAAAAACTATTGTGCCATCACACTTTTTTTGCAATTTTTCCACACTTGGAATTTTTTTGCTGCTTTCCAGTACACCATATGGTAAAACTTATGGTTTCATTTAAAAGTACAACTTGTCCCGCAAAAAACAAGCCCTCATATGGCAAGATTGACGGAAAAATAAAAAAGTTACGGCTCTTGGAAGAAGGGGAGCAAAAAACAAAAACGCAAAAACGGAAAGTGCCCCGGGGCTTAAGGGGTTAAGTATGGCGTATTTTTGAATGTGCTTGATGCAAATCTAGCTGTGAAGTGTACAACTGGGGCACAAGTGCTGCCACTGAAGGGGTAGGTGTGTGTGGGGCCCAATTTTTGGAAAAAAGGGAGACTCCGCTTGGAGTCACCTTGCGGTGTTTTACATGATTTTAGAAGGGCGGGCCATGCCTATATCTGTGTCTCCTTATCTTTTTCCTTGTCCTGCTCTTTTGTTTTCGCATGAGTATATGTCCTTGTCATATTCCCATGTGTTTGTGTTGTGTTGTGAGTTGTTTGTCACCTTTTGGACACCTTTGAGGGTGTTTTCTAGGTGTTTTTATGTGTTTGTGATTGCCTGCCATTGTTTCCTATGCGGTTCGAGTGGTTCGTCGAACGTTCGCCGAACCAAACTCGAACGAGACCTCCGTTCGGCGAACCGAACTCGAGCCGAACCGCGACCGGTTCGCTCATCTCTACTCAAAGCTTCCTCTTTGAGACTATGCAGTGATTGTTTCAACAGACACAACAGCGGGATGGTAAGCTGATAATAGCCTGATCACTGCTCACGAGCTTGGTGCAGTACTCAAAATAAGACCTGCTTTGTATTTGCAAAAGCCACTAGTTACATATGAATGTGGCTGATGTGGATGAATGGTACAAGTCAGGCTGTGAAACCCTGATTTTTGTGAAACAGGAATGGTGCTTTACTGTATCAGGCACCACAAAATGGAAGAGTCCTGCTTTTTATTTGCAAAAGCCACTAGTAACGTATGAATGTGGCTATAGTGGACGGACGGCACAAGTCAGGCTGTGAAACCCTGACTATTGTGGAAACAGGTCCAGATTCCCCACCTAATCCACAATCTCTCCCTCCCTGCTGTGACTTTGTTCAGTGCTATCAGCTCTTAAAAGAGCTATTGTATTCTGGTTTCTGGACAGTACTGTGGAGGTAGTGACACACACTGCTTTAAACACTCTCCCTACTCTGAAATCTGTGTCTCTAAATGCTACACTGACCTTTGCTGCAGGCAGACTTGTAAAGGTCTTTGTTGTGAATACATTTTCCAGTTTGGGGTTCCCTCTTGTGGTCAGTGCTAGCGGTGCAGTTGACTTGTGGAATGAGAGCCACACACCTGTGGAGGACTGGCACTCAGGCCTTTCAGATTGGGACTATATAACTGAGTAGTTTTCTCCTATTACTTGCCAGTGCTCAATTGGTTTTCTGTGTGTTAAGGACATTCTGAAACCAACCCTGCTCTCTACCAGAACTTCTCTCAAGATAAGTTGGTCTTTGTACCTCTGCTTAATGTTTCCACTTTCTTTTTGTTTTTTCTGTTTTGATGCTATTGCTTGAGTCCCATTTTGCCTGTGTGGAGTTCCTGGTGGAATTGGATCATTCCCTGCTGGGAGTGTCTGTACATTTAGCTCCATGATTCTGCAATGTATTGTGTTTTGTCATGCTTGGTATTAAATTCATAGGGTTTTTATGGCTGCAGACAGTGCTCTTTCCTATCCTTTCCTATAAAGATAGTTAGGGCCTCATCTTTGCTGAATCTATTTTCTAGCTTTGTATTGTGTTTTCCTATATCACCGTAGTCTTTACATGTGGGGGGGCTATCTATATCTTTGGGGATTGCACCGAGGCAGATTAGCTTTTCTTATATTTCTATCTGTAAGAATATTTAGTTCTCCGGCTGTGTCGAAACGACTAGGTCATCGTAGGCTCGTCCCACGGCTACTTCTAGTTGTGTGTCAGGATTAAGTCTGCAGTCCGTTAAGGTTCCAGCCACTCTGGTTACTTTTTGGGTTTCCACATTTTTTGATCCTCCTCGTTCCCTGAATCCTAACAGTAGCACTGGCCTCACCAGGGTAGATTCCAGGGTACTCAAACGAAGGAAAGGAGGAAAAGAAGGAAAAAAAAAGTGTGTCAGAAATTCTTTTTTGTTTTTTCTGTTTTTGTGTTTTTTCCTCTTTCTATCTGGGTGCCGTGGAGGATCTGGTGCTGTTATGGATGTTACACAATTAGCTGAGCGAGTTGATCAGCTTACGTCTCAGGTTAAGGATATATCCAATTATCTTGCCCAGACACCTGCTGTAGAACCTAAGATACCTTTACCTGATTTGTTCTCTGGGGATCAGTCTACATTTTTGAACTTCAAGAACAATTGTAGGTTATTTTTTGCCTTGAAACCTAAGTCCTCAGGGTCTTCCAGGCAGCGAGTTCAGATTGTTATCTCTCTGCTGCGTGGTGACCCCCAGGATTGGGCCTTTTCCCTTGCACCTGAAGATCCTGCTCTTGCTGATGTGGAATTTTTTTTTCAAAGCTCTGGGGTTGTTATATGATGAACCTAATGCTATTGATCAAGCCGAGAAAACTTTATTGGCTTTGATCCTGGGTCAGGAACCTGCAGAAGTATATTGTCAAAAATTTCATAAGTGGGCAGTCCTTACTGAGTGGAATGATGCGGCACTGGCGGCTCTCTTGTGGAAGGGGTTGGCAGAGCCTGTAAAGGATGTTATGGTGGGCTTTCCTGTCCCTCTGGTCTCAATGACTCTATGTCATTGGCCATTCAGATTGACAGGCGTTTACGTGAACGTAAAACAATGCAAGCAGAGGTGTCACTCTCAGAGCAGTCTCCGGAGCCAATGCAGTGTGATAGGGTCCTTTCTAGGGCGGAACGGCAGGATTTTAGATGGCGTAATAAGCTATGTTTCTTCTGTGGAGATGCCTCTCATACGATTTCTGTCTGCCCTAAGCGTGAGAAATGATTTGCCCGTTCATTTACTTTGGGCGGTATACAGTCTAAGTTTCTTTTGTCGGTTTCTTTGATCTGTTCCCTATCATCATTTTCGGCTATGGCCTTTATTGATTCAGTAGCTGCCCATAACTTGATGGATTTTGGGTTTGTTGAGCGTTGTAGTTTTCCTATGGCACCTTTGCATGCTCCTTTCCCTTTGAGGGGTACTGGTGCTACTCCTTTAACTGAAAATAAGCCCCAGTTGTGGACCCAGGTGACGCTACAGGTCGCGCTTAACCATCAGGATGTTTGTAAGTTTTTGGTCTTGCATGATTTGCATGACATTTTGGTACTGTGATTCCCTTCGTTGCAAGCCCATAATCCAGTTCTTGCTTGGACTTCTTTATCTGTGACTAGTTGGGGATGCCAATGTGTGCATGGTGATACTCCTGTTTTGTCTATTTCATCTCAGACACAGAAGATCCCTGACTATTTCGTGGATTTCATGGATGTATTTAATGAGACCAAGGCTGCGTTTTTGCCTCCGCATAGGGACTATGATTGTGCTATTGAATTAGTGCCTGGTTGTAAATTTCCTAAGGGACGGCTTTTCAATTTATCTGTACCTGAACATGTTGCTATGTGGACTTATATTAAGGAGTCTTTGGAGAAGGGTCACATTTGATCGTCATCTTCACCTTTTGGCGCCGTTTTTTTCTTTGTGGCCAAGAAGGATGGCTCATTGCAGCCCTGTATTGACTACAGTCTCCTTAATAAAATCACGGTTAAATATCAGTATCCATTGCCTCTGATTTCCGACCTGTTTTCTAGAGTGAAGGGTGCTAGTTGGTTTACTAAGCTCAATCTTCGAGGAGTGTATAATCTCATTCGCATTAAACAGGGTCATGAATGGAAGACGGTGTTTAATACCCCTGAGGGGCATTTTGAGTACCTAGTGATGCCCTTTGGGCTCAATAATGCCCCTTCCGTCTTTCAATCTTTCATGAATGATATTTTCCTGGACTTTGTTGACAAGTTTTTGATTGTCAATTTGGATGACATTTTGATTTTTTCTCATGACTGGGATTCTTATGTTGAACAGGTTCGGACAGTGTTTCAGGTTCTCAGGGACAATGCGTTATATGTCAAGGGATCAAAATGTCTGTTTGGTGTACAAAAGATCTCTTTTCTGGGGTTTATTTTGTCCCAAATAATAATGACAAAGGGAGTACTAGTGATGAGCGAGTACTAAAAAGCTCGGGTGCTCAAAGCTCGGGCCGAGCCTCCCAAGATACTCGTGTACTCGGCCCGAGCAACGAGCCCAATGTTATCCTATGGGAGACCCGAGTATTTTTGTGAAATGACCCCCCGGCAGCATGGAGAAACCCTAAAAATGTCACAAAAGTCTCAGAAGAGTGCTCAAATGACATGGCAACAGCATGGGGAAGACCCCTTGAAGCATTTATCACTGAAAAGTCACAGCTGTGAACAATTTTGTCCGCGTTTTACGCCATTTTTACGGACTCACCAGAAAACCTTCCAAAATGACCCCAAAATGATTTTTCATGGCGGAAATGTTAAGGGCACATACCCAATAGTGAGATAGAGCTGGTGTATGTTACTTTTTGAGATTAATACATGAAAGATTTTACGTGAAAACATTGTGTGGCACTCCGATGTCCCTGAGAAGAGACGTACATGAAGGCCTCTTGAGTCTAATGTGCCCATTTTGAGGAAGTGAGTCTTTGTAGTATTTTCCTTTGCCAGGGCAGTCCAAAATTGTGAGGTTCACCAATGCCCCTGCATACAGACGTGCATGAGGGCCTGTAAACCTGAAGTGCCCATTGTAAGGAAGTGGGTCTATTGTAGTATAGCCCTTAGGCAGGGCAGCCAAAAATTGGGAGGCTCCACATTGTCCCTGGATAGAGACGTGCATGATGGCCTGTAAACCTGAAGTGCCCATTGTAAGGAAGTGGGTCTATTGTAGTATAGCCCTTAGGCAGGGCAGCCAAAAATTGGGAAGCTCCACGTTGTCCCTGGATAGAGACGTGCATGAGGGCCTGTAAACCTGAAGTGCCCATTGTAAGGAAGTGGGTCTATTGTAGTATAGCCCTTAGGCAGGGCAGCCAAAAATTGGGAGGCTCCACATTGTCCCTGGATAGAGACGTGCATGATGGCCTGTAAACCTGAAGTGCCCATTGTAAGGAAGTGGGTCTATTGTAGTATAGCCCTTAGGCAGGGCAGCCAAAAATTGGGAGGCTCCACGTTGTCCCTGGATAGAGACGTGCATGAGGGCCTGTAAACCTGAAGTGCCCATTGGAAGGAAGTGGGTCTATTGTAGTATAGCCCTTAGGCAGGGCAGCCAAAAATTGGGAGGCTCCACATTGTCCCTGGATAGAGACGTGCATGATGGCCTGTAAACCTGAAGTGCCCATTGTAAGGAAGTGGGTCTATTGTAGTATAGCCCTTAGGCAGGGCAGCCAAAAATTGGGAGGCTCCACGTTGTCCCTGGATAGAGACCTGTTAGGTTCTTAGTGCCTCCGTGCTTGCATTTAAAAACCGCACGTGTGTGCCTGTTGGTGGCAGCTTTCCGCTGCATTTGTGTGAGTTTTGCAAAAACTTGGATATAACGCACAAGTCTAGTGAATACACATCAGCACAGCATTGCAAAATGCGCAAGGGCGTTGTCAACGAACAAGGAAGTGGACGTGATGGTGGTGCAGGCAGAGACCGAGGTTGTGTGCAAGCTCTAATTTCGCCACAACAAAGGGCCACATCTAGTCGCTCGCACGTCCTGTCCCAAATTCTTGGGGACCGCTGCAGTACACAGCTCTTGAACCAAGACCAGTGTCAACAGGTTGTTAGTTGGATAGCGGATAATGCTTCCAGTCAGATTGGCACCACCACAAACACTCTGTCTTCCACACGGTCAAGTGTCAGTAGCCGTGATACTGCACCGCACATTTCAGAACCTGATCCTCCTTCCTACCACCAGGCCGAGTACACGTCCACGGACATTACTGATCCCACACTTGGACACTCGTAAGAGCTGTTCGTTCACGTTTCCATTCACAAATTCTGGCCTCTCGCCAGCTCCTGTTGAAGTGGGCCATGACGAGATTATATGTACAGATGCCCAAATATTTGAGCAGCCACGTTCTCACGAAGTTGGCAACGTGTCTCAACAAGGGGTGGACGATGATGAGACACAATTGTCAGGAAGTCAGGAGGAGGAGCAGGGTGCGGAAGAGGAAGACGACGTGGTGGATGATCCAGTAACTGACCCAACCTGGCAGGAGGATATGCAGAGCGAGGACAGCAGTGCACAGGGGGAGGGAGGCGTAGCATCCCAACAGGCAATAAGAAGCAGAGTGGTGGCCCCAGGCAGACGTCAGGCAACTGTTCCCCGGAACAACACGACACAAGGTGCCTGTACAAATGTTAGGTCTTCCCGAGTCTGGCTGTAATACTATTGTATGTATTGAGGATTTCGATTGCGTTAGGGCAATGACAACCAGAGACGAGTTCTTGGTGCAAGACGTTTATAATATGCAACCAGCAAATATGTACATAAACGGAACAAAAACACAGTAGAACATATATACAGGAAATACCTTCCAGGGACGGAGCGAAAGGGAATTCCCGGGACCGCGCACCGGACTCCCCCAGGGAGACCACCAAGAGCGAACCCCTATACAGGGACTGTCTGGCAATCACCCCAGAAGCCCTAAATGCGCAGCAGCCGGGACACAAAAGGGCAATAGGTAAGTCCAAAAATGTCCGTACGTGATGTGAGTCCAGAGTGGTATTAAACGGAAGGAACCGGGCAGAAGTGCCGACCAAAGACGGCAAACGGGGTCCGGGCACAGCTAGATGATACCAGATGAAGTCCAGAGTCGGTGTCGGTTGTTTTCCAAGAGGATCCGAATAACAATCAGGAACCAAAAGCTGCAGGGCAGGAGCACACAGGAAGCAGTATACTCAGGAACTGGACTAAGCTTTAGGGGCGGCTTTTAAACAGATGGACAGGAAGTAGGGCAACAGAACAGAAAACTCCATGTTAACAAAGGGCAAGCTCTTTCAAAAGAAAACTGGAAAACCCGGAACTCTGACACTGGCAGTTTTTTAAGTTGGCTCCAGATGATTCTAAAAAGGCCATTTGCAACACCTGCCATGCCAGCATCAGCAGGGGTACCAAAACTAGCAGCCTGACCACCACCAGCATGATCAGGCACATGTCAGCCAAGCACCCGACTTTGTGGGAAGTACAACAGAGTCCAGGAGCAGTGCTTGCTGATGTCACTGCTACGTCTTCGCTGGTTGTGCATGCGAGCCAATCCCCTGTCCATGCTGCCTGCGAACAAGCCTCCTCCACTCCTGCACCTGCAGTTGCCTACGCAGAAAGAACACCATCATCAAGCACGTCCTTGTCCCAGCGCAGCGTTCAGTTATCCATTCAGCAAACCTTTGAACGCAGGCGCAAATACACTGCCAACACCCCACATGCCACAGTTCTAAATGCTAACATTTCGCGACTGCTTGCGCTGGAAATGTTGCCTTTTAGGCTGGTTGAGACAGAAGCATTCCGCGACCTGATGGTGGCAGCTGTCCCACGTTACTCGGTCCACAGCCGCCACTATTTCTCCCGGTGTGCCGTCCCCGCATTGCATAACCACGTGTCACAAAACATCACACGTGCCCTGAACAACGCTGTTTCAGCCAAAGTCCACCTAACCACAGGCACGTGGACAAGTGCATGTGGGCAAGGCCGCTACATCTCGTTGACGTCACACTGGGTTAATATTGTGCAAGCTGGGACCCAGTCTGAGCGAGGGACGGAACACGTCCTTCACACACCAAGTTTTGCAGGCCCTACCTCAGTCAGGGTTTCACACACACTCTACAGCTCCGGAATGTCATGCTCATCAGCCTCCTCCTCCTCCTGTGCATCCTGATCCACTTTACCCTCCACACCAGTCCCAAGCTGGAAGTGTCGCGGGCGGAGCAGGGGACGGTGCGCTATCCCACTGCTCGGGTCCGGCTGACGCTGCTCGTTGGCTGCTGCTGCTCGTTGGCTCGAGCGATGGCCGGATCCCGGGGACTCGAGCGGCGCTACTCGCCCGTGAGTGAAAAGGGGTGGTTTGGGTTTTGGGGATATTGTCCGTGACGCCACCCACGGTTGTGGTGATTGTGTGGACACCACCGCTGCTCTGGACGGGGATCCCGGGAGCCTGTGACAGGGAGCAGCTTTGTTGTTATTTCTCCCCTCCGTGGGTAGGGGGGTTGGTTGTCCCGGGCCCTGGTGATGGGGTAGAGATGGATGACAGGCGGGTTGCGGGGCCTGATGAGGTGCAGGGTCGCAGGGGCAGCGCTGTGCCGCACGGCATGGAGGTACTCACTCAGCCCAATGATGATGACACAGTTCACGGTAAAACAAGTGGCTGGATGGACGGGTCACTCGGACGGCTGCGGTTGTTCCTCCCTGCAGGTTAGTGATGACTGTCTCTCCCTGCACCTAAGTTAAGTGTTGGTAGTGATGGTTTCCCAACGGTAACCCGCTCCCCGACCTGGATATGGGCCGGAGGAGCCCCTTTTGCCCACAGGCGCTGGCCCTGGGAGACGGTTGCCCTTGGCGGTGGCGGTGTCTCCCCTTCACGGTTGGACGGTTGCCTTCTATCTGGACTTGGCTGTTTGGAAACCCTGAGGTCCCCTTCACTAACGGATTTGGCAAATTCACGGCGACACCAAGCCTTGCCGGGATCCGAAAGTCCTCTGCCAATGGTGCTGGCTTCTCTTTGTATACCGGTCCGGTACGGCCGGGTCACCACCCGTCCACGGTCCTTACGGCAGACTCCAATCGGCCTCCACTGCAGACGGTCACCACATCCTGCCAACCTTGCTGTCCTGTCCGGGCCACACACCCGGACCAACTTCAGGCTCTTTGTTGTCACTTTTCTCCTCTCTACTACTTTCCTCCTTCCACTTCCTTAGCTTAACTCTCACTGCCTGTGTTTTCCCTCCTCCTCGGTGGGTGGAGACCAACCGCCTGGCTCCACACCCTGGTGTGGACAACAGCCCCTGGGGAAGGCAACAAGGATTTTGTGTTTTGACTATGATATGCCTGCAGGGAGTGTGGGGTGTTTAAGTGTTGTGCTCTGTGGCCCCTGGCTTGTCCAGGGCGACACAGAAGCACTGCAGCACTGCCTCGGCGAAGCGGCAACAGGCAGTGCTGAAGCTAATCTGCATAGGTGACAACAAACCCCACAATGCAGAAGAGGTGTGGACAGCTCTGAAACAGAAGGCAGATCACTGGCTCACAACTCTGAACCTAAAGCCAGGAAAGGTCGTGTGTGACAATGGCCGGAACCTGGTGGCGGCTTTGAGGCGAGGCCAGCTGACACATGTTCCATGCGTGGCCCATGTGCTCAACCTCGTGGTTCAGCGGTTTCTAAAGTCATACTCAGAGCTGTCTGATCTGCTGGTAAAAGTTCGCCGCCTGTCTGCACATTTTCGAAAGTCACCTACTGCTTCAGCCGGCCTTGCCGGCTTAAGACGCCGTTTGCATCTTCCGGCACACAGATTGGTGTGTGATGTCCCCACGCGTTGGAATTCAACTCTGCACAAGTTGGTCAGGATATGTGAGCAGAAGAGGGCAGTTGTTGAGTACCTGCATCACCTAAGCCGTCGGGAAATGGGTCAAACTCCACACATAACACCTGAGGAGTGGAGATGGATGTCCGACCTATGCACCATCCGCCAAAACTTTGAGGACTCCACCAAGATGGTGAGCGGCGATGACGACATTATTAGCGTCACCATACCGCTTCTCTGCCTTCTAAAATGGTCTCTGCTCAAAAAACAACCATGATGCATTGCAGGCGGAGCGCGATGAGTTTGAGCAAGAAACAGTAGTGGGTGTGGGTGATAACACACAGCCCAGCCTCGTCTCATCACAACGTGCAGTGGATGACTATGACGAGGAGGAGGATGAAGACATGGAGCAACTCTCTGGCCAAATTGAGGATATGACATGCAGTCATATGCTCGGTTCAGCGTGGCTGGCCAGAGGACAGGGTAGATGATGAGGAGGAGGAGGAGGAGGACAGCATGTTCAGTCATCGTGTTGGTCAGGATACTGAAGTGATGGCTGTTAAGAGTCTGGCACACATGGCTGACTTTATGGTAAGCTGCCTGTCTCGTGACCCTCGCGTTAAGAACATCTTGGCCGACAATCATTACTGGTTGGTAACACTGTTAGACCCACGCTAAAAGGAGAACTTTATGTCTCTTATTCCCGAGGCGGAGAGGTCAGGCAAAATGCAGCAGTTCCAGAAGGCCATAGTCACGGAAGTAGGCAAAGCATTCCCCTCACAAAACGCTAGCGGCATAGGTCAGGAATCAGTGGACAACCAAGGCGTACAGCCGAGAGGGGCACAAGTCCAATCCGCCAGAGGTAGGGGAACAGTCTTTAAGATGTGGGACAGTTTTCTCAGCCCCTCACATACCACAGCCCCTGAGGTGAGGGGTAGTGCCACAAGAAATCCTAAGTTTGGCCAGATGCTCAAGGAGTACCTTGCAGATCAAACAACTGTACTCCGACATTCCTCTGTGCCTTACAATTAATGTGTATCCAAGCTGGACACGTGGCATGAATTGGCTCTTAGTCTCTACGCCTTGGAAGTCCTGGCCTGCCCTGCCGCTAGCGTTTTGTCAGAGCGTGTTTTAGTGCCGCAGGTGGAATCATTACAGATAAGCGCACCCGCCTGTCAACTGTAAATGCTGACAGGCTGACTCTGATCAAGATGAACAAGGGTTGGATTTGGCCAGACTTCACCACACACCAACAGCAAATGACAGCGGAATTTAAAGTTTGTAACGGGAATTTGCCATGTACCTCCACTCACCCATGGTAACACACTTCTGGACTTTGGCTAATCGCTGGACTGCTCCTCCTTCTCCTCATGCGCCATCATGGTGACCGTTACAATAGTTAAGCCGTTGTTTCAGGTATACCCCCAGTGGTAAATTTTTTCGCCCATTCTTTCTGAATGGGCATTACAACGACAGGAGACCCGCTCCTTTGCAATGGGAACAATGTTTTGAGGCCCTCATGCACATCTCTATCCAGGGACAATGTGGAGCCTCCAAATTTTTGGCTGCCCTGCCTAAGGGCTATACTACAATAGACCCACTTCCTTACAATGGGCACTTCATGTTTACAGGCCATCATGCACGTCTCTATCCAGGGACAATATGGAGCCTGACGCTGCCACCGCCAGACACACACGTGCTGTTTTTAAATGCAAGCACGGACGCAATAAGAACCTAACTGGTTTTTAGGAGCGACAATTACTGAGAAGTCTGACACTATCAGACACTGCTGACTGACGTGTATTATACACTAGACTTGTGCGTTATATAATAGTTTGTGCAAAACGCGCACCTGTACGCTGCCACTGACAGACACACACGTGCTGTTTTTAAATGCAAGCACGGACGCAATAAGAACCTAACTGGTTTTTAGGAGCGACAATTACTGAGAAGTCTGACACTATCAGACACTGCTGACTGACGTGTATTATACACTAGACTTGTGCGTTATATAATAGTTTGTGCAAAACGCGCACCTGTACACTGCCACCGACAGACACACACGTGCTGTTTTTAAATGCAAGCACGGACGCAATAAGAACCTAACTGGTTTTTAGGAGCGACAATTACTGAGAAGTCTGACACTATCAGACACTGCTGACTGACGTGTATTATACACTAGACTTGTGCGTTATATAATAGTTTGTGCAAAACGCGCACCTGTACGCTGCCACCGACAGACACACACGTGCTGTTTTTAAATGCAAGCACGGACGCAATAAGAACCTAACTGGTTTTTAGGAGCGACAATTACTGAGAAGTCTGACACTATCAGACACTGCTGACTGACGTGTATTATACACTAGACTTGTGCGTTATATAATAGTTTGTGCAAAACGCGCACCTGTACGCTGCCACCGACAGACACACACGTGCTGTTTTTAAATGCAAGCACGGACGCAATAAAAACCTAACTGGTTTTTAGGAGCGACAATTACTGAGAAGTCTGACACTATCAGACACTGCTGACTGACGTGTATTATACACTAGACTTGTGCGTTATATAATAGTTTGTGCAAAACGCGCACCTGTACGCTGCCACCGACAGACACACACGTGCTGTTTTTAAATGCAAGCACGGACGCAATAAGAACCTAACTGGTTTTTAGGAGCGACAATTACTGAGAAGTCTGACACTATCTGGACTGTTTTAGACTGTGTACACCAGCCCCAGATATGATGAAGGCTGGTATACGGTCACCACTAGGAATGGCTATATACCCTGCCTGCCTGCCTGCCTGTATACTGCTACAATAGTCCTGACAAGGACTCTTCTGGTCACTAGCCTGTATTCCGACCTGGCTATACCCTGCCTGTATATAGCAACAATAGTCCTGAGAAGGACTCTGCTACTGTACTCCGACCTGGCTATACCCTGCCTGCCTGTATACAACTAGAATAGTCCTGAGAAGGACTTCTGGTCACACTGTTTGCAGCCCTGCTCCGGAACTAACTATAAAGGGCCGCAAAGCTTTCCCTGAATCAGCGACACTCTCCCTGCACTGACTGTCTGGATAGTTGTGAGCAGAGCACAGCGCGCCGGCCGGTATAAAGGCTCGGTCACGCTGTGCGGGCCGGCCAATCACTGCAATTCCACAACTAACAGGGCTGTGGCATTGCAGTGGTCTGCCAGCCAATCCCTGCATGAGGGCTGGCTCTCAAAAGAGCGCCAACATGCAGAAATGAAGACCACGAGTACAGCACGAGTATCGCGAGATTACTCGGTCCCCGCCGAGCAGCCCGAGTACAGCGATACTCGTGCGAGTACCGAGTAGTTACAAGCATGCTCGCTCATCACTAAAAGGGACGTGTTACATAACCAAAAATATAACCCTTAAAAGTCAACCTTTATTTAGTTTAAGTTAAAAAATAAACCCAGTGTAAATCACATTAATAAATATGAAAATAGAAAAAGAAGAAAAAGGGAGGAGGGTACAGTATTCACCCAAATAAATTCACCTCCCTCCTGTCCTCTACCTACCGCGGAGGTCGGCACCCTAGGCCTGATACGAGTATGGCGCCCCCACTCAGCGGCGGCTGTCCCTATGGAAGCCCTATAAGGCCCTTACGACAGTTATGAAATTGAAGGACAGATGGGTAGGGTATGCTTACTATAGTGGACAGAATAAAAAGAGACACACAAATGCCCCACTACTTATGCAGATACTAATTATTGAATAGGAACGAGTCCACAGTAATCCACAATTGGGACCTTATAACGTTCTCTAAACCAACAATGGGTCAGACCATATAGATAAAGTGTCTGATACCCCAAAAAAAGACTATCCTCTGGTTGCTACCCTCTATCCTTTATGTTGATAAGTATAGGCAAAAGAGCTACCACAATATTAGCAATCAATGGAAAGCACGAGCAAAAATCAGCAATCAATGGATAGAAGTGCAGGGTGCATATGATTAAAGAGCCAAAGTGCTACTACAATCTAATGCACATAATCCCATTCACAATTCATACACTGAGGTACAGCTGTCCTCTATAGTGCAAATGCTTATTAAGTAAAGTGCTAATACATGAGATACAGTGGAGTTGATAGCAGCCAAACAAAAGAGGTAGTCAATAGCACTTATCGTATGGAGGTCACATGTGCGTCTCAATGATGCCTCAAATTTGCCTCGATGCGTTTCTCCGTCAGCGGTTCATCAGGAGGCTTGATACTGTATCATGCAACAACAGGATACCATGATGTCATGATGAGGAGGAGGGGACCTGATGTAATGGGGTCCCCTTAAATAGTATACCAAACAGGATGTGACCAGTCTTCCACCCTCCCCCTTAGCCTCTCTCCTTGTAGCTCCACCCCTCCCACAAACATACCACCCACCTCCGAGTGTAGATAATATGGTGGCCCCTTAAACTTTGATGTAGAACGCCACTCACATCATGCAAACTTAGGTGCATAATATAAACTCACATGTCTTTGTTTATACAGCGTTCCATGCCCCGCTCACGTGATATACGAGAGACCGGAAATGGAGGCGCTAAATAGTATGTGTTACTAGTTGTTTGTCTATACTCCATACTGGTATGCGTTCCACCACACTTCACGTGTCCCGCTCATGTGACACTCGGGAAACCGGAAGTGGAAACGCCAAACAGTATGTGCTGCTAGCTGTTTGTCTATACTCCATACTGGTTTGTGTTCCACCACAAATCACGTGTCCCACTCATGTGACACTCGGGAAACGGAGACGCTAGACAGTATGTGCTGCTGGCTGGTTGTCCGTACTCCATACTGGCCTGTGTTCCACCGCATATTACATGCGCTGATAAAAAACGATAACAAAAGTAGCAACCTAAGAAGGAGGGGGGGGGATTCATTTATTATGAGGAATATTCCCCTGGTCATATATGCTACTAGTGGCAAGGACCACCTAGACAGCCAGGTACCCCATAAATGAGGGGGAATTGATTTAGGCGGAGGAGAAGAGAGAAGGGAGAAGAGGAGGGGGAGAGAGGCGAGTGGAACAAGAGGGCACAAGGGCCATACCAGTCACACCGGGTACTTTCCTACAGTCTATGACTAATTCAATTTTTAGTCTGATATATAAATATGTTTACCTCCCTATGGCGGGATACAAGCCAGCAAATGTGGAACCCCAGAACGGTAACCACGGGCTTCAGAGGAAACAGGCATATGAAATCTGTTCATTCAGACCACCAGGATGCACGGATTCCATTCTAAAGATCCATTCGCATTCCTTTCTGAGGAGGGCCCTATCATGGTCACCACCTCTAGGATTGCTCTTGACTACCTCCAAAACTCTGAATTGAACTTGATGAATGTCCCCTCCATGGTGGCTGTTCATATGTCTACCTAGGGAGGTGTCGCGTTGGTTCCGTATATCCCCAAGGTGTTCTCCCACTCTTCTACGCAGCTCCCTCTTGGTCTTGCCCACATAATCCATGGGGCAAGAGCAAGTAGCTACATAAACAACTCCTGTGTTCTTGCAGTTGGCAAAGGACCTCAAAAAGAACTCCTTCCCATTCACTGCACTTCTAATAGATTTAGAGGGTCTCATGTTGCTACAGTACGTGCAATCCCCACATCTATAGAAACCGCAGAGGCCCCTATTTAGCCACGTGCCAGGATGTTGAGGTCTCGAATAGCAACTGTGGACAAGCCTGTCCTTAAGAGACCTCCCCCTTCTATATGTGACACTCGATCTAGCTGTGATCATATGCCTCAAATCTGGGTCAAGGGTGAGGATGTCCCAGTGCTTATCCAGTACCTTGTGGACCCGCTTGTTTTGACAATCAAAGGTGCCAATCAGTCTAGTGACATCGTCCTCTTCCCTCTTCTTCTTGCCACACCCATGTAGAAGCGCCGCTCTGTCTTGTTTCTCTGCGTGTTCACGGGCATGATATAAAACATTATGAGGGTATCCCCTATCGAGGAAACGTCTGGTCATGTCTCTCGCTTGTGCGTGATAACCCTCCATTGTCGAGCAGTTGCGCCTCAACCGTAGATATTGGCCCCTTGGGATGCCGTTTTTAAGTGGAAATGGGTGATGGCTATCCCATCGTAGGATATTGTTGGTAGCGGTCGGCTTACGGTAGGTGCTGGTAGAGAGGACCCCATCTGGCTCCTTTCTAATGTTCACATCTATAAAGGGTAACTCATTCATATTTACCTCAAAGGTAAAATGAAGATTCATATGATTAATGTTCAGCAACCCAACGAACTTCTGAAAGAGAGAGCTGGACCCAGACCACAAGATGAATATGTCATCGATATATCTCGACCACAATAAAATATGTGGTTGCCACCAGTGGTCCACATCCATAAAGACGACGGTTTCTTCCCACCAGCCCAGGAAGAGGTTAGCATACGAGGGAGCACATGGGCTCCCCATAGCTGTCCCCCTGAGCTGATGGAAGTACTTACTGTCGAATCTAAAGATGTTATGATGTAATAAGAAGTCCAATAGAACAAGAAGGAACCGATTGTGGTCCATATGTTCCCTAATCCGAGTACTAAGATAGTACTCGATTGCTTTCAGTCCCAATTCGTGTGGTATGTTACTGTAGAGTGCCTCAACATCGATGGAAGCCAGAAGTATGTCCTCACCTACCGTGATGCCATCTAATTTGCCCAATAGATCCGCTGTGTCACGAGTATACGATGGTAATGAGGTAACGAAGGGACGTAATAGCTCATCAATGTAAATCCCGCTATTTTGTAAATAGGATCCCACTCCTGATATGATTGGACGTCCCTTCAATACCTCAAGGCCTTTGTGTACCTTGGGTAAGGCATAGAAGGTTGGTATGACAGGGAAGTTAGGTTTCAGATAGTCAAACTCACTATTAGTTAGCAGGCCATCCACTCTAGCTTCCTCAAGTATCACAAGTAAAGATGACTTAAACACACCAAGGGGATTGGAGGGAATTACTTCATAGGTGTTTCTATCACTAAGGATACGGTGGCACATCTCTAAATATTTATCGTGACTCATAATCACGAGATTGCCACCCTTATCCGAGGGTTTTACAATCAGGTTCTCATTTCTTTCAAGGTCCTGTAATGCCTGAAATTCATCTTCAGAGAGATTACGATCCATGTTATCATCTCTACGGGGAATCTTTTTGAGGTCCCTCTCTACCAATTGAAGAAATAGATCAATATTGGTAGTGTCGCCTTGTGGGGGCATCTTGGTACTCTTGGGTTTCAGTTTCGTAAAGGGGCCACGGCCTTTATCAGTACCGCCATCCTGTTCACGGAGTAGCTCTAGGAGTGACTGATAACTCTCCATATCAGCCTCTGTCAGACCCAACCTTTTACAGCTCTCCCTGTCATTGTTTAGGAAAAATTTTCTCCATTTGAGTTTCCTCCCAAATAGCTGTATATCTTTAACCCAATGGAAACAGCTATAATCATTTGTAGGTACAAACAATAGACCTTTTCTCAAAATTCTATATTCTCCATCATTAAGGGTATAGTCAGACAGGTTGATGATTTGGCCCCTATTTAACCCTCCACTCTGTGTATGTACCACCTTTAGTTCACCCGGTTCCTCAGTTGATATACCCGGGATATCCCCTGTTCTAAAAAAGATGCCCTGGTCCCACCTGGTGCTGCAGAGGTAGAAGCAGAGGAAAAGCCCGAGTCCTGCCCCTGTGATCTTGTATTCACAGGATCCCTTGTGGGATACATGGTCTTTCCTCCCCGACGCCATCGTCTGGTCTGGCGTTTGCCTCGATTGTTGAACCAAGCCTCTCCTCCCACTCTCTCAGTGTCGGAGACCTCCTGGTCAGATGATGAGATATCAGTGTCTCTTGAAGCTGGGTTAACAAAATTATAAGCTTGATTCGAGGTAAACTCCCTCAGATCTCTCTGAAACTGAAAGTGTTTCCTCTCTTTTATGTAGCCCTGATATTTTTCTACTGATACCTGTAGTGCACTCTCACGTTTGTTGAAGTCAGGGTCCTTTGCCAACTGCAAGACCACAGGAGTTGTTTATGTAGCTACTTGCTCTTGCCCCATGGATTATGTGGGCAAGACCAAGAGGCAGCTGCGTAGAAGAGTGGGAGAACACCTTGGGGATATACGGAATCAACGCGACACCTCCCTAGGTAGACATATGAACAGCCACCATGGAGGGGACATTCATCAGGTTCAATTCAGAGTTTTGGAGGTAGTCAAGAGCAAACCTAGAGGTGGTGACCATGATAGGGCCCTCCTCAGAAAGGAATGCGAATGGATCTTTAGAATGGAATCCGTGCATCCTGGTGGTCTGAATGAACAGATTTCATATGCCTGTTTCCTCTGAAGCCCGTGGTTACCGTTCTGGGGTTCCACATTTGCTGG
Source organism: Anomaloglossus baeobatrachus (assembly GCF_048569485.1). Lineage (NCBI taxonomy): Eukaryota > Metazoa > Chordata > Amphibia > Anura > Aromobatidae > Anomaloglossus > Anomaloglossus baeobatrachus. The sequence continues at coordinate 232,440,219 of NC_134357.1, forward strand.
CTTGTATCCCGCCATAGGGAGGTAAACATATTTATATATCAGACTAAAAATTGAATTAGTCATAGACTGTAGGAAAGTACCCGGTGTGACTGGTATGGCCCTTGTGCCCTCTTGTTCCACTCGCCTCTCTCCCCCTCCTCCTCTCCCTTCTCTCTTCTCCTCCGCCTAAATCAATTCCCCCTCATTTATGGGGTACCTGGCTGTCTAGGTGGTCCTTGCCACTAGTAGCATATATGACCAGGGGAATATTCCTCATAATAAATGAATCCCCCCCCCTCCATCTTAGGTTGCTACTTTTGTTATCGTTTTTTATCAGCGCATGTAATATGCGGTGGAACACAGGCCAGTATGGAGTATGGGCAACCAGCCAGCAGCACATACTGTCTAGCGTCTCCGTTTCCCGAGTGTCACATGAGTGGGACACGTGATTTGTGGTGGAACACAAACCAGTATGGAGTATAGACAAACAGCTAGCAGCACATACTGTTTGGCGTTTCCACTTCCGGTTTCCCGAGTGTCACATGAGCGGGACACGTGAAGTGTGGTGGAACGCAAACCAGTATGGAGTATAGACAAACAACTAGTAACACATACTATTTAGCGCCTCCATTTCCGGTCTCTCGTATATCACGTGAGCGGGGCATGGAACACTGTATAAACAGAGACATTTGAGTTTATATAATGCACCCAAGTTTGCATGATGTGAGTGGCGTTCTACATCAAAGTTTAATGGGCCACCATATTATCTACACTCGGAGGTGGGTGGTATGTTTGTGGGAGGGGTGGAGCTACAAGGAGAGAGGCTAAGGGGGAGGGTGGAAGACTGGTCACATCCTGTTTGGTATACTATTTAAGGGGACCCCATTACATCAGGTCCCCTCCTCCTCATCATGACATCATGGTATCCTGTTGTCGCATGATACAGTATCAAGCCTCCTGATGAACCGCTGACGGAGAAACGCGTCGAGGCAAATTTGAGGCATCATTGAGACACACATGTGACCTCCATACGATAAGTGCTATTGATTACCTCTTTTGTTTGGCTGCTATCAACTCCACTGTATCTCATGTATTAGCACTTTACTTAATAAGCATTTGCACTATAGAGGACAGCTGTACCTCAGTGTATGAATTGTGAATGGGATTATGTGCATTAGATTGTAGTAGCACTTTGGCTCTTTAATCATATGCACCCTGCACTTCTATCCATTGATTGCTGATTTTTGCTCCTGCTTTCCATTGATTGCTAATATTGTGGTAGCTCTTTTGCCTATACTTATCAACATAAAGGATAGAGGGTAGCAACCAGAGGATAGTCTTTTTTTGGGGTATCAGACACTTTATCTATATGGTCTGACCCATTGTTGGTTTAGAGAACGTTATAAGGTCCCAATTGTGGATTACTGTGGACTCGTTCCTATCCAATAATTAGTATCTGCATAAGTAGCGGGGCATTTGTGTGTCACTTTTTATTCTGTCCACTATAGTAAGCATACCCTACCCATCTGTCCTTCAAATTCATAACTGTCGTAAGGGCCTTATAGGGCTTCCATAGGGACAGCCGCCGCTGAGTGGGGGCGCCATACTCGTATCAGGCCTAGGGTGCCCATCTCCGCGGTAGGTAGAGGACAGGAGGGAGGTGAATTTATTAGGGTGAATACTGTACCCTCCTCCCTTTTTCTTCTTTTTCTATTTTCATATTTATTGATGTGATTTACGCTGGGTTTATTTTTTTAACTTAAACTAAATAAAGGTTGACTTTTAAGGGTTATATTTTTGGTTTATTTTGTCCCCATCTTTTATTGAGATGGATCCTGTCAAGGTCAAGGCCATTCATGACTGGGTTCAGCCTACTTCTTTGAAAGGTCTTCAGAAGTTTTTGGATTTTGCTAATTTCTAGCGCAAATTCATAGGCAATTTTTCCAGTCAAGCCATTGACTGATTTGACCAAGAAGGGAGCTGATGTTGTGAATTGGTCTTCAAAGGCAGTCTTGGCTTTTCAAGAGCTTAAAAAGAGTTTACTTCTGCTCCAGTCTTGCGGCAGCCTGATGTGTCTATTCCTTTTCAGGTGGAGATCGATGCCTCGGAGATCGGAGATGGGGCTGTCTTGTCGCAAAGAGACCCTGTGACTTTTAAACGTAGACCCTGTGCTTTTTTCTCCCGGAAATTTTCACCACTGGAGCGAAATTTTGATGTGGGGAATTGTGAATTATTGGCTATGAAGTGGGCCTTTGAGGAATGGTGACATTGGCTGGAGGGGGCGAGACATCAAATTATTGTACCCACTGATCATAAGAATTTGATCTATCTTGAATCTGCCAGGAGGTTGAATCCTAGGCAGGCAAGATAGGCCTTGTTTTTCACGCACTTTAGTTTTGTGGTCTCTTGTATTCCGGGTACTAAGAATATTAAGGCGGATGCCCTTTCTAGGAGTTTCTTTGCTTATTCTCTGGATGTGACCGAGCCTGCTACCATCCTGCATAAGGGAGTGATTCTCTCTGCGATTTCACCCGATTTGAGACTTGCTCTTGAGGAATTTCAGGAGAACAAACTTGAATGATGTCCTGAGGGGAAATTGTATGTTCCTGACCAATGGATGAGTAGAGTGATGTCTGAAGTGCATTGTTCTGTGTTGGCTGGTCATCCTGGGATTTTTGGCACCAGGGATTTGGTGAGTAGGTCCTTTGGGTGGCCTTCTCTGTCTCGCGATGTGAGGAGTTTTGCACAGTCCTGTGGGATCTGTTCTAGGTCCAAGTCTTCTTGTTCTTGTGGACTATTTTTGCCATTGCGGGTGCCTAAGAGACCATGGACTCACATCTCAATGGATTTTATTTCTGATCTCCCTGTTTCTCAGGGGATGACGGTTATTTGGGTAATCTATGATAGATTTTCCAAAAAGATTCATTTGGTGCCACTGTCTAAGTTGCCATCAGCTTCGGAGTTGGTACCTTTGTTTCTTCATCAGGTGGTTCGTTTGCATGGTATTCCTGAGAATGTTGTGTCCGATAAGGGAGTCCAGTTTGTGTCTAGATTTTGGAGAGCTTTTTGTTCTAGGCTGGGAGTTGAGTTGTCCTTCTCCTCTGTGTTTCATCCTCAGACCAATGGACAGACTGAGAGGACAAATCAGACTTTGGAAACCTATTTGCGATGTTTTCTGTTGGCTGATCAGGATGACTGGGTTTCTTTTTTGTCTTTGGGTGAGTTTGCTCTTAATAATAGAGCTAGTTCGGCCACTTTGATGTGTCTTTTTTTTGCAATTTCGTGTTTCATCCTTGGTTCTCTTCGGGGCAAATGGAGGCTTCCACCTGCCTGGGTGTTGTTTCTGCAGTAGAGAAAATGCAGCATATTTGGAATCAAGTGGTGGATAAATTGTCCCACTCCCAGGAAAATGCCCAACGGTTTGCCAAACAACGTAGGACTGTGGATCCCCGGTTTAAGGTAAGGGACTTGGTCTGGTTGTCTTCCAGAAATGTTCCTATGAAAGTTTCTTCTCCAAAATTTAAGCCAAGGTTTATTGGACCTTATAAAATTTCGAAGACAATTAATCCTGTTTCTTTCCGCTTGGCTCTTCCAGAGACTTTCAAGATTCACAATGTCTTTCATAAGTCTTTGTTGAAAAAATATGTTGAAGCGGTAGTGCCCATGGCTGCGCCTTCTGATTCTATGTTAGTCGAAGGGGATCTGGAATATGTACTGGAAAAAATTTTGAATTCCCGTATTACTAGACAGAAGCTCCAGTATCTGCTCAAGTGGAAAGGAGGATAATTCTTGGGTGGTTGCTTCCGACATACATGCTGATCGCTTGATCCGTGCTTGTCATCGAGCCATCGAGCCCATCCTGACAAACCCGGGGGTTCCGGTGAGGGTTTGGTGACCCCTCCTCAAGGGGGGTACTGTTGTGAATACATTTGAATTAGATTCCAGTTTGGGGCTCCCTCTTGTGGTCAGTGCTGGTAATGCAGCTGACTTGCAGAGTGTGAACTAGACAACTGAGTAGGATATGCAACCAGACCATTTGATTTGGGCCAATATAACTATGTAGCTTCCTTTTGTTCCCTGCCGGTGCTCAATTGTATTTTCTGTGTCCTAAGGACTTCCTGAAACAAGCCCTGTTCTTTGTGTCTACCAGAACTCCTCTCAGATAAGTTGGTCTTGTACCTTTGCTTATGTTTTTTACTTTCTTGTGATTTTTCCTATGTGGAGTTCCTCGTGGAATTGGATTATTCCCTGCTGGGAGTATCTGTGTACCTAGCTCCATGTTCTGTTCTGTGTTGTGTTTTGTCATGCTTGGTATAATATTTAGTCCCCTCTCATATCTATGTTTTTCTTGGATCCCAGTATTAGGCTCAGTATTTTTCCATGTCAGGCGTGCTGGTAATTATTAGGATTTTTATGGCTGCAGTCAGTGCTCTATCCTATTCTTTCCTATGCAGATAGTTTTGGGCCTCATCTTTGGTGACTCTGTTCTCTAGCTACGCATTGTGTTTTCCTATATCACCGTAATCTTTGCATGTGGGGGGCTATCTATATCTTTGGGGACTACTCCGAGGCAAATTAGCTTTTTTACATTTCTCTCTGTTAGAGTATTTAGTTCTCTGGCTGTGTCGAGACGACTAGGTCATCGTAGGCTCGTTCCACGGCTACGTCTAGTTGTGTGTTAGTATTAAGTCTAAAGTCCGTTAGGGTTCAGACACAGAAAAAGACTTGGGTGTATGGGTGGATGGTAAACTTCACTTTAGTGGACAGTGTCAGGCAGCTGCTGCCAGGGCTAATAAAATAATGGGATGTATTAAAAGAGGTATAAGTGTTCATGAAAAAAATATAGTTCTACCTCTGTACAAGTCACTAGTGCGACCGCACTTAGAATACTGTGTACAATTCTGGTCACCGATATATAAGAAGGACATAGCTGAACTGGAGAGGGTGCAGAGAAGAGCCACCAAGAATATTAGAGGAATGGGTGGGCTGCAATACGAAGACAGGTTATTAAACTTGGGGTTATTTAGTTTGGAAAAACGAAGGCTTAGGGGGGATCTAATCACAATGTATAAATATATGAGGGGGCAGTACAGAGACCTTTCCAAAATCTTTTTACACCTAGGCCTGCGACTGGAACACGGGGGCATCCGATACGTCTGGAGGAAAGAAGGTTTAATCATAATCACAGACGAGGATTCTTTACTGTACGAGCAGTGAGACTATGGAACTCTCTGCCGCATGATGTTGTAATGAGTGATTCACTACTAACATTTAAGCAGAGCCTGGACGCCTTTCTTGAAAAATGTAATATTACCAGTTATGTATATTAGATTTTATGACAGGGTATTGATCCAGGGAACTAGTCTGATTGCCGGATGTGGAGTCAGGAAGGAAATTTTTTCCCCATTGGAACTTGTTTGCCACATTGGGGTTTTTTTGCCTTCCTCTGGATCAACATGTTAGGCTACGGGTTGAACTAGATGGACTTAGAGTCTCCCTTCAACCTTAAAAACTATGATACTATGATACTATGATACTATGGTTCCAGCCACTATGATTATTTTCTGGGTTTCGAAGTTATTGCTCTTTTTCTGATCCTCCTCGGTCACTGGATCACAACAGTTCTGTTTAAAGCACAGAGAGCATCATGAAGACAAAGGAACACAACAGGCAGGTCTGTGATGCTGTTGTTGAGAAGTTTAAAGCCGGATTTTGTTACAAAAAGATTTCTACAACTTTAAACATCCCAAGAAGCACTGTGCAAATGATCATATTGAATGCAAGGAGTATCATAGTGTTAGGGCCAGATGGACGGGCAGACCTGGGAGGTGGATCCACTGGGCCGAACTCCCCGATGAGGGAAAGGAGTCCGGTAGCCGGAGCACTTTAGGTAGCAGGACAGTCCGTGCACTGGAACACAATGGAGAAGTCCCTGGGACCACGAGGTCACTGATGGTGGTCCGGGTGACGGAGCTCAGGTTCGGAAGCCGTGATGATGTCAGGCGGGGTCCGGAACTGTTGGAGCGAGATGACGGGTCACCGCAGGGAACCGAGATGGTACGGACTGTCAGGATGGCAGATGGGCAGCGTTCGGGGTTCGAGATACAGCAGGACCGGATGGCGATGCAGGATCGGCTCTAGAAGACAGAGAGGTAAGTATCTCACAGAACACAAGGAGACCTGACTCCTAGCTTGGGAAAACACGAAGAACAGGCCCCGCTCCCTTGGACATTAACCCCCTTTATACCCTGTACCTGTATGCATCATTTCCTGTCAGTGGACACTGGCCCTTTAAGAAAGGGTCAGTGACCGCGCGCGCGCCCTAATGCGCATGCGCGCGGCCCGGGTGCCAGAAGCCAGGGCAGGAAGCTGAGAGGAGGACGCAGCAGAGCCGGCCAGGGACTGGGAAGCCGATGGGCGCCGGGAGCGGGCACCAGGAGGCCTGGGAAGCGCGGGTACTGGAGGCTGGGGAGCGGGGAGCGTGGCAGGTGAGCCAGGGAGCGGAGCAGAGGACCCGGGGAGCGGAGCAGAGGACCCGGGGAGCGTGACAGTACCCCCCCCACGCCCCCCTCCCCGCAACCGGGACAGGAAGGCACGGATCAGAGGAGTGCCCACGTTCTCCCTGGGCTCCCAGGACCTATCCTCAGGACCATACCCTTCCCAGTCCACCAGGAAGAACTGTCGATCTCGTACGGTCTTCATGGCCACGATATCCCTTACCGCATAGATGTCGTCCTCAGCAATAGGAGGAGGAGCCGGACTGGCGGCAGCGGAGAAGGGACCAAGGACAACCGGCTTGAGCAGAGACACGTGGAAGGAGTTGGGTATCCTCATCGTGGCCAGGAGCTGTAGTTTGTAGGAGACCTCATTGATCTTGCCGAGGACTTTAAATGGTCCGATGTAGCGAGGTCCCAGCTTGTAGGATGGTATCTTCAGTCGGATGTATTTGGAAGCAAGCCAGACGAGATCTCCCGGAGAGAAACACGGAGGATCCAGACGTCTCTTGTCCGCGTGTCTCTTCATCCGCAGGGATGCACGTGCAAGGGAGGCCTTAACTAAGTCCCAAATGGTTGTAAAGTCACGGAGTACTGCATCAGCAGCAGGGATGTCCGAGGAAGAGGATACAGGCAAGGGGACAGACGGCTGAAGTCCGTAGACAACATGGAAGGGAGAACTGGAGGAGGACTCACTGACGTGGAGGTTATGGGAGAATTCAGCCCAAGGAAGAAGCGTAGACCAATCGTCATGATGGGCGTTGACGTAGTGACGTAAGAAAGAGGTCAATATCTGATTGACCCGTTCCACTTGGCCGTTCGACTGAGGATGGTAGGCCGAAGAAAAGTCCAAAGTCACTCCCAGATGTTTACAGAGAGCCCTCCAGAAGCGGGAGGTGAACTGAGTTCCTCTGTCGGACACTATGTGTGATGGAAAGCCATGCAAGCGGAAGATGTGATGTATATAGGCGTCCGCGAGTTCCTGGGCAGAGGGCAGTCCAGCCATAGGAACGAAATGGGCCATTTTAGAGAACCGATCCACCACGACCCATATGACTGTGTGTCCGGAGGACAATGGCAAGTCCGTAATAAAGTCCATCGCTATGTGTTGCCAGGGAACTGAGGGTATGGGCAGAGGCAGAAGACGGCCATATGGCAGGTGTTTGGGAGTCTTGTTCCTGGCACAGGAGGAGCAGGCAGAGACAAAAGAGGCGACGTCCGTGCGAAGAGATGGCCACCAGTAATGACGTGCAATCGCACTCCATGTTCTCTTCTGACCTGCATGACCGGCTGTTTTCGAGGCATGGCCCCAGTGTAACACTTTTTGCCTGTCAGGCTCAGAGACATAGGTCTTCCCAGGCGGTATCTGGGCCAGGGTGACAGGAGCCACCGGAATGATCTTACTAGGACAGATGATGGGTTGGAATGTCTCTTCCTCCTGCTCCATGGGCATGAAAGACCTAGACAAGGCATCAGCGCGTACATTCTTGTTCGCGGGGTCGGAAATGGAGCTGGAAGTCGAACCGGGCAAAGAACAAGGACCACCTGGCTTGCCGGGGGTTCAGTCGCTGAGCCGTCCGCAGGTATTCCAGGTTTTTGTGGTCCGTGTAAATAATGACGGGGTACACTGCTCCTTCCAGAAGATAGCGCCATTCCTCCAGAGCCAGTTTGACTGCCAATAGCTCTCGATCACCGATGGTGTAGTTGCGTTCAGGCGCTGAGAAGCTCTTGGAGAAGAAACCGCAAGTCACCATCTTCCCGGAGGAGGACTTCTGCATGAGCACTGCTCCGGCTCCCGAGGAGGAGGCATCCACCTCCAAGGTGAACTGGTGGTTTAACTCTGGACGGTGGAGTACAGGAGAGGAGGCAAAGGCTCGCTTTGGAGAGCCAAACGCGGCGTCGGCCGCAGGTGACCAGTCCTTTGGATTAGCCCCCTTCTTGGTCAAGGCGGAAAGAGGAGCAGTCAGAGCCGAGAAGTGAGGAATAAACTGGCGGTAATAGTTGGCGAATCCCAGAAAGCGTTGGATTGCCTTCAGTCCAGAAGGAGGAGGCCAGTTGAGAATGGAAGAGACCTTCTTTGGATCCATCTGCAGTCCGGTATCGGTGATGAGGTAACCCAGGAAGGGGAGAGAAGACTGTTCGAAGACGCACTTCTCGTACTTGGCATACAGGCGATTCTCTCTCAGTCTTTGTAGAACCAGTTGCACGTTCTCTCGGTGGGTCTGGAGGTCCGGAGAGAAGACAAGGATGTCATCCAGATATACCACCACACAAACGTAGAGAAGGTCCCGGAACACATCGTTCACTAATTCTTGGAAGACTGCTGGTGCGTTACACAGGCCGAAGGGCATCACGCAGTATTCATAGTGCCCATCGCGAGTGTTGAACACGGTCTTCCATTCATCCCCTGAGCGGATATGGACCAGGTTGTAGGCACCCCGAAGATCCAACTTGGTGAACACATGAGCTCCTCTGAGCCGATCAAACAATTCGGGGATGAGCGGCAGGGGGTACTTGTTTTTTACGGTGATTAGGTTCAATCCCCGGTAGTCTATACATGGGCGTAAGTCGCCCTCTTTCTTCTTTACGAAGAAGAAGCCTGCTCCAGCAGGAGAGGAGGATCTCTGAATGAATCCCTTAGCCAGGCTCTCTGTGATGTACGTAGACATGGCCCTTGTTTCGGCTGGAGACAGTGGATATATCCGTCCTCGAGGTGGTGTAGTTCCCGGGAGCAGGTCAATGGCACAATCGTAAGGACGATGTGGCGGAAGTACTTCGGATTCCTTCTTATCAAAGACGTCCACGAAGGACCAATAGGCTGAGGGCAGTCCCGGTAGGGACTCGGGAACCGGAGGTCGCCGGATAGGTTGTATGGTCTTCAGACAGTTCTCATGGCAAGAAGACCCCCATCGAGTGATATCGCCAGTAGTGATGAGCGAGCATGCTTGTAACTACTCGGTACTCGCACGAGTATCGCTGTACTCGGGCTGCTCGGCGGGGACCGAGTAATCTCGCGATACTCGTGGTGCTGTACTCGTGGTCTTCATTTCTGCATGTTGGCGCTCTTTTGAGAGCCAGCCCTCATGCAGGGATTGGCTGGCAGACCACTGCAATGCCACAGCCCTGTTAGTTGTGGAATTGCAGTGATTGGCCGGCCTGCACAGCGTGACCGAGCCTTTATACCGGCCGGCGCGCTGTGCTCTGCTCACAACTATCCAGACAGTCAGTGCAGGGAGAGTGTCGCTGATTCAGGGAAAGCTTTGCGGCCCTTTATAGTTAGTTCCGGAGCAGGGCTGCAAACAGTGTGACCAGAAGTCCTTCTCAGGACTATTCTAGTTGTATACAGGCAGGCAGGGTATAGCCAGGTCGGAGTACAGTAGCAGAGTCCTTCTCAGGACTATTGTTGCTATATACAGGCAGGGTATAGCCAGGTCGGAATACAGGCTAGTGACCAGAAGAGTCCTTGTCAGGACTATTGTAGCAGTATACAGGCAGGCAGGCAGGCAGGGTATATAGCCATTCCTAGTGGTGACCGTATACCAGCCTTCATCATATCTGGGGCTGGTGTACACAGTCTAAAACAGTCCAGATAGTGTCAGACTTCTCAGTAATTGTCGCTCCTAAAAACCAGTTAGGTTCTTATTGCATCCGTGCTTGCATTTAAAAACAGCACGTGTGTGTCTGTCGGTGGCAGCGTACAGGTGCGCGTTTTGCACAAACTATTATATAACGCACAAGTCTAGTGTATAATACACGTCAGTCAGCAGTGTCTGATAGTGTCAGACTTCTCAGTAATTGTCGCTCCTAAAAACCAGTTAGGTTCTTATTGCGTCCGTGCTTGCATTTAAAAACAGCACGTGTGTGTCTGTCGGTGGCAGCGTACAGGTGCGCGTTTTGCACAAACTATTATATAACGCACAAGTCTAGTGTATAATACACGTCAGTCAGCAGTGTCTGATAGTGTCAGACTTCTCAGTAATTGTCGCTCCTAAAAACCAGTTAGGTTCTTATTGCGTCCGTGCTTGCATTTAAAAACAGCACGTGTGTGTCTGTCGGTGGCAGCGTACAGGTGCGCGTTTTGCACAAACTATTATATAACGCACAAGTCTAGTGTATAATACACGTCAGTCAGCAGTGTCTGATAGTGTCAGACTTCTCAGTAATTGTCGCTCCTAAAAACCAGTTAGGTTCTTATTGCATCCGTGCTTGCATTTAAAAACAGCACGTGTGTGTCTGTCGGTGGCAGCATACAGGTGCGCGTTTTGCACAAACTATTATATAAAGCACAAGTCTAGTGTATAATACACGTCAGTCAGCAGTGTCTGATAGTGTCAGACTTCTCAGTAATTGTCGCTCCTAAAAACCAGTTAGGTTCTTATTGCGTCCGTGCTTGCATTTAAAAACAGCACGTGTGTGTCTGTCGGTGGCAGCGTACAGGTGCGCGTTTTGCACAAACTATTATATAACGCACAAGTCTAGTGTATAATACACGTCAGTCAGCAGTGTCTGATAGTGTCAGACTTCTCAGTAATTGTCGCTCCTAAAAACCAGTTAGGTTCTTATTGCGTCCGTGCTTGCATTTAAAAACAGCACGTGTGTGTCTGTCGGTGGCAGCATACAGGTGCGCGTTTTGCACAAACTATTATATAAAGCACAAGTCTAGTGTATAATACACGTCAGTCAGCAGTGTCTGATAGTGTCAGACTTCTCAGTAATTGTCGCTCCTAAAAACCAGTTAGGTTCTTATTGCGTCCGTGCTTGCATTTAAAAACCGCACGTGTGTGCCTGTCGGTGGCAGCGTACAGGTGCGCGTTTTGCACAAACTATTATATAACGCACAAGTCTAGTGTATAATACACGTCAGTCAGCAGTGTCTGATAGTGTCAGACATCTCAGTAATTGACGCTCCTAAAAACCAGTTAGGTTCTTATTGCGTCCGTGCTTGCATTTAAAAACAGCACGTGTGTGTCTGTCGGTGGCAGCGTACAGGTGCGCGTTTTGCACAAAGTATTATATAACGCACAAGTCTAGTGTATAATACACGTCAGTCAGCAGTGTCTGATAGTGTCAGACTTCTCAGTAATTGTCGCTCCTAAAAACCAGTTAGGTTCTTATTGCGTCCGTGCTTGCATTTAAAAACAGCACGTGTGTGTCTGTCGGTGGCAGCGTACAGGTGCGCGTTTTGCACAAACTATTATATAACGCACAAGTCTAGTGTATAATACACGTCAGTCAGCAGTGTCTGATAGTGTCAGACTTCTCAGTAATTGTCGCTCCTAAAAACCAGTTAGGTTCTTATTGCGTCCGTGCTTGCATTTAAAAACAGCACGTGTGTGTCTGTCGGTGGCAGCGTACAGGTGCGCGTTTTGCACAAACTATTATATAACGCACAAGTCTAGTGTATAATACACGTCAGTCAGCAGTGTCTGATAGTGTCAGACTTCTCAGTAATTGTCGCTCCTAAAAACCAGTTAGGTTCTTATTGCGTCCGTGCTTGCATTTAAAAACAGCACGTGTGTGTCTGTCGGTGGCAGCGTCAGGCTCCATATTGTCCCTGGATAGAGACGTGCATGATGGCCTGTAAACATGAAGTGCCCATTGTAAGGAAGTGGGTCTATTGTAGTATAGCCCTTAGGCAGGGCAGCCAAAAATTTGGAGGCTCCACATTGTCCCTGGATAGAGATGTGCATGAGGGCCTCAAAACATTGTTCCCATTGCAAAGGAGCGGGTCTCCTGTCGTTGTAATGCCCATTCAGAAAGAATGGGCGAAAAAATTTACCACTGGGGTATACCTGAAACAACGGCTTAACTATTGTAACGGTCACCATGATGGCGCATGAGGAGAAGGAGGAGCAGTCCAGCGATTAGCCAAAGTCCAGAAGTGTGTTACCATGGGTGAGTGGAGGTACATGGCAAATTCCCGTTACAAACTTTAAATTCCGCTGTCATTTGCTGTTGGTGTGTGGTGAAGTCTGGCCAAATCCAACCCTTGTTCATCTTGATCAGAGTCAGCCTGTCAGCATTTACAGTTGACAGGCAGGTGCGTTTATCTGTAATGATTCCACCTGCGGCACTAAAAACACGCTCTGACAAAACGCTAGCGGCAGGGCAGGCCAGGACTTCCAAGGCGTAGAGACTAAGAGCCAATTCATGCCACGTGTCCAGCTTGGATACACATTAATTGTAAGGCACAGAGGAATGTCGGAGTACAGTTGTTTGATCTGCAAGGTACTCCTTGAGCATCTGGCCAAACTTAGGATTTCTTGTGGCACTACCCCTCACCTCAGGGGCTGTGGTATGTGAGGGGCTGAGAAAACTGTCCCACATCTTAAAGACTGTTCCCCTACCTCTGGCGGATTGGACTTGTGCCCCTCTCGGCTGTACGCCTTGGTTGTCCACTGATTCCTGACCTATGCCGCTAGCGTTTTGTGAGGGGAATGCTTTGCCTACTTCCGTGACTATGGCCTTCTGGAACTGCTGCATTTTGCCTGACCTCTCCGCCTCGGGAATAAGAGACATAAAGTTCTCCTTTTAGCGTGGGTCTAACAGTGTTACCAACCAGTAATGATTGTCGGCCAAGATGTTCTTAACGCGAGGGTCACGAGACAGGCAGCTTACCATAAAGTCAGCCATGTGTGCCAGACTCTTAACAGCCATCACTTCAGTATCCTGACCAACACGATGACTGAACATGCTGTCCTCCTCCTCCTCCTCCTCATCATCTACCCTGTCCTCTGGCCAGCCACGCTGAACCGAGGATATGACTGCATGTCATATCCTCAATTTGGCCAGAGAGTTGCTCCATGTCTTCATCCTCCTCCTCGTCATAGTCCTCCACTGCATGTTGTGATGAGACGAGGCTGGGCTGTGTGTTATCACCCACACCCACTACTGTTTCTTGCTCAAACTCATCGCGCTCCGCCTGCAATGCATCATGGTTGTTTTTTGAGCAGAGACCATTTTAGAAGGCAGAGAAGCAGTATGGTGACGCTAATAATGTTGTCATCGCCGCTCACCATCTTGGTGGAGTCCTCAAAGTTTTGGCGGATGGTGCATAGGTCGGACATCCATCTCCACTCCTCAGGTGTTATGTGTGGAGTTTGACCCATTTCCCGACGGCTTAGGTGATGCAGGTACTCAACAACTGCCCTCTTCTGCTCACATATCCTGACCAACTTGTGCAGAGTTGAATTCCAACGCGTGGGGACATCACACACCAGTCTGTGTGCCGGAAGATGCAAACGGCGTCTTAAGCCGGCAAGGCCGGCTGAAGCAGTAGGTGACTTTCGAAAATGTGCAGACAGGCGGCAAACTTTTACCAGCAGATCAGACAGCTCTGAGTATGACTTTAGAAACCGCTGAACCACGAGGTTGAGCACATGGGCCACGCATGGAACATGTGTCAGCTGGCCTCGCCTCAAAGCCGCCACCAGGTTCCGGCCATTGTCACACACGACCTTTCCTGGCTTTAGGTTCAGAGTTGTGAGCCAGTGATCTGCCTTCTGTCTCAGAGCTGTCCACACCTCTTCTGCATTGTGGGGTTTGTTGTCACCTATGCAGATTAGCTTCAGCACTGCCTGTTGCCGCTTCGCCGAGGCAGTGCTGCAGTGCTTCTGTGTCGCCCTGGACAAGCCAGGGGCCACAGAGCACAACACTTAAACACCCCACACTCCCTGCAGGCATATCATAGTCAAAACACAAAATCCTTGTTGCCTTCCCCAGGGGCTGTTGTCCACACCAGGGTGTGGAGCCAGGCGGTTGGTCTCCACCCACCGAGGAGGAGGGAAAACACAGGCAGTGAGAGTTAAGCTAAGGAAGTGGAAGGAGGAAAGTAGTAGAGAGGAGAAAAGTGACAGCAAAGAGCCTGAAGTTGGTCCGGGTGTGTGGCCCGGACAGGACAGCAAGGTTGGCAGGATGTGGTGACCGTCCGCAGTGGAGGCCGATTGGAGTCTGCCGTAAGGACCGTGGACGGGTGGTGACCCGGCCGTACCGGACCGGTATACAAAGAGAAGCCAGCACCATTGGCAGAGGACTTTCGGATCCCGGCAAGGCTTGGTGTCGCCGTGAATTTGCCAAATCCGTTAGTGAAGGGGACCTCAGGGTTTCCAAACAGCCAAGTCCAGATAGAAGGCAACCGTCCAACCGTGAAGGGGAGACACCGCCACCGCCAAGGGCAACCGTCTCCCAGGGCCAGCGCCTGTGGGCAAAAGGGGCTCCTCCGGCCCATATCCAGGTCGGGGAGCGGGTTACCGTTGGGAAACCATCACTACCAACACTTAACTTAGGTGCAGGGAGAGACAGTCATCACTAACCTGCAGGGAGGAACAACCGCAGCCGTCCGAGTGACCCGTCCATCCAGCCACTTGTTTTACCGTGAACTGTGTCATCATCATTGGGCTGAGTGAGTACCTCCGTGCCGTGCGGCACAGCGCTGCCCCTCGACCCTGCACCTCATCAGGCCCCGCAACCCGCCTGTCATCCATCTCTACCCCATCACCAGGCCCCGGGACAACCAACCCCCCTACCCACGGAGGGGAGAAATAACAACAAAGCTGCTCCCTGTCACAGGCTCCCGGGATCCCCGTCCAGAGCAGTGGTGGTGTCCACACAATCACCACAACCGTGGGTGGCGTCACGGACAATATCCCCAAAACCCAAACCACCCCTTTTCACTCACGGGCGAGTAGCGCCGCTCGAGTCCCCGGGATCCGGCCATCGCTCGAGCCAACGAGCAGCAGCAGCCGTAGAGCAGTGTCAGCCGGACCCGAGCAGTGGGAGAGCGCACCGTCCCCTCCTCCGCCCGCGACACTTCCAGCTTGGGACTGGTGTGGAGGGTAAAGTGGATCAGGATGCGCAGGAGGAGGAGGAGGCTGAGGAGCATGACATTCCGGAGCTGTAGAGTGTGTGTGAAACCCTGACTGAGGTAGGGCCTGCAAAACTTGGTGTGTGAAGGACGTGTTCCGTCCCTCGCTCAGACTGGGTCCCAGCTTGCACAATATTAACCCAGTGTGACGTCAACGAGATGTAGCGGCCTTGCCCACATGCACTTGTCCACGTGTCTGTGGTTAGGTGGACTTTGGCTGAAACAGCGTTGTTCAGGGCACGTGTGATGTTTTGTGACACGTGGTTATGCAATGCGGGGACGGCACACCGGGAGAAATAGTGGCGGCTGTGGACCGAGTAACGTGGGACAGCTGCCACCATCAGGTCGCGGAATGTTTCTGTCTCAACCAGCCTAAAAGGCAACATTTCCAGCGCAAGCAGTCGCGAAATGTTAGCATTTAGAACTGTGGCATGTGGGGTGTTGGCAGTGTATTTGCGCCTGCGTTCAAAGGTTTGCTGAATGGATAACTGAATGCTGCGCTGGGACAAGGACGTGCTTGATGATGGTGTTCTTTCTGCGTAGGCAACTGCAGGTGCAGGAGTGGAGGAGGCTTGTTCGCAGGCAGCATGGACAGGGGATTGGCTCGCATGCACAACCAGCGAAGACGTAGCAGTGACATCAGCAAGCACTGCTCCTGGACTCTGTTGTACTTCCCACAAAGTCGGGTGCTTGGCTGACATGTGCCTGATCATGCTGGTGGTGGTCAGGCTGCTAGTTTTGGTACCCCTGCTGATGCTGGCATGGCAGGTGTTGCAAATGGCCTTTTTAGAATCATCTGGAGCCAACTTAAAAAACTGCCAGTGTCAGAGTTCCGGGTTTTCCAGTTTTCTTTTGAAAGAGCTTGCCCTTTGTTAACATGGAGTTTTCTGTTCTGTTGCCCTACTTCCTGTCCATCTGTGTAAAAGCCGCCCCTAAAGCTTAGTCCAGTGCCTGAGTATACTGCTTCCTGTGTGCTCCTGCCCTGCAGCTTTTGGTTCCTGATTGTTATTCGGATCCTCTTGGAAAACAACCGACACCGACTCTGGACTTCATCTGGTATCATCTAGCTGTGCCCGGACTCCGTTTGCCGTCTTTGGTCGGCACTTCTGCCCGGTTCCTTCCGTTTAATACCACTCTGGACTCACATCACGTACGGACATTTTTGGACTTACCTATTGCCCTTTTGTGTCCCGGCTGCTGCGCATTTAGGGCTTCTGGGGTGATTGCCAGACAGTCCCCGTATAGGGGTTCGCTCTTGGTGGTCTCCCTGGGGGAGTCCGGTGCGCGGTCCCGGGAATTCCCTTTCGCTCCGTCCCTGGAAGGTATTTCCTGTATTTATGTTCTACTGTGTTTTTGTTCCGTTTATGTACATATTTGCTGGTTGCATATTATAAACGTCTTGCACCAAGAACTCGTCTCTGGTTGTCATTGCCCTAACGCAATCGAAATCCTCAATACATACAATAGTATTACAGCCAGACTCGGGAAGACCTAACATTTGTACAGGCACCTTGTGTCATGTTGTTCCGGGGAACAGTTGCCTGACGTCTGCCTGGGGCCACCACTCTACTTCTTACTGCCTGTTGGGATGCTACGCCTCCCTCCCCCTGTGCACTGCTGTCCTCGCTCTGCATATCCTCCTGCCAGGTTGGGTCAGTTACTGGATCATCCACCACGTCGTCTTCCTCTTCCGCACCCTGCTCCTCCTCCTGACTTCCTGACAATTGTGTCTCATCATCATCCACCCCTTGTTGAGACACGTTGCCAACTTCGTGAGAACGTGGCTGCTCAAATATTTGGGCATCTGTACATACAATCTCGTCATGGCCCACTTCAACAGGAGCTGGCGAGAGGCCAGAATTTGTGAATGGAAACGTGAACGAACAGCTCTTCCGAGTGTCCAAGTGTGGGATCAGTAATGTCCGTGGACGTGTACTCGGCCTGGTGGTAGGAAGGAGGATCAGGTTCTGAAATGTGCGGTGCAGTATCACGGCTACTGACACTTGACCGTGTGGAAGACAGAGTGTTTGTGGTGGTGCCAATCTGACTGGAAGCATTATCCGCTATCCAACTAACAACCTGTTGACACTGGTCTTGGTTCAAGAGCGGTGTACTGCAGCGGTCCCCAAGAATTTGGGACAGGACGTGCGAGCGACTAGATGTGGCCCTTTGTTGTGGCGAAATTAGAGCTTGCACACAACCTCGGTCTCTGCCTGCACCACCATCACGTCCACTTCCTTGTTCGTTGACAACGCCCTTGCGCATTTTGCAATGCTGTGCTGATGTGTATTCACTAGACTTGTGCGTTATATCCAAGTTTTTGCAAAACTCACACAAATGCAGCGGAAAGCTGCCACCAACAGGCACACACGTGCGGTTTTTAAATGCAAGCACGGAGGCACTAAGAACCTAACAGGTCTCTATCCGGGACAACGTGGAGCCTCCCAATTTTTGGCTGCCCTGCCTAAGGGCTATACTACAATAGACCCACTTCCTTCCAATGTGCACTTCAGGTTTACAGGCCCTCATGCACGTCTCTATCCAGGGACAACGTGGAGCCTCCCAACTTTTGGCTGCCCTGCCTAAGGGCTATACTACAATAGACCCACTTCCTTACAATGGGCACTTCAGGTTTACAGGCCATCATGCACGTCTCTATCCAGGGACAATGTGGAGCCTCCCAATTTTTGGCTGCCCTGCCTAAGGGCTATACTACAATAGACCCACTTCCTTACAATGGGCACTTCAGGTTTACAGGCCCTCATGCACGTCTCTATCCAGGGACAACGTGGAGCCTCCCAATTTTTGGCTGCCCTGCCTAAGGGCTATACTACAATAGACCCACTTCCTTACAATGGGCACTTCAGGTTTACAGGCCATCATGCACGTCTCTATCCAGGGACAACGTGGAGCCTCCCAATTTTTGGCTGCCCTGCCTAAGGGCTATACTACAATAGACCCACTTCCTTCCAATGGGCACTTCAGGTTTACAGGCCCTCATGCACGTCTCTATCCAGGGACAACGTGGAGCCTCCCAATTTTTGGCTGCCCTGCCTAAGGGCTATACTACAATAGACCCACTTCCTTACAATGGGCACTTCAGGTTTACAGGCCATCATGCACGTCTCTATCCAGGGACAATGTGGAGCCTCCCAATTTTTGGCTGCCCTGCCTAAGGGCTATACTACAATAGACCCACTTCCTTACAATGGGCACTTCAGGTTTACAGGCCCTCATGCACGTCTGTATGCAGGGGCATTGGTGAACCTCACAATTTTGGACTGCCCTGGCAAAGGAAAATACTACAAAGACTCACTTCCTCAAAATGGGCACATTAGACTCAAGAGGCCTTCATGTACGTCTCTTCTCAGGGACATCGGAGTGCCACACAATATTTTCACGCAAAATCTTTCATGTATTAATCTCAAAAAGTAACATACACCAGCTCTATCTCACTATTGGGTATGTGCCCTTAACATTTCCGCCATGAAAAATCATTTTGGGGTCATTTTGGAAGGTTTTCTGGTGAGTCCGTAAAAATGGCGTAAAACGCGGACAAAATTGTTCACAGCTGTGACTTTTCAGTGATAAATGCTTCAAGGGGTCTTCCCCATGCTGTTGCCATGTCATTTGAGCACTCTTCTGAGACTTTTGTGACATTTTTAGGGTTTCTCCATGCTGCCGGGGGGTCATTTCACAAAAATACTCGGGTCTCCCATAGGATAACATTGGGCTCGTTGCTCGGGCCGAGTACACGAGTATCTTGGGAGGCTCGGCCCGAGCTTCGAGCACCCGAGCTTTTTAGTACTCGCTCATCACTAATCGCCAGTGCCCCAGCTGACTGAAGGCTCGTGTGTCCGCAACCAAGGAAGGCCCAGCAGGATTTGATGTGACATATGTGGGAGGACGTAGAGAGCGATGTTCTCGGTGTGCAGAGCACCGATACGCAGTTCAAGCGGCTTGGTGATCCAGGAGATGGTGTCAGAGAGGGGTCTCCCATCCACAGAAGCAATCACAAGAGGTTTGGCGAGTGGAGTAACAGGCACCTGGTACTTGTCCACCGTGGCCTGCTGGATGAAATTGCCTGCTGCCCCCGAATCGAGGTACGCCTCAGCCGTAAACCGCGTCTCTCCCGTTGTCACTTGCACAGTCCATGTAACTGGGTCTGAGAGAGTCCCAGCACCTAGGGTGGCCTCTCCTACCAATCCTAGGCTTTGGAGTTTCCCGGCCTCTCTGGACAGGAGCGTAGCAGGTGTGTGCCCTCTCCGCAGTAGAAGCAGAGACCCTTGGCGAGCCGCTCTGCTCGGCGTTGTTCAGACTGTCGCACACGGTCGATCTGCATGGGCTCATGGACGGAGACACCAGAGGCCGTTGACTGGAGTACGGCGGGCTTCTGTGGAGGAGAGGAATGCCTTACCGGACGTCTCTCACGGGACACCTCTTTGGACCGCTCCTGAAAGCGTATGTCCACTCGAGTCGCTAAGGTAATCAGGGCGTCCAGGGTGGACGGTACGTCACGCCCAGCCAGCTCATCTTTGATTCGACCCGAGAGTCCTTCCCAGAAGGCGGCGGTTAGGGCCTCGTTATTCCACCCGAGTTCTGAAGCCAAGGTGCGGAAACGGATGGCGTATTGACCCACCGTCAGAGTTCCCTGACGTAACCGGAGAAGAGATGAAGCAGACGCGGAGGCGCGTCCGGGTTCGTCAAAGGTGCTGCGAAAGGCCTGCAGGAACTCCTGGAGGTTCTTGGTCATAGGGTCCTCCTTCTCCCACAAGGGGTTCATCCACGCCAGTGCCTCGCCCTCTAGGTGAGACATGATGAAGGCGACCTTGGCTTGGTCGGAGGCAAACAAATGTGGCAGCTGCGTGAAATGGAGGGAGCATTGGTTTATAAACCCCCTGCAGGTCTTGGGATCTCCGGCGTACCGGGGTGGTGAGGCCAAACGCAGTCTGGAAGCATCCGAGGAGGCTGCCACGGGAGCGGGGGCCGTGGATTGACTAGTGAAGACCCGGGGCGCTGAAGATGTGACCGAGGCTTGTAGCGTGTTCAAGCGGGCGTCCACGGAGGTCATAAAGTTCAGCATGCGGGTCTGGACTTCACGCTGGCGTTGGAGTTCCTCATGCAAGGCCGCTAATGCTTCGGCGGGATCCGTGGCCTGTTCTTACTGTTAGGGCCAGATGGACGGGCAGACCCGGGAGGTGGATCCACTGGGCCGAACTCCCCGATGAGGGAAAGGAGTCCGGTAGCCGGAGCACTTTAGGTAGCAGGACAGTCCGTGCACTGGAACACAATGGAGAAGTCCCTGGGACCACGAGGTCACTGATGGTGGTCCGGGTGACGGAGCTCAGGTTCGGAAGCCGTGATGATGTCAGGCGGGGTCCGGAACCATTGGAGCGAGATGACGGGTCACCGCAGGGAACCGAGATGGTATGGACTGTCAGGATGGCAGATGGGCAGCGTTCGGGGTTCGAGATACAGCAGGACCGGATGGCGATGCAGGATCGGCTCTAGAAGACAGAGAGGTAAGTATCTCACAGAACACAAGGAGACCTGACTCCTAGCTTGGGAAAACACGAAGAACAGGCCCCGCTCCCTTGGACATTAACCCCCTTTATACCCTGTACCTGTATGCATCATTTCCTGTCAGTGGACACTGGCCCTTTAAGAAAGGGTCAGTGACCGCGTGCGCGCCCTAATGCGCATGCGCGCGGCCCGGGTGCCAGAAGCCAGGGCGGGAAGCTGAGAGGAGGACGCAGCAGAGCCGGCCAGGGACTGGGAAGCCGACGGGCGCCGGGAGCGGGGACCAGGAGGCCTGGGAAGCGCGGGTACTGGAGGCTGGGGAGCGGGGAGCGTGGCAGGTGAGCCGGGGAGCGGAGCAGAGGACCCGGGGAGCGGAGCAGAGGACCCGGGGAGCGGAGCAGAGGACCCGGGGAGCGTGACACATACTACTGCAAATCTACCAAGACCTGGCCGTCTCTCAAAAATTTAATCTCAAACAAGGAGAAGACTGATCAAAGCTGCAGCTAAGAGGCCTATGATCACTCTGGATGAACTGCAGAGATCTACAGCTGAGGTGGGAGAGTCTGTCCATAGGAAAACAATCAGTCGTACACTAAACAAATCTGGCCTTTATGGAAGAGTGGCAAGAAGAAAGCCATTTCTCAAAGAAATCCATAAAAAGTGTCGTTTAAAGTTTGCCACAAGTCACCTGGGAGACACACCAAACATGTGGAAGAAGGTGCTCTGGTCAGATGAAACCAAAATCAAACTTTTTGGGCACAATGCCATATGATATGTTTGGCGTAAAAGCAACACAGCCCATCACCCTGAACACACCATCCCCACTGTCAAACATGGTGGTAGCAGCATCATGGTTTGGGCCTGCTTTTCTTCAGCAGGGACAGGGAAAATGGTTAAAATTGATGGGAAGATGGATGGAGCTAAATACAGGACCATTCTTGAAGAAAACCTGTTGGATTCTGCAAAAGACCTGAGACTGGGACGGAGATTTCTCTTCCAACAAGACAATGATCCAAAACCTAAAGCAAAATCTACAATGGAATGGTTCACAACTAAACATATCCAGGTGTTAGAATGGCCAAGTCAAAGTCCAGACCTGAATCCAATCGAGAATCTGTGGAAAGAGCTGAAAACTGCTGTTCACAAACGCTCTCCATCCAACCTCACTCAGCTCGAGCGTTTTGCAAATGAAGAATGAGCGAGAATTTCAGTCGCTTGATGTGCAAAACTGATAGAGACATACCCCCAAGTGACTTGCAGCTGTAATCGCAGCAAAAGGTGGTGCTTCAAATTATTAACTTAAAGGGTCTGAATAATATTGGACACCCCACTTTTGAGTCATTTATTTTTTTATAAAAGTTTAAAATAAGCGAATTGTCTCTCCAGGAAAGGAGACAAACTCTAGCGCCACCTATTGGAAGTAGCAATCCTAAAAGTCACAAGTGGCCTTCTAACAAGCCTTTTCCTATGACCTAGGATATATGCCAGATCAGAATCCCAATTTGCAGACACGGTGTTTCGGGGTGATTGCCCCTCGTCAGTGCAAAGTGTGGGTAACTGATCTGGCAATAAATTTTGTTCAACTTCACAATTGTGTCCCACTTGTTGTTGATTCTTCATCATAACATTTACATTTTTATCTTTATGTTTGAAGCCTGAAATGTGGGAAAAGGTTGAAAAATTCAAAGGGGCCGAATACTTTCGCTAGGCACTGTATACAGTATATATATATATATATATATATACAGTTAGGTCCAGAAATATTTGGACAGTGACACAATTTTCGCGAGTTGGGCTCTGCATGCCACCACATTGGATTTGAAATGAAACCTCTACAACAGAATTCAAGTGCAGATTGTAACGTTTAATTTGAAGGTTTGAACAAAAATATCTGATAGAAATTGTAGGAATTGTACACATTTCTTTACAAACACTCCACATTTTAGGAGGTCAAAAGTTATTGGACAAATAAACCAAAGCCAAACAAAATATTTTTATTTTCAATATTTTGTTGAAAATCCTTTGGAGGCAATCACTGCCTTAAGTCTGGAACCCATGGACATCACCAAACGCTGGGTTTCCTCCTTCTTAATTCTTTGCCAGGCCTTTACAGCCGCAGCCTTCAGGTCTTGCTTGTTTGTGGGTCTTTCCGTCTTAAGTCTGGATTTGAGCAAGTAAAATGCATGCTCAATTGGGTTAAGATCTGGTGATTGACTTGGCCATTGCAGAATGTTCCACTTTTTTGCACTCATGAACTCCTGGGTAGCTTTGGCTGTATGCTTGGGGTCATTGTCCATCTGTACTATGAAGCGCCGTCCGATCAACTTTGCGGCATTTGGCTGAATCTGGGCTGAAAGTATATCCCGGTACACTTCAGAATTCATCCGGCTACTCTTGTCTGATGTTATGTCATCAATAAACACAAGTGACCCAGTGCCATTGAAAGCCATGCATGCCCATGCCATCACGTTGCCTCCACCATGTTTTACAGAGGATGTGGTGTGCCTTGGATCATGTGCCGTTCCCTTTCTTCTCCAAACTTTTTTCTTCCCATCATTCTGGTACAGGTTGATCTTTGTGTCATCTGTCCATAGAATACTTTTCCAGAACTGAGCTGGCTTCATGAGGTGTTTTTCAGCAAATTTAACTCTGGCCTGTTTATTTTTGGAATTGATGAATGGTTTGCATCTAGATGTGAACCCTTTATATTTACTTTCATGGAGTCTTCTCTTTACTGTTGACTTAGAGACAGATACACCTACTTCACTGAGAGTGTTCTGGACTTCAGTTGATGTTGTGAACGGGTTCTTCTTCACCAAAGAAAGTATGCGGCGATCATCTACCACTGTTGTCATCCGTGGACGCCCAGGCCTTTTTGAGTTCCCAAGCTCACCAGCCAATTCCTTTTTTCTCAGAATGTACCCGACTGTTGATTTTGCTACTCCAAGCATGTCTGCTATCTCTCTGATGGATTTTTCCTTTTTTTCAGCCTCAGGATGTTCTGCTTCACCTCAATTGAGAGTTCCTTAGACCGCATGTTGTCTGGTCACAGCAACAGCTTCCAAATGCAAAACCACACACCTGTAATCAACCCCAGACCTTTTAACTACTTCATTGATTACAGGTTAATGAGGGAGACGCCTTTAGAGTTAATTGTAGCCCTTAGAGTCCCTTGTCCAATTACTTTTGGTCCCTTGAAAAAGAGGAGGCTATGCATTACAGAGCTATGATTCCTAAACCCTTTCTTCGATTTGGATGTGAAAACTCTCATATTGCAGCTGGGAGTGTGCACTTTCAGCCCATATTATATATATAATTGCATTTCTGAACATGTTTTTGTAAACAGCTAAAATAACAAAACTTGTGTCACTGTCCAAATATTTCTGGACCTAACTGTATATATATCCATTCCGTACATACGTGTGTCCGTGTGTTTCTCACGGCAACATGTCCGTTTTCTCTCTGGCATCACCGGTGTCACACAGAACGCAAACGGGTCACACGAAACATGCATGTGTTCCATATGGCACACACCGGAGAAAAGACGTGTCTGCGAGAAAATAAAGAAACCTTTACTCACCTTCTCCTGCCCTCCTGTCTCTGCCGCTGCTATCACTTGCTGCTGACCGCCACTCATTATGCTAATTGAATATTCACTTCACTGCAGCCAGAAGCAGCAGCAGCGGGGAGTCAGCAGGACCGGAGACCAAAGTTCAGCACCAAGGACAGCGACGCCAGGGACAGGTGAGCAGAAAGTTCCCGTTCTCCGTGTGTTATCACGGATAGCACACGGAGAACACACGTGAGCCATAAACACGACTCATGGAGGGCAAAACGCACCTCTGACACGTCCGTGAAAAACGTGCGTGGTTTTTCACGGATGTGTGAAAGAGGCATTACTGAGCAATACAATCCTCCTAGATGAGATGGAGTGTGATCATATTGTGCCAGTTTTGCACAGAGTGAATTATTTCAGATGATATTGAGTCTGATTATCTGTATATATAGACCACTAATGTGACACTATGTCAGTTCTAGGCAGTGTGATCTTCTGTTAATGGGATTAGAGTGGTGATGTGCATACAGTGCCTACAAGTAGTATTCAACCCCCTGCAGATTTAGCAGGTTTGATAGGATGCAAATAAGTTAGAGCCTGCAAACTTCAAACAAGAGCAGGATTTATTAACAGATGCATAAATCTTACAAACCAACAAGTTATGTTGCTCAGTTAAATTTTAATAAATTTTCAACATAAAAGTGTGGGTCAATTATTATTCAACCCCTAGGTTTAATATTTTGTGGAATAACCCTTGTTTGCAATTACAGCTAATAATTGTCTTTTATAAGACCTGATCAGGCCGGCACAGGTCTCTGGAGTTATCTTGGCCCACTCCTCCATGCAGATCTTCTCCAAGTTATCTAGGTTCTTTGGGTGTCTCATGTGGACTTTAATCTTGAGCTCCTTCCACAAGTTTTCAATTGGGTTAAGGTCAGGAGACTGACTAGGCCACTGCAACACCTTGATTTTTTCCCTCTTGAACCAGGCCTTGGTTTTCTTGGCTGTGTGCATTGGGTCGTTGTCTTGTTGGAAGATGAAATGACGCCCCATCTTAAGATCCTTGATGGAGGAGCGGAGGTTCTTGGCCAAAATCTCCAGGTAGGCCGTGCTATCCATCTTCCCATGGATGCGGACCAGATGGCCAGGCCCCTGGGCTGAGAAACAGCCCCACAGCATGATGCTGCCACCACCATGCTTGACTGTAGGGATGGTATTCTTGGGGTCATATGCAGTGCCATCCAGTCTCCAAACGTCACGTGTGTGGTTGGCACCAAAGATCTCGATCTTGGTTTCATCAGACCAGAGAACCTTGAACCAGTCTGTCTCAGAGTCCTCCAGGTGATCATGAGCAAACCGTAGATGAGCCTTGACATGACGCTTTGAAAGTAAAGGTACCTTACGGGCTCGTCTGGAACGGAGACCATTGCCGTGGAGTACGTTACTTATGGTATTGACTGAAACCAATGTCCCCACTGCCATGAAATCTTCCCGGAGCTCCTTCCTTGTTGTCCTTGGGTTAGCCTTGACTCTTCGGACAAGCCTGGCCTCGGCACGGGTGGAAACTTTCAAAGGCTGTCCAGGCTGTGGAAGGCTAACAGTAGTTCCATAAGCCTTCCACTTCCGGATGATGCTCCCAACAGTGGAGACAGGTAGGCCCAACTCCATGGAAAGGGTTTTGTACCCCTTGCCAGCCTTGTGATCCTCCATGATCTTGTCTCTGATGGCCTTGGAATGCTCCTTTGTCTTTCCCATGTTGACCAAGTATTAGTGCTGTTCACAAGTTTGGGGAGGGTCTTAATTAGTCAGAAAAGGCTGGAAAAAGAGATAATTAATCCAAACATGTGAAGCTCATTGTTCTTTGTGCCTGAAATACTTCTTAATACTTTAGGGGAACCAAACAGATTTCTTGTGGTTTGATGGGTTGAATAATAAATGACCCTCTGAATAAACTTTTCACAATTTAAAAAAAAAAATAAAAAAAGAAATAACATTCTTTTTTGCTGCAGTGCATTTCACACTTCCAGGCTGATCTACAGTCCAAATGTCACAATGCCAAGTTAATTCCGAATGTGTAAACCTGCTAAATCTGCAGGGGGTTGAATACTACTTGTAGGCACTGTATATGTACACCGTGTGCAGAATTATTAGGCAAGTTGTATTTTAGAGGATTTTTTTTCTTATTGATCAACAACTACAGTATATTCTCAATCAACCCAAAAGACACATATCAAAGCTTAATATTTTTGGAAGTTGGAGTGGTTTTTTTTTAGATTTGGCTATCTTAGAAGGATATCTGTTTGTGTAGGTAACTGTTACTGTGCAGAATTATTTGGCAACTTAATAAAAACCAAATATATTTCCATCTCACTTGTTTATTTTCACCACGTAAACCAATATAACTGCACAAAATTTAGAAATAAACATTTCTGACATGCAAAAACAAAACCCCAAAAAATTAATGACCAATAACCTTTCTTTATAATGACACTCAACAGCCTACCATTCATAGATTCTGTCAGTTGCTTGATCTGTTTACGATCAATATTGCATGCAGCAGCCACCACAGCCTCCCAGACACTGTTCCAAGAGGTGTACTGTTTTCCCTCCCTGTTGATCTCACATTTTATGAGGGACCACAGGTTCTCTATGGAGTTCAGATCAGGTGAACAAGGGGGCCATGTCATTATTTTTTCATCTTTTATACCTTTAGGCCAGCCACACTGTGGAGTAGTTGGATGCATGTAATGGAGCATTGTCCTGCATGAAAATCATGTTTTTCTTGAACGATACCGACTTCTTCCTGTACCACTGCTTGAAGAAGTTGTGTTCCAGAAACTGGCAATAGGTTTGGCAGTTGAGCTTCACTCCATCCTCAACCCGAAAAGGTACCACAAGTTCATCTTTGATGATACCAGCCCATATCAGTACCCCACCTCCACCTTGCTGGCGTCTGAGTCGGAGTGGGTCTCTCTGCCCTTTACTGATCCAGCCTCTGGCCCATCCATCTGGCTCATCAAGAGTCACTCTCATTTCATCAGTCCATAAAACCTTTGAAAAATCAGTGTTAAGATATTTCTTGGCCCAGTCTTGATGTTTTATCTTATGTTTCTTGTTCAAAGGTGGTCGTTTTTCAGCCTTCCTTACCTTGGCCATGTCCCTGAGTATGGCACACCTTGTGCTTTTTGATACTCCAGTAACGTTGCAGCTCTGAAATATGGATAAAATGGTGGCAAATGGCATCTTGGCAGCTTTACGCTTGATTTTCCTCAATTAATGGGCAGTTTTTTTGCGCCTTTTTTGCCCAAAACGCTTCTTGCGACCCTGTTGGCTATTTTCCATGAAACACTTGATTGTTCGGTGATCATGCTTCAAACATTTGGCAATTTCAAGACTACTGCATCCCTTTTCAAGACATCTCACAATTTTGGACTTTTCAGAGCCCATCAAATCTCTCTTCTGACCCATTTTGCCAAAGGAAAGGAAGTTGCCTAATAATTAAGCACACCTTATATAGGGTGTTGATGTCATTACACCACACCCCTCCTCATTACAGAGATGCACATCACCTGATTTACTTAATTGGTAGTTGGCTCTCAAGCCTATACAGCTTGGAGTAGGACAACATGTATAAAAATTATCATTTGATCAAAATACTCATTTGCCTAATAATGCTGCACACAGTGTATTATATGATCAACCCTATGTAAATTACACTAAATGGATTGATATGCACGTATGAGTTTTTCATCAAATTTCATTGTGTCAGTTTTATAAACTGGATTCTGGCTGTAATAAGATTAAGAGTGTTAATATAATGTAGCACGTGGTGATTGTCTTAGATTAGACTGTGATGACAGGCGCATATGGTGTCAAGCGGGACCTTTCATACTAAAGGGGGCTTGACACGCTACGATATCGTTAATGTTTTATCGTCGGGGTCACGTTGTTAGTGACGCAGATCCGACGTCATTAACGGTATCGCAGCGTGTAACACCAGCGACCTTAAACGTCCTCAAAAATGGTGAAAATCGTTCACCATGGAGAGGTCGTTCCAAAACCAAAAATCGGTAATGGTTGATTATCAATGTTGTTCGTCGCTCCTGCGGCAGCACACATCGCTGTGTGTGACACCGCAGGAGCGAGGAACGTCCTATGAACAGAATCTCCCACCTCAGCTGTAGATATCTGCAGTTCATACAGAGTGATCATAGGCCTCTTGGCAGCATCTCTGATCAATCTTCTCCTTGTTTGAGATGAAATTTTAAAAAAAAGGCCAGTTCTTGATAGATTTGCAGTGGTATGATACTCTTTCCATTTCAATATGATCGCTTGCAGAGTGCTTCTTGGGATGTTTAAAGTTGTGGAAATCTTTTTGTAACCTAATCCAGCTTTACACATCTCCACAGCAGTATCACGGACCTGCCTGTTGTGTTCCTTGGTCTTCATGATGCTCTCTGTGCTTTAAACAGAACACAGACTATCACAGAGCAGGAGAATTTATACGGAGACCTGATTACACACAGGGGGATTATATTTATCATCATCAGTCATTTAGGACAATATTAGATCATTCAGAGATCCTCAATGAACTTCTGGAGCGAGTTTGCTGCACTGAAAGTAAAGGGGACGAATAATATTGCACGCCCCACTTTTCAGTTATTTTTTACAAAAGTTTAAAATAAGCAATAAATTTCGTTCAACTTCACAATTGTGTCCTACTTGTTGATTCTTCACCATAAAATTTTAATTTTTTTTTATCTTTATGTTTGAAGCCTGAAATGTGGGAAAAGGTTGAAAAATTCAAGGGGCCGAATACTTTCGCAAGGCCCTGTATATGAAAGAGTTATGCTATTGGTTTTATTGCATGAGATCAGTGGATCAATAGTGCAGCACTTACTATAGAAAAGCAATTATACCTAACCAGAAGGGATTATATTATAAATCAGATTGGTTGACCCCTATATGATTTCACAACCAAGGCTTTATAACCCCCTCTTTATAGAAAAAGAAAAGAAAATTCAGCTCAGCGATGGTGCTGTTCACCGCTCTCTGTTTGGACCCAGCGCACGGAGGGCTTGGCTGCCAATATTCACAAATTAAAAAAGAAACACGTCCAGCGCAGTCCTCAAATTGTAGATTAAAATCCAAGGTTTATTGTAGTAATTCCATAAAAGATAAATAGCGGTCAGCAGATTAAATAGGTATATTTTAGAACCCCATCGAACTACGCATTTCGACACATAGTCTTAGTCATGTTCAAATGTGGAAAGAATGTCGGCTTCCTAAAAAGGAACACTCACACCCATACTAATCATTATCATTTGTGCAGTCTTATAAAACTTCCTGATAGGAAGTTTTATAAAAGATATATAAGAAGGAGAAAAAAGAGGGGGGAGAAGTGCAAGCGGATAAAAATACAAATCAATTGTGAAATAAAAAATATATTCATGCATAATCTTTATAACAAAAAAGATGATAGAGCCACAGATTTCCTAAGTTCATATCAGGTTGTCATTTGTCATAGGTCATTATAATTTTATTGTGATGATATTACAATAATTTTTGACCTTATAAGTATGAATATACTAAATTATGTAGAATATATCTCTGCAGCTCTAACCTATAACCACATGTTTTATTCAGAGGTAGATGTAAACATTTAGATATTACTATTTATGAATAAAAATATCAATAAAGAAATATGTTCCAGAAATATTGGCTATTAGTCTTTGTTTTTACTATTACTTAGTTATTTAAATATATTAATTTTATTATTTATTATTGTTTGTAAAAAAAATATATTTTTTATTTATTTTTTATTTATTTTGTATTTCCCGTTTTTCATTTTTGATATACAGTGGTATTTCGCTTAACGAGTAACCCACTTAACGAGAATTTCGCTTAACAAGCAAAGCTTTCTGTAAATTTGTAACTCGGTTTACGAGAAAGCTTTGCTGTACGAGCAAAATACTCACCGCACACACTTCCGGTTCCGTACATCCACCACGCTCTGACCCACTCTTGCAGTCCACACAAGCACGCACAAACACGCACAAACAAACATGCATGCACACACATACAGTAATATGCTCACCTTACCTTCCGTTCAATTGCCGGCCTCCTGGGTCTTGTAGTAAGACCCAGAAGGCCGACGATGGAACGGAAGGTAAGGTGAGCATAATATGTGTACCTTCCATTCCATCGCCGGCCTCCTGGGTCCTGTAGTTTGCCGCTCCAGGATGTGTATCGGTAAACATCGGCGACGAGGCAGGAAGTTCCGCTGTCAGATGCAACTCAAAGGCAGTGCGCTGACCAATCAGAGGCTCCTGCCTTTGACGTCAGCGCTCTGGGTGCGGAAGTTCCTCCCTCGTTGTCATGGTTACCCGATAGAAAGCCTGTGCTAGAGAACAGCAAGTCCCAGCAGGCCGGCGATGGTACGGAAGGTAAGGTGAGCATATAATATGTGCGTGTGAGTTTGTGTGTGTTTGTGTGTGTTTGTGTGAGTTTGTGTGTGTTTGTGCATGTGTGGAATGGCACAACAGGGGACCAGGATGGGACATTTAACAAGTTGTGGAACGAATTGTCTGCATTGCAATGATTTCCCATGGGGAATCTTGCTTTGCTGAACGAGTAACTTGGTTAACAAGCACAGTCCCAGAACGGATTGTTCTCGTTAACCAAGGTTCCACTGTATGTTGTTCATTTTATTATTTCCATAGAGTAATTGAATTTTTTATATCTAAATAATAGGTCTTCAAACATATTCCTAATATATAGTAGGTAAATTTATTATCAATAATAATTATCATATGCGTTGTTAGTACAGTACAATGGGACTCTATTCAAGGGGAATAAATGAACAACATATTATTGTTATATCAATAACATGTCTTAAAGTGTAATTCAAACAACAAACTATATAGCCATCTCTTTTATAACAATTCATAGAATCGAATATTATGCCCGCAAAAGTATATACCTAACAGGGAGAAAACTATTTTGATTTATATTAATTTATATCAAATGATTATCAGTCTTCTGTAACTCATTGTATTTTCAAGAAGGGATGGGTTTTTATTTTGTCATGCAGCTGTCATATACCGGTTCTATTTCATCGCAAGCGAATAATCAAAATAAGTGAAAAAGGGGGCGTCTCAGCTCCAATAAATTATTAGTCTTCTATAGATCATTGTATTTTCAAGAAGGGATAGGTTTTTATTTTGTCATGTAGCTATCATCTATCAGTTATACTTTATAGCAAGAGAAAAATAGATGGAAAGAGGGGGAAATCTCAGCTCTAATGAAATAACCATTATCTAATATATAAAGCTGAATGTGTGTGTGTGTGTGTGTGTGTGTGTGTGTGTATGTCCGAGATTAGCATCTGCATTGTCGCAGCTACAGCCACAAAATTTTGCACACTCATGTACCGCCCCGCGCTCAGCCGCAGCCGAGCCGCTCGGATCCAGGCTCGTTCGGTGGGTGGCTCGAGCACTTCCGGACCCGGGGGTCACGTCGCTCTGCAAGGGATTGCTAGCGATCTCGATGTGGGTGGTTAGGTAGGTGTACGGCCGGAGCCGTGTTTTGAGTTTGTGACGCCACCCATGGGACATGTAGACACCACCACTGCAATTACGGCGCACCCGGGGGAGATGGTCATGCAGCAAGATGTTAACCCCTCCGTGGGCAGGGATGGTGGCCCCGGGACCCGTTTGGGAAGTGTGTGGCTGGGCGGTGCAGGGCGGTGTGCGGCCGGATGGCACAGTTGTACTCACGATTATTGACACACACAAGTCTCTGGTAAACCAAGTTGATGGTGGTCGGTGCCCGCAGCCGGCTGTGTCTTATCCCCCACCCGGGTTGGTGGTCCTGGTCTTTCTTCTGCACCTCGTTATGTTTGTGTTGACTGCCTATGCCTCAGCAACGGGAGTCCGCTCCCCAGCTGTATATGTGTCGGAGGAGTCCGTTTGCCCACAGGCGCTGGCACAGTTGTACTCACGATTATTGACACACACAAGTCTCTGGTAAACCAAGTTGATGGTGGTCGGTGCCCGCAGCCGGCTGTGTCTTATCCCCCACCCGGGTTGGTGGTCCTGGTCTTTCTTCTGCACCTCGTTATGTTTGTGTTGACTGCCTATGCCTCAGCAACGGGAGTCCGCTCCCCAGCTGTATATGTGTCGGAGGAGTCCGTTTGCCCACAGGCGCTGGCCCATGGGATCTCTCTGCCTGTGTGGTGGCTTTCTATCCCCCTTGGTGGGCTGCTGCCATCAGTCGGGACTTGGGATGGGAAAGGACCTAAGGTCCAGACCTCAATCAGTGAATTCGAAGGGGTCCAGTGGCCTCTGGGCCTCGTTCTGGGTCTGAGTACCCCCTGGTACTCCGGTTTCTAATCGGTTCCCCGGTTTGGTACCGGCGGGCCACTACCCTGTCCCGGTCCCTTACGGTTCCACCTGGCTGTCTTCCCGGCTCCTGCAGGCCAGGCTACCGCCTGCCTCCTAGCCAAGGTGTGTGGGCTACGACCCTCACACCTGTCAGTTTGTGGCAGACCTGTCACCACAGGCCTGCTGCACTCCTCTCCTCTGTTAACTGCACAGACTGACTTCACTTTTCCGACTGCTTTTCCTGCCTCAGGCTCTCTGGACTCCTCGGTGGGCGTGGCCAACCACCTGGCTCCGCCCCCTGATATGACCATCAAGCCCTGAGGGAGGTGACTAGGTTTTAATGTGGTTGGCTGCTGTTACCTTTTTAGGGGAAGGTGTGCGGGGCCTATCTGTGACTACCTGGCTAGTCCAGAGCATCACACTCCCCCTTGGTTAATCACAGACCGTCCGCGGGCTGTCCGACCACCACCGTTTATTTTAACTGAAAAGATAAAAAAAATAAAACATATACAATTATAATAACGTTATTTACATTGTTCAAGTATATGTAAGGTTTCTTCCCTTGCGGGAGGCATTTTGCTTAAACGTTCCAACATATAAAATACATTTTTATGAACCGGGAACAGGACGGGACCGGGTCCTTTCAGTCACCCATCCAAGCAAACCTGCCCCTTGATGCTGCCTCTAAGAAACAGGCAGCACCCCTTTTCCCCAGTCCAGGAAACAGGAACGGGTCCGGGTATTGCCCACTTGGGTCAGGTACAAAGTTCCATACCCGGCAGGCTCTCAGAGGCCCCACATCCATGGGACCTCTGACCCAGAGGATTGTCACCGGTTACAATGGTGACAGGGCCTCTGCCATCACATTCCCACAGGCCCTTCCTCCAGCCTGCCTCTCCGGAGGCTGTGGGACCAGAAAGGGTGGTCAGGGACAATTTACAAACCCAATAGTTTTTGGATGGCCTGCAAGTTCTCGGCCTTGTTCATGGGTTAAATGGGAAAATCAACAAAGTCCCAACAGGGACGGGCAGTATGGTCCCAACGGGGACTTCAACATGGCAGCCGGGAACCGCTGCATTTAACAATGGTGCTCTGCTTCGTACTCCTCCTCCAGCACGACATCAAGACTGTGTGGCGGGGGAGGGGACTGGGTGTGCCTCCGGGCACTGCGGCTCACCCTTCTCTTCACACTGAGGGCGAACCAGCCACTCTCTCCGCAAGGCCGGGTGTAGGTAACGAGCTTGCCGGGCTTCAGGTCACGATCCGGGTGACCCAATGGGAGGTGAGGGTTAACGTCCCGCCAGGACACAAAGATTTCGGCCTCCAGGCCCGGTTCAAAGATGAACTCCCATCCACGCCGGGGGTCAAACTGCCGGACCTGGCCCTCGTAGGTCAGGCCCCGTACTTGGTAGGTGGCACTCCGGAGGTTCTCCTTCTCCCGGATAGTACGGGCCAGCACCTCGGCCTTCTGTTTCTCCCGGCCCGCTATCTCCCGGCCCAGCTGGTTCTGCTGCCGCTCCGAATATGGAGTGTCTGCCTGCTCTGGGTCTCTCTGCGCAGGGGTCGGGCCCAGCCGGAGCTCCCACGTGCCGTCTACGACCGGCACCAGCCTGCTGTGCTGCCTTGCAGCGACAACCCTCGGCCTCCTCAGCCGAGGCCTGGGACCTGGGAGCGGCCAGCGTTACCTGCTGGGCCTTCTTCCGGTAAGCATCCACCTCCTTCTTGGCCGGGCGGACTGCCGGGGCCTGGGCCTCTTGGGGCGCGGTCATTTCCGGGACCGGCGGGTCCACTCTGGGACTGGGCACCTTCCACGGGAGCGGGATCGGTGCGGGCCGAACAAGTGGCCGTCCGCGGGCTGCCTCCACAGGTGGATCCTCACGGGCGTCAGGGACGGGTTACGCCGCCGATGTCGGGGGCAGCGGACCGAGCGGAGGAGCAGCGGCAGCCGATACGGGCGATGCGGGGGGCAACATGGAGGGCAGGAGTAGACCGGGTCCCTCAGCCGCAGAGGCCAGTCTCTTGGGGACATAGGGGCGTGGGTCGCGTACCCGCTCCTCCAAAATTGCCTCCAATTCACGTACCCGCATGGTTGCGGATATCCCCCTCCATCTCAGCTGCCCACTGCTCCATCAGGAACCGCACCTGGGCTTGCAAGCGGCAGCACATTAGCTTCGTCCGGGCTTCCACCCATGCCGCTGTTCCAGGCGCGGACTCCGGGATCTCGGGCTTGCTGGACGGGGCAGACATGGTGCACTCTCGGGGTCCAGGAACCAAACGGGTGGCAGAGTCCTGGAGTCCCTGCCCTTTATCAGCTTGGTCACATGGCACGGCAGCTTCACCCGCCCCCCCTTGGTCTTTTCGCGGCCTTTTCTTTTCCAGCCGGACAACTTCACTTTGCGACCGCTCACCTTCTCTGCAAGGCCGTGTTCTCTGGGGGCGGGGCTTCCGCTTTCGCGCCCTTTCTGCGGGGAAGAAGACTCTAGCGGGAATCTTCGTGCCAAAAGTTGGCGGCAAGATGGCGGATTCTCAAAATTTCGCAACAGATCACTGCTGACTTCAACTTCAAGGCGCACTTCACTGGGTAAGTGAATGGATTCAATCCTGTTCGTGACGCCAGAAGTGTCGATGTGTACCTCCCCGCGCTCGGTCGCAGCCGAGCCGCTCGGATCCGGGCTCGTTCGGTGGGTGGCTCGAGCGCCTCCGGACCCGGGGGTCACGTCGCTCTGCAAGGGGTTGCTGGCAATCTCGATGGGGGTGGTTAAGTAGGTGTATGGCCGGAGCCGTGTTTTGAGTTCGTGACGCCACACACAGGACGTGGTGAAGGTGTAGACACCACCACTGCAATTACGGGGCACCAGGGGGAGATGCTCGTGCAGCAAGATGTTAACCCCTCCGTGGGCAGGGATGGTGGCCCCGGGACCCGTTTGGGAAGTGTGTGGCTGGGCGGTGCAGGGCGGTGTGCGGCCGGATGGCACAGTTGTACTCACGATTACTGACACAAAC
This sequence comes from Anomaloglossus baeobatrachus, assembly GCF_048569485.1. Classification (NCBI taxonomy): domain Eukaryota; kingdom Metazoa; phylum Chordata; class Amphibia; order Anura; family Aromobatidae; genus Anomaloglossus; species Anomaloglossus baeobatrachus. The sequence continues at coordinate 232,476,018 of NC_134357.1, forward strand.
ACAAGTCTCTGGTAAACCAAGTTGATGGTGGTCGGTGCCCACAGCCGGCTGCGTCTTGTCCCCCACCCAGGTTGGTGGTACTGGTCTTTCTCCTGCACCTCGTTATGTTCGTGTTGACTGCCTATGCCTCAACAACGGGAGTCCACTCCCCGGCTGTATATGTGTCGGAGGAGTCCGTTTGCCCACAGGTGCTGGCCCGTGGGATCTCTCTGCCTGTGCGGTGGCTTTCTATCCCCCTCAGTGGGCTGTTGCCGTCAGTCGGGACTTGGGATGGGAAAGGGCCTAAGCTCCAGACCTCATTCAGTGAATTCGACATGGTCCAGTGGCTTCTGGGCCTCGTTCTGGGTCTGAGTACCCCCCTGGTGCTCTGGTTTCCAGTCGGTTCCCCGGTACCGGTTCGGTACTGGCTGCTGTTACCTTTTTAGGGGAAGGTGTTATGCGGGGCCTATCTGTGACTACCAGGGCATCACACTCACACGTTTGGATCCCGAGAGCGTCATAGGCTATGTTGTGAGGTGAAATTTTAACCCCGCGCATTCCAATTTACTAATCAATTTTGCCCCTATCTACATAATGGGGAAAAGGTGAAACGAAAAGTGTATCCTCACTGTCGCATTTACAATCACGAAATTTTGCACAGACACCTCATGTGACCCAGGGAACATCGTAGACTATGTTTTGACAGGATAATTTAACCCTGCATTTTACAGTTACGCTCAAAAACACATGCCTCCTTTAAAGTAAATGGAGCCTGGAACTACAGGTTATTAGTAGGAGCTGTGATTGCTTGCTATAGGAACAAAAGACATTCATAGTATAAGAAGCTTATATGTGAGGAAATAAGATGTCGGTGGAGAGTCAGATAGAGAGAGACAGACAGAGACAGACAGAGAGACAGACAGAGACAGACAGAGAGACAGACAGGGAAAGAGACAGACAGAGACAAACGGTGAAAGAGACAGACAGAGACAGATGGTGAAAGAGACAGACAGAAACAGACGGGGAAAGAGACAGACAGAAAAAGACCTGGAAAGAGACAGACCTGGAAAGAGACAGACCTGGAAAGAGACAGACCTGGAAAGAGACAGATGGGGAAAGAGACAGATGGGGAAAGAGACACATGGGGAAAGAGACAGACAGACATGCAGACAGGGACAGAGACAGGCAGACAGGGAAGGAGGAGACAGCCAGAGAGACAGACAAAGATAGATGGGGAAAGACACAGAACTTGATAGAGACAGACGGGGAAAGAGACAGAGAAATAGAGACAGACAAGGAAAGAGATAGACATAGACAGGCAGACAGGGAAAGAGACAGACAGGAAGAGACACAGACAAAAAGACGGGGAGACAGACCTGGGAAAGAGACAGACCTGGGAAAGAGACAGACCTGGAAAGAGACAGACGGGGAAAGAAGCAGAGAGATAGAGACAGACAAAAAAAGAGACAGACAGAGACAGCTAGTATATATATATATATATATATATATATATATATATATATATACTAGAAGGTGGCCCGATTCTAACGCATCGGGTATTCTAGAATTTATTGTGTAGTTAATGTATGTTTTTTGTTATATATATCGATGTTCTTGTGTGTAGTTGCCAGTGTTTGTGTAGGGCACTGTAAATGTTCAGGGTGTTGTCTGGGTGTGGGGGTGTGTGAGAGCGGTGTTGTATGTGTGTTGCGTTGTGTGTGTTGCGTTGTTTGTGGAGCGCTGTGTGTCTGCAGCATTCTGTGTGTGTGGTGCTGTGTGTGTTGCGTGGTTTGTGTGGGTGTGGAGTGCGTGTGTGTGTTTTGGGGGAGGTATGTTTTGTGCAGTGTGTGTGTTGCGCGGTATGTGCGTATATTTGTGTATGCCGTGGTGTTTGTGTGTTGGGTGTTGTGTGTGTGCGGCGTTGTCTGTGTGTGGGTGTCTGTGTAGGGCGGTGTTTGTGGTTCCCAGTGTGTGTGTGGTGTGTTGTGCGGTGCGCGTGTGGCGCTGAGTGTGTGTTTTGGGGGGAGGTGTGCACCCCCATCGTGCTCCATCCCCCATGTTGCGCACCCCCCATCGTGCTCCATCCCCCATGCTGTGCACCCCCCATCGTGCTCCATCACCCATGCTGTGCACCCCCCATCGTGCTCCATCCCCCATGCTGCGCACCCTCCATTGTGCTCCATCCCCCATGCTGCGCACGCCCCATCATGCTCCATCCCCCATGCCGCGCACTCCCATCGTGCTCCATCCCCCATGCTGAGCACTCCCCATCGTGCTCCATCCCCATGCTGTGCACTCCCCATCGTGCTCCATCTCCCATGCCGTGCACTCCCATCGTGCTCCATCCCCCATGCTGCGCACTCCCCATCGTGCTCCATCCCCATGCTGTGCACTCCCCATCGTGCTCCATCTCCCATGCTGCGCACCCCCATCGTGCTCCATCCCCCATGCCGCGCACTCCCATCGTGCTCCATCCCCCATGCTGCGCACTCCCCATCGTGCTCCATCCCCATGCTGTGCACTCCCCATCGTGTTCTATCCCCCATGCTGCGCACCCCCCATCATGCTCCATCCCCCATGCTGCGCACCCCCCATGCTGTGCACCCCCCATCGTGCTCCATCCCCCATGCTGCACACCCCCCATCGTGCTCCATCCCCATCGTGCTCCATAGTCACACATCAGACAGTATACACGCACACATCTGATCGCATACACTCACACCCCACTTCTCCCTGTGCCCTCCGGTGGGCGGTCCCAGCAGCTGTGCTGCATGCCGTTCTCCTCTGACTTCTGCCGACACTCACAGATAAGATCGCATACACTCACACATCAGAACACACGCACACATCCGATCGCATACACGCACACATCCAATCGCATACACGCACACATCCGATCGCATACACGCACACACACACTGACGATATTGCACATACGCGCTCACACACTCACAACATCCGGAGATACCACATGCTTCCGGCCATGTAATCCTCCGGCAGGTCCTGGAAGGTCACTGCACGCACAGTATCGCCGCCGAGAATTAAGTGATATCGCTGGATGTTGTGAGTGTGTGGATGCGATCTGATGTGTGTGTGAGGTGTGTGTGAGAGTGAGTGAGTGTGATCTGATGTGTGTGTGTCTGTTCTTATGTGTGTGCATGTGTGTGTTCCGCCGCTGCAGGACCTTGATGCGCTCACCTGCTCCCGGTCGGCATCTGGTGAGTATGACTGCAGGGTCTTCTTTCTTCTGTCTTCTCTCTTCTGGGGGTGCCCGCTGCCTATAATGAAGTGTCTTGCAGTGTCTTTAACTCTTTCACCGCTGCATGACACTTCATTATTGACCGCAGCCTATGCCGGCTCCCTGCACATGTGTACCGGGAGCCGGTGTACGCTGGAGTGGGAGATGCGTGCGGAGGGCCGGGGCGAGCGGCTTATCCATGCGGGGGGCGGGGCCATGCCGAGGCGAGCGGCCAATCCGTGGAGGGGGGGGGCCAGGCCGAGCCCAGCGGCCAATCCGACAGTTGTCACGCTAACGACACTGTCACGGTGACACAATTTTGGAGCAAGACAGACAGACGGACAGAATAATGCAATTATATATATATAGATATATAAATATATGTATCTCCAATACACATCTCTGATTCTTCTCATCGTGGCTCTCCAATTTTCTTTTGTCCTCCCACATGATCTATTTAATTCATTTGGTTGCACTGCACTTCAACCACCCGATTTTTCACTACACAGTGGCTTCATCTACTTGGCTTATTACACACACAGACACACACAGAGACACACACAGACACACACACACTTTTGTCATATATATATATTTTTCATGTAGATTCTATTTTTGGGGATGTGCACGTCTTCGTGTACACATATGTGGCTGCTTGACTGCTGCTTTTCCAATTTCTCCCACTACTACTTCTCTTGCTCAATGAACTCTGTTGACCCTTCAGAGGCTCACACTTCAATGATTTCACCTTCACCTATTTCACCTCTACCTACAGCTTTGTTGCTCTCTCACTATTTCCTTTCATTCATTTGTATTATATATTTTTTTTCATTCATTCTTTTATTCATTTTTTCACACTTCAGTTTTTTAAACATCCATTATTAATAAAATTATAGAAACATTTTAATACAGGTAAAATATATCTTTGTACCGTGTTAGCCAGTTAGAAACATTTTAATAAATTCATCACTGTCTTTCATGGTCTTTCTCACATAGCACACTGGTTAATATTCAGTCCAAGACCACATTGTTCACTATTATGTTACCAATTCTTTACGCAGGCTCACTTTCATTAACTTGGTGCATAGTAACATTAATTTCACACTATTTTTCGTGTTCCAACCATACACTTTTTAACATAAATACACATACATTCTTCTTATGTATATTTTCTATAAACTAAGTTTATTTAGTATAAAAAGTACATTTTCATACCTTTTCTTAAGATATAAATATTCATATAAATATTTTTCTTATTTTTTCATACCTAACCTTACCTTATATAAAAATGATCATTGACACTTTTACCTTTATAACTTTATTACATTTTACATATGGCTTGAACACTGTTGATTAACCTTTAGCTGCACATTTCCCATATAGTACATGATGTAAGGTTTTGCCTCCCTTAGGGGCACTTTGCACACTACGACATCGCAGGTGCGATGTCGGTGGGGTCAAATTGAAAGTGACGCACATCCGGCGTCACAGGCGATATCGTAGTGTGTAAAGCCTTTTTGATACGATTAACGAGCGCAAAATCGTCGTAATCGTATCATCGGTGTAGCGTCGGTCATTTACATAATTTGGAAATGACCGATGTTACGATGTTGTTCTTCGTTCCAGCGGCATCACACATCGCTGTGTGTGAAGCTGCAGGAGCGAGGAACATCTCCTACCTGCATCCTGCGGCTCACGCCAGCTATGCGGAAGGACGGAGGTGGACGGGATGTTTACGTCCCGCTCATCTCCGCCCCTCCGCTCCTATTGGCCGCCTGCCATGTGACATCGCTATGACACTGCACGACCCGCCCCCTTAATAAGGAGGTGGGTCGCCGGCCAGAGCGACGTCGCAGGGCAGGTGAGTCCATGTGAAGCTGGCGTAGCAATAATGTTCGTTACGCCAGCTATCAACCATGATATCGCAGCTGCGACGGGGGCAGGGACTATCGTGCTCGGCATCACAAGCATCGGCTTGCGATGTCGTAGTGTGCAAAGTGCCCCTTACACATATATCATTATCATTAGCGGGTTCTAATCCACTTTAGTGCTAACAGACGTCTTTTTATTTCTCTCTTCATCTCTTCATCTTTCTCCATTTTTGTTACTCCTGGTTCTGTTTTTCTTTGGGACTTTCAGCTTGGTTCTTTCCTTCTTTTTTTTTTATCTCATAAATTAATTCAGAAAAGGTTTTTATTTCTATACCAGACAATGAACACACTAGCACCTCCTTTAACTCTCTGAACTCTGACTCACTGTCATGTGTTTGTCGCTCTTTTTTGAAAACTTGCTATATATAAATCGCATCACTGTCATTGCCTGTTACATCCGTGGATGTCGTGATGAAAAAGAGGGGAGACACTTCCAAACGCGTTGAATAAAACCCCCTAGAGACTAGCACTTTCGGATTTATGTAATTTAGGGTACTTTCACACATCCGGATTTTTGCTCTGCGGCACAATACGGCGTTCTGCAGAAAAACCGCAACCGGCTTTTGTAACGCCGATTGCGGTTTTTTTTTGCATTGACTTACATTAGTGCCGCATTGTGCCGTAGGGGCTTGCGTTCGGTCCGGTTTTTGCCGCATGCGGCAGATTAAGGCTACTTTCACACATCCGGTTTGAGCCCTGCGGCTCAATCCGGCTGTGAAAACTATGCAACGGATGCGGTGAAAACACCGCATCCTTTGCATAAGTTTTTACATGCGGCCGGTCCGGTTTTTTCCGGTTGCGGCATGCTACTGAGCATGCGCAGTGGAAAATACCGCATGCGGGCGACCGGATGCGGTTTTTTCCGCATCGCGCCGCATCCGGCCTCCATAGGGATGCATTGAAAAATGCGCCGCAGCGGCCGGATGCGGCGCGATGCGGTGTTTTTTGCCGGAGCAAAAAACGTTGCAGGGTACGTTCGATCCGGCCGCCGCATCGGCTAAATCTGCCGCATGCGGCAAAAACCGGACCGAACGCAAGCCCCTACGGCACAATGCGGCACTAATGTAAGTCAATGCAAAAAAAACCGCAATCGGCGTTACAAAAGCCGGTTGCGGTTTTTCTGCAGAACGCCGTATTGTGCCGCAGAGCAAAAATCCGGATGTGTGAAAGTACCCTTAGCCGATGCGGCGGCCGGATCGAACGTACCCTGCAACGTTTTTTGCTCCGGCAAAAAACACCGCATCGCGCCGCATCCGGCCGCTGCGGCGCATTTTTCAATGCATCCCTATGGAGGCCGGATGCGGCGCGATGCGGAAAAAAACGCATCCGGTCGCCGCATGCGGTATTTTCCACTGCGCATGCTCAGTAGCATGCCGCAACCGGAAAAAACCGGACCGGCCGCATGTAAAAACTTATGCAAAGGATGCGGTGTTTTCACCGCATCCGTTGCATAGTTTTCACAGCCGGATTGAGCCGCAGGGCTCAAACCGGATGTGTGAAAGTAGCCTTACACTGTAGCGCAGTAAAAGTTCCACTTTTATTTGGTTCTTGATCTAAAATGTGGTAATAGACATAGTATTACCATTATAGTAAAGCGATTGGTAGCCTCTGTGATAGTGAATAAATCTGACAAAAAAAATGAAAAAAATATATTAAGTGTTGGTGCAGAAAAAAAAGATTATTTTCTTAAAAAAAAATAAATAAATAAATAACTCTAGAACTGGAGCCTGTGTGATATCAGTCTAACTGATGGAATTAATGTGTTGAGCCATCAAGTATTTAATGTATTGAGCATAAAAGACATTCAAAGGGGCCATTAAAATGATCATAAAACTTAGAAGTGATTCTTAATGGAACAGTATCAGAAACATTTAATTTAGTAGAACATTGTTTGAATGGATCAAAAGGAAAAATAGATTATATTTTATTTAGTAAACTATGTGTTGTTTAGTTGGATAACAGGATTCAATCAAATTGTGCTGCAGTGAATAGAACTGCAGTGATAATGGAGGGAGCACAGGGAAATCCATAGGAAAATCCCAGCTACTCTCTGTAAGGGAAATAAAGAGTTAAAGAGAAGGCAAGCCATTGTGCACAGTGGGAGTCTAAAGGGGGCTTTACACGGTAGTGTTATCGCTATCGTGCGTACCCGCCCCCATCGTTTGTGCGACACGGGCATATCGCTGCCCGTCGCCCACAAAATCGCGTTCCCCCGTCACACGGCTTACCTGCCCTGCGACGTTGCTCTGGCCGGCGATCCGCCTCCTTTCTAAGGGGGCGGGTCGTTCGGCGTGACAGCGACGTCACACGGCAGCCGTCCAATAGACGCGGAGGGGCGGAGGTGACCGGGACGCAAACATCCCGCCCACCTCCTTCCTTCCGCATAGCCGGTGGAGGAAGGTAAGGAGATGTTCCTCGTTCCTGCGGTATCACACACAGCGATGTGTGCTGCCACAGGAATGAGGAACAACATCGCTAATTAGAAATAAACGATTTTTGGTTTTAGGACGAGCTCTCCACAGCAAACGATTTTTGCCGCTTTTGCGATCGTTTTAGATTGCACAAAACTGTTACACGCTACAATATTGTTAATGCAGTCGGATGTGCGTCACAAATAACGTCACCCCAACGATAAAATATTAATGATATCGTAGTGTGTAAAGCCCCCTTAAGGGGTACTTTCCACGCTGCGACATCGCTTCTGCGATATCGTCGGGGTCAAATCGAAAGTGACGCACATCCGGCGCCGGTAACGACGCCGCAACGTGTAAAGGCTAGATGCGCCGATAAACGATCGCAAAAGCGTCGAAAATCGGTGATCTGTGTAGTGTCGGTCATTTTCATAATGTCGCACCAATAGGAGATACGATGTTGTTCCTCGTTCCTGCGGAAGAACACATCGCTGTGTGTGAAGCCGCAGGAGTGAGGAACATCTCCTTACCTGCCTCCACCAGCTATGCAGAAGGAAGGAGGTGGGTGGGATGTTTACGTCCCGCTCATCTCCGCCTCTCCTCTTCTATTGGCCGCCTGCCGTGTGACGTCGCTCTGACACCGTACGACCCGCCCCCTTAGGAAGGAGGAGGATTGCCAGCCAGAGCGACGTCGCATGGCAGGTAAGTGCGTGTGAAGCTGCCGTAGCGATAATGTTCGCTACGGCAGCTATCACAAGATATCGGTTGTGCGATGGGGGCGGGTACTATCGCGCTCGGCATCGCTACCATCGGCTGGCGATGTCGCAGCGTGCAAAGTACTCCTAAGAAGTGCCGCATCGCACAGGAGTAATTCATAGATAAGAAGACATCGGATGGGATAGAAGAAGATAAGGGGGAGAAATAAAAAGGCTGTGTGCTCCTCTTAATTCAGAGAGAAGAGATAAGTGTGACTGAGGGGAGATATTTATGTGAGAACTCTAATATCTGGAGAGATGGAACTCTTTTGCACCGCCGGAGATCCGTATATCTTGGGAGGGCAGGAACTCATAGAGGATTTACATCTGCTGGGGGAAAAAGAAGAGACATATGTATCTAGAGGGAAAAGTAGAAGGAAATTATGTGTTAGAAATAAAATGTAATAGTGTTAGGGTGAATTCTTACAAAGCTCCACAAGTTGCCTACTGCCTGATTCTAATTGGTGTGGATCGAGTGCATGCTTGAAAAATGAGATCAGACACAGTCGGATATTCATCTTTCCTCAACCAAGGTCGGCCCAGAAACTGAGAGATTTATTCAAGAACATGCCTTTATAAAAACTAGGAAAAGGGGCATGGTCAGCCCTACAGTGGGCATACCTGGATGTGTCCATTGGTCAGTGGGTTGAACAATGTGTTAGTCCATGAGCTGATTGGTGGGCATCATCGTAGGCAGGTCTATGACGTCATTGGACGGATCCATGGTGATTATGATAGGAGGGTCTGTCGTCATCTGGTGGATCCATGCTGATAGGAGGGTCTATGATGTCATTGGTGGCCATCTTAGTTATATCTGAAAACCTGGCTTATGTAAGGCAAATTGACATATTTCCCACAATCCCCTGTCAAGAGGTTAATTAGGTATTTGATCTAATGGCTCTCCTCAACAATAGGTGTGAAGTATTCATATCGGAGTATGAAGACAGAAACAAGGACACAGATTTATTCACTATATTTATAATGAGTGTGAAGAGACATGGAAAAGAAGGAGGCTCCTATTTATCTATGTGGAGATATATAATGTGCATTTAATAGAAATGTCATGTAGAAGGGGATACGTTGTCTGTATATATATATATATATATATGTGTATGGCGCCAAAAAGGAGATAAAATGGAAATCTGTGAATATATGAAGTCACAGGTGTGGAGATTTTATATAATAGAATGATTAAAAATATACTTTATTAATACAAAGGTAAAAATGTATATATAAAAATAGAAATATATCTCAGTAATAAAAGCATGAACAGGGCAAGGAGTGTGAGTGAATTTGATTCTATTGCAGTATACTCAGGGGAGTGATACAATTAGCTCTGATACATTCTTCAGTGGAGAACTGTTACACTCACATGTTTTATCATGAGGAAAGAACAAATCTTGTTATCTATATGGTTTTATGCTTTTTATACATCTAATATTACACATACTATTTAATCACAATATGCTATCAATATATAGCGTGGTTTTATGATCTAATCCTATCTTATTGTCATTACCTGCATCCTATTTTTGGCATTTTTTTCTTCTACTGCCTCTCATCTACATCATATCCCCACTTTAAATCCACTCTACATCATTCAAGGAAACATTTCCATTCCTCCTGTGAGTCCAGCTGAATAGTGTTGCAGCTCAGAGAGAACGTTGCACAACGTGGGAGCCAGGCAGGGTGAGTGAAATGGTTTTTTTTTCTCTTTTTGCGTCCGACAAAAATACGAGGAAAGGCACAGGAAGGGGACATATATACAAGTAGCAGGACATATATATGAGGAAGGGAACAAAAACAACCAGGATGAGGACATATATACCAGAATGTGCCCAGGAGGGAGATCTATATATAGTACAGTCCAAAAGTTTGGACACACCTTCTCATTCAATGAGTTTTCTTTATTTTCATGACTCTGAAAATTGTATATTCACATTGAAGGCATCAAAACTATGAATTAAAACATGTGGAATGAAATACTTAAAAAAGTGTGAAACAACTGAAAATATGTCTTATATTCTAGGTTCTTCAAAGTAGCCACCTTTTGCTTTGATTACTGCTTTGCACACTCTTGGCATTCTCTTGATGAGCTTCAAGAGGTAGTCACCGGAATGGTTTTCTAACAGTCTAAGGAGTTTCCAGAGATGCTTAGCACTTGCTGGCCCTTTTGCCTAAACTCTGCGGTCCAGGTCACCCCAAACCATCTTGATTGGGTTCAGGTCTGGTGACTGTGGAGACCAGGTCATCTGGCGTAGCACCCCATCACTCTCCTTCTTAGTCAAATATCCCTTACATAGCCTGGAGGTGTGTTTGGGGTCATTGTCCTGTTGAAAAATAAATGATGGTCCAACTAAACGCAAACCGGATGGAATAGGACACCACTGCAAGATGCTGTGGTAGGCATGCTGGTTCTGTATGCCTTGAATTTTGAATAAACCCCAACAGTGTCACCAGCAAAGCACCCCCACACCATCACACCTTCTCCTCCATGCTTCACGGTGGGAACCAGCCATGTAGAGTCCATCCGTTCACCTTTTCTACAAAGACACGGTGGTTGGATCCAAAGATCTCAAATTTGGACTCATCAGACCAAAGCACAGATTTCCACTGCTCTAATGTCCATTCCTTGTGTTCTTTAGCCCAAACAAGTCTCTTTTGCTTGTTGCCTGTCCTTAGCTTTGGTTTCCTAGCAGCTATTTTACCATGAAGGCCTGCTGCACAAAGTCTCTTCTTAACAGTTGTTCTAGAGATGAGAAGGTGTGTCCAAACATTTGGTCTGTACAGTATATATACACCAGGAGGGGCCCAGGATGGCAACATATATACAAGAAGGAGGACAAAGCTACAAGAAAGGGGACAAAAACCAGGTTGGGGACATGTATACCATAATGTGCCCAGGAGGGGGATATATGCACTAGGAGGAGCCCAAGAAGGGGACATATATATCTAAGAAGGAGGACACATATACCAGGAAGGGGTCAAAAACCAGGATGGGGATATATGTGTGCTCAGGAGATGGATATATATATATATATATATATATATATATATATACATATATATATACCAGGAAGGGCCTAGGATGGGAGCATATATGCTGGGAAGGGGACAAATAAACCCCCATGGGGACATATATACCAGGAGGAGGACGTACATACCATAACTGTCCTATATACTCGCACAACTTTTTAATACATGATGTGCAAGAAATCCAAAAAGATTGCATGGCAGCCCAACACATCTCATATGATGAAATCAACTCTCCCAAATACACCTTGAAACTCTCAAATAAATTACGCACCTTCAAAAAGTAGACTTACAACCAGGGGCATAACTATACTAGGTGCAGGAGTTGCAATCACACTCTGACTTTGGAGTTTAGGGGTCCCCAAAGGGCCCCTTTGCCCGCAAATGAAAAAATAATTTTTAAAGACCTGCAATATTTGGGGTCCCTATTGGAGATTTGGGGGCCCACAAGCTTCAAATTACGCCACTGATTACTTCCTGAAATTTAACGTGAAATAAGAATGAGGAATGTGCCACCAAGCCCACCATAAAAACCTGGCAGTGTAGAGCAGGTAAAAGCTTCCAGATAAAGTCACTAATGAAAGAAGGAAGAGAAGCACAGGAGGTCAAACAACTTGAAAGCATCTTTAAAAACAGAAGAATCCCAGCAGTCAATATGTTCTGTAGCCAAGTCAAAACAGTCTTGTCTCCCATTGAGCACATCTTGAACATCATTGCCCAAATACATTTAGTGTAGCCAAACACGCCTCTGATGGTGATGAATATGCCTCATTGGTAGCAGACAAAGCTGTCAGCAGACGTTTCAGCGTGCATCACTTTTACTGAATACCGAAAAAACTGAGGTGTTTTGAAAATGTTGTTATATTTTTTCATAATTTACATATCATCGACATGTATTTCCTATGATTTCCAAAATTCCATGACTTTTCCTTCTTGGTGTTGAAATTTTACTGTTGAGTGTATATAAAAATGTATAAGTATAAAAATTATTTTTTTCCAGGTCCTCAGACTCAGAAGAAGATGAGCCATATGAAGTGAAAAGGGCCAGAGAGATCAATCGGACGTTTGGTCCAAGAGACAGCTCAAACGCCTTTGACATGATACTGGATTTACACAACAGCACATCAAACATGGGCGTCTGTCTGATTGTCAGTGAGGCTCATAGGCATCTGGAGATGCATGCATGCCACTACATACAGGTAAATGCAGACCTTCATAGGATTATACATTTAAGTTATAGAGTCTCATAAACTCCCTTCTCATTTTCTTCTCTGCTGATACTATAGATAAGTCCGGAGTGTCTTGTAGCTGTAAGTAGGCTGTTCCATTTGGAATATACTGTGCATATATATATATATATATATATATATATATATATATATATATATATATATATGAATTGAATTTACCAGACAACTACGGCATATACTGTCCATTAGTGGGTCTTGTTTAGGATTCCTGGATAATTTTTTGGTCAAGGTGGCTTCTTGACATTTGTTTTGGCGTGCTGGGCCACTTCATTTGTTCAATCTCTTGTGAACTACATGTCTAATACCCATGAGCGAGATTGGTCTGGGAGCAGAGGGGCCAGTCCCTTAGTAACTGTTTGGCCTTGTGTGCATGCTGCGTTTTTTGCCGCGTTTTTGAGCATTTCCTTCCCCAGCAAAGTCTATGAGATTTCGTTTTTGCTGTCTGCACATTGCAACTTTTTTTTTGCCTGCGTCTTTGTGGTGACCACAAGATGCAGCATGTCAATTCTTTCTGCATTTTTGCCAGTGTTTTTGAGCCCTTCCAGTCAACAGATTTGACTTAAAAAACACACTGGGCAAAAACGCTGTAAAAAAAAAAACGCAGTAAAACACGGCAAGAAATGCATGCCGAGGGAGAGGTTTTTTTGGGACCAAAAAGGTGCATCTTTCTGGTCATCAAAAAGACACAGCATGCGCACATAGCTTTTAAGGCCAATCCACTGCTGGGTACTTTAGTCGAGTGTACCTTTAAATCACTGGCACCGTGTCACGATGTGCATCATCTTACAGATCTCTTCAGAGCGACATCACCACTCTTCAGGTTCTCCAAGTCACTCTATACTTGAGTCAGAAGTATTATTTACAATGTAAGTCTATTGAGTTTCGTTCTGATGCTTACATTATAAGAACCACTTCCGGGTCACGCAGAGTGCAGTGTGACCCGGAGAGTCTCAAGAGAGGTGGCGTCACTGAGAAGAGGAGTAGAACGGCTCTGGTTACCAGAGAAAGCGGTGATGTTGTCGCGGGCGGTGGGGACGCGCTCACCATGCTCGGGTCCGGAGCTTCTGCTGCTGCTGCTCGGTGGCTCGAGCGGTGTAAAGGGCCCGGGGACTCGAGCAGCGCTCCACGCCCGTGAGTGAAAAGGGATGGTGTGGTTAGGGAGATTGTTCGTGACGTCACCCACGGGACGTGGTGATGATGGTGTGGCGCCCTGGCCTAGCCAGGTCGTCACAGATAACACACAAACACCCCCACCCCCATTAGACAGGGACACCAGCCAAACAAAAATCCTTGTTGCCTCCCTCCAGTGTCTAATGTCCACACCAGGTGGGGCGGAGCCAAGCGGTTGGCCCCACCCACCGAGGAGTTCACAGGCCTAGAGGCGGGAAAAGTGGGGTAGTTTAGTGTTGGAGTTTGAGGAGTGAGGAGCAAGCACTTGGGTGTCTGGGTTTGTGGCCCAGGCACTGACAGCAAGGTTGGCAGACGGTTGTGGCCGTCTGTAGGAGTGGTGGAGCAACGCGGAGCCGTAGGACCGGGGACGGGCGACGGCCCGCCGGTACCGACGGGGAGCGAAGTGAAGCCAGCACACACAGGCAGGGCCATCGAACCCCGACCAGGCTTGGAGCCGTCGACAATAGTCAGATCCGAATGTGACTGGAACCCCAGGGGTTTGACAACAGCAAAAGTCCCGATTGAAGGCAACAGCCCACACCGTGAGGGTATACAGCTACCGCCTAAGGCTGGAGACCCAAGGGCCAGCGTCTGTGGGCAAACGGGCTCCTCCGGTACCCATACACCGGGGAGCGGACTACCGTTGGGAATCCATAGTAGTCAGAAAGAGAACATTAAGGTGCAGGGAAAGACAGCCGCCATCACCTGTCTGGGGAGAAGCACTGCAGCCAGCTGCGGGACCCGTCCATCCAGCTGTTTGGTTTACCGAGGACTTTGTACCTTTCTTGCTGAGTGAGTACACCCGTGCCATCCGGCACTGCGCCGCGCTGTCCCTGCAACCCTGCACCTCACCGACCCTGCCTCCCCGTCACAACATCACTGGGCCCCGGGACCACCGACCCCTACCCCCGGAGGGGGAAAACAACATCCCTACCATCGCTCCCGGGATCCCCGTCACCAGCAGCGGTGGTGCCCATCTTCACCACGACCCGTGGGTGGCGTCACGGACTAAATCCCCCAAACCAACCACCCCTTTCACTCACGGGCGAGGAGCGCCGCTCGAGTCCCCGGATCCGGCCCACCACTCGAGCCACCGAGCAGCAGCAGCCGCAGCAGCGCCGGACCCGAGCGATAGCGAGAGCGCAGCAGCGACGGCGTCCTCCCCGCCCGTGACAATGGCACCACCGCTGCTGGTAACGGGGATCCCGGGAGAGATGGTAGGGTGCAGCTAGGATGTTGTCCCCCTCCGTGGGTAGGGGGTTGGTGATCCCGGGGCCCGGTGGTGTAACGGGGAGGCCGGATGGCTGAAGTGCAGGGACAGCGCGGCGTTGGTAAACCAAAACGGCCAGATGGACGGGTCCCGCAGCCGGCTGCAGTGTTGTTGTTGTGCTCTCGCCGGACGGCTGATGGTGGCTGTCTTTCCCTGCACCTTTTAGAAATGTTCTGACTCCTGTGGTTGCGTATAGGTTCCATACGAGCCTGTTTTACCCGCAGGCGCTTGCCCTTGGATCTCTAGCCTGTGGCGGTGGCTGTATATCCTCTCTGGGTGGACGGTTGCCTTCAGTCGGGACTTGGTTGTTAGGAAGCCCCTGGGGTTCCTGTCACACTTGGATTTGACTATTGACGGCGGCTCCAAGCCTGGTCGGGGTCCGATGGCCCTGCCTGTGTGCTTAGCTTCACTCCGTTCCCCGGTCCAGTACCGGCGGGCCAATGCCCGACCCCGGTCCTTACGGCTCTTCGGAGTTCCACCAACTCCTGCAGACGGCCACCACCATCTGCCAACCTTGCTGTCAGTGCCTGGGCTCCTACCCAGACACCTCAAGTGTTTACTCCTCTCACTTTCACCTCTAAAACTGATCTCACACTTTTCCCACCTCCAGGCTTGTGAACTCCTTGGTGGGTGGGGCCAATCTCCTGGCTCCGCCCCACCTGGTGTGGACATCAGGCCCTGGAGGGAGGCAACAACGGTCTTTGTCTGACTGTTGTAACTGCCTAGGGTGGGGGTGTGTATGTTGGTATGTATGTGACTACCTGGCTAATCCAGGGCGTCACAATAGTGAGTATATTAACACGCTGACACTACACTACATACACATATACACAGATTTAATGACTACCAAAATGCTACAACAAAAAATTAAAGGGAGTTTGTCAGACTAAACTAACAGGATAAACTAAGTACATAACTGTGCAGGGGATTTAGCTCTTATAAAAATCCCATCCTTAGGGCTCGCTCAAACGAGCGTATAACCCAGCTGAATACTATCCAATGTTTTTTTGGATAGTGTGCCACCCCTGAGGCCTCAGTCGCCACAGGGTACTGCATGTGATTTAGAGTACGAGACAAATCCAGGTAAGAGGGGGTTAACCACTAGTGTTTAGAACTTTACACAACATCTTGTGCTCATATCAAGTTACACAAGCAGGAAACCAGGTGCTTTCACACAGAAACTAGTGCAGAGGTGCTCACCATAGCAACGAGCTCCCTGGGCAGAGTGAGTCATTCCAAGGGTAGGGGCACTGAGTGAATAAGTGTCTGAGCACAAACAGTTTCACTTTAGTCAGTCAGAAGGAGAAGGAGAAAGAGGTCGCTGAGGGGCGCGCCGAATGGCTCCCCTCAGAAGGGCCGACTGGAATAAGTGCTTGAGAGCTGTTCCAGGGGAAAGCAGAGAGAGAGAGTACCAGAACACCATGGACTCGTAGAAGCGGGCATTCTGGAGGGAACTGGAACCGGGTGGACAGAGAGTAACTGAGACCACGAGGTGAGACTGAGGAGGACACGGCATCTGAATGGAAGCTGAACCACTCCCTTAGAGGTCGGCCCAGAATGGTTGCAGAGCCATAGGATGGCCCATACTTCATGTTGCTTCATCAGATTCTGCAGGGTCGCAGGTAGACTAGGTAGTCTCCGGACTAACACCATTTCAAATGGTACACATCGTGGAACTGGAGTCCCCAAGTTGCTTCATGCCACAGGGATCCACATTACTCTACAGACGCAGAGGAGAAAGGTCTTACATGTTCACGGACACCCGGGATCGGCTGTGGCCCAGCACGGCGGTGACCGGTACCCTGAGGGCAGCCTTCTAACGAACTGTAAGTAAAAGTTGTGGACCTGCAGACGCTGCCTCGGCCTGTTATTACCAGCGCCGTCGCCCCGCGCTTCTGCGCCGTCGCCCCGCGCTTCTGCGCCAATGCCCCCTCCCCCCGGTCGCCACCGTCCTCCCATGGCTCGCTCCACCTGTGGGGAGCTGGACTACCTGAGCTGCGTGAACACCAGTCCCGGAGGAGAGTGACATCTCACAGCGGCGGCTGATACCTGCTCACACACAACGGGTGGCGTTGCAAAGCATCCCCCATTCCTATCCAACACCGCTCCTGGGAGAGGAAAAGTCACAGGAAGGGTCTGCGGCGGAGGAGGCTGAGACCCCAGTCACCGCCGCAACTGGTGACATGCTCCACAGGGACCCTTCACCCTCCTTCAATCCCCCCTTTTACACCGGAGAACCTTGCACCTGTCTTTACATGTAGCTGACGGGGCCACAGAGCCGGGTCAGGCCAATAAATAAATAAATAAATGTTTATTTTTTTTATATAGCACTAACATATTATTCCGCAGCGCTTTACATACATCAGGAACACTGTCCCCATTGGGGCTCACAATCTAAATTCCCTAGGTGTATGTCTTTGGAGTGTGGGAGGAAACCGGAGGAAACCCATGCAAACATGGGGAGAACATACAAACTCCTTGCAGATGTTGTCCTTGCGATTCGAACCCAGGACCCCAGCGCTGCAAGACTGCAGTGCTAATCACTGAGCCACTGTGCTGCCCAATCACAGCGAACCCCATGAAACCATTGCCCTGGTGACGAGTAAACCCCTTAGGCCTCATGGGGCGCAACATTTGGCACTGCGAGGGTCTTGTGCCCGCACCCACCAGTATTGTCTGCCTTTAAAACTTTTTACCTGGCGTCACGAACCGGATATTGTTATGTGACTTATGGACTATGGGTTAAAAACAACGGCCGCCATTGTCTATCCAGCATGGGAAAAGGAGGATGTATGCCTTCGTGGGTGGAGCCCATATAGACGCGCAAAAGTGAGACCCACTACTGGAAAGTGGCAGGAAACCTCGTACCTCCAAAAAAGGGCGGGAGGCAAATACTTGTTTTCCCAGGAATCTTGACTTTAACAAGAGACTGTACACCTTGTTCCTGGTGTACCCCCTGACGGAGAACTGCAAATGTTTGCCAAAGGATTGTTGCTGTGACCGAGTGGGGCATTGTGATTGAGGATGTCCCCAAGTCGCTTCACGCCACGGGAATCCACATTACACTACAAGCGCAGAGGAGAAAGGTCTTACATGTTCACGGACACCGGTGGTTGCTCCTTGCTTACCCGGGATCGGCTGGGGCCCAGCACGGCGGTGACCGGTACCCAGAGGGCAGCCTTCTAATGAACTGTAAGTAAAAGTTATGGACCCGCAGTCGCTGCCTCGGACTGTTATTACCGGCACTGATGCCCGCGCTTCGGCGCCAACGGCCCCTGCCCCAGTCGCCACTGTCTTCCCCGGGGCTCACTCCACCAGTGGGGAGATGAACTACCTGTGCTGTGTGAAAATCAGCCCCGGAGGAGAGCAACAACATCTCGCAGTGGCGGCTGATCCCTGGCCGCACACCATGGGTGGCGCTGCAAAGCATCCCCCATCCCCATCCAGAACCGCTCCTGGTAGAGGAAAAGTCGCAGGGAGGGTCTGCAGCGAAGGAGGCTGAGACCTTTGTCACCACCGCAACCAGTGACACACTTCCCAGGGACCCTTCGCCCTCCTTCCATTCGCACTTTTACACCGGACACCCTTGCACCTGTCGTTACATGTAGCCGACGGGGCCATGCAGCCGGGTCAGGCCAGTCACAGCGTACCCCACAAAGCCACTGGCCCGGTGACGAGTAACCCCTGAGTCCCCATGGGGTGCTACAATAGCCAAATTTTATGCTATGGGGCAGTGCCGACCAGCACTTTTTTATCATACCAATTTGGCATTAGAAGAAAAAAAATCACTGCATGCTGCAATTGGCAGCGTATATCCGATGTTGCGCACCCATTCAAGTCAATTGGTGAGTGCAAAACATCGGAGTGCAGTCCAATAGACTCCGACACAGACAATGGAGAGGTTAAAAAAAATGATAATTACTTACCAGTCATTTGATTTTTTCCGAATTATGATAGGACTGTACAGAGAGAGTGTATCCACTCCCAGGAACAGGAAGCCTACAGAATAAAAAGGTAGTACCTCTCCATACGCATTAGTGTGTGTATATATACATATATATATATATGCATATATATATATAATATCTATATATATATGTCGCGGGCGTGGAGGGCGCTGCGCTCACCACGCTCGGGTCCGGTGCTGCTGCTGCTGCTCGGTGGCTTGAGCGATGGGCCGGATCCGGGGACTCGAGCGGCGCTCCTCGCCCGTGAGTGAAAGGGATGGTTTGGTGGGGTTTGGGATGTCGGTTTGTGACGCCACCCACGGTATGTGGTGAGGTTCGGACACCACCGCTGCTCTGTACGGGGATCCCGGGAGCGTTGACAGGGAGCAGCTGGGATGGTTCTCTCCCCTCCGTGGGTAGGGGGAATTTTGGTGGTCCCGGAGCCCGGTGATGTTGACTGGAAGGTAGATGGCGGGGTTTGGCGAGGTGCAGGGTCGCGGGGGCAGCGCGGTGCCAGACGGCACGGTGGTACTCACTCAGCCAGTAACGTACACGGAGTCTCTGGTAAAACAAACGGCTGGATGGACGGGTCCCACAGGCGGCTGCGGTGTTTTTCCCCTGACCCCAGTTTGGTAGTGTAAGTCCTTTCCTGCACCTTCTTGTGCGCTCCGGTTTCCCATCTGGCTCCCCGGTTCGGTACCGGTGGGCCACCGCCCAACCCCGGCTACCTACGGTTCCACCAAGACTGTCTTCCCGGCTCCCGCAGACGGCCACTACCGTCTGCCTGACTGCTACACGAGGGCCCTAGGCTCCAACCTAGGCCCCAGTCTGCGTCTGCCTCTCTGCAGACCTCCTCTCTCTTCCTCTGCCTGGACTTGTCTCCGTTTTTTCCTGCCTCAGACCAGCTAGACTCCTCGGTGGGCGTGTCCATCTGCCTGACTCCGCCCACCTGGTGTGTCTGTCTGAACCCGAGGGAGGAAATCAGGTCTCACTGGAGATGACTGCGATGACCTGCTGGGGGTGGGCGTGTGTGTGTGTATTGTTACCTGTGGCCCCTGGCTAGTCCAGGGCACTACATATATATATATATATATATATATATATATATATATATATACATACACAGTATACTGGATATATGTGACACCCTGGACTATTCAGGTCGTCACAGGGTTCTGCACGCTCTTTTTCTTAGTGCAGGATTCAACCCCCCAGGTTCTGGGTCTCAATCCTGTAGTACTGCCTCCACCAGCATTCACAAATCCTAGATACACTTTGCACCACACCTGTCAGGCATACCAGTGGACTGCTTAAGCAGGAATAGGGCCACCCACCTAGGGGTCAGGCAGGGAGGTGGGATGTGTCAAGTTGAGTTCAGTGGTAGTATCCCTCGAGCTGTGAGGAGCTCTGAGGAATTTGGGAGTTGTAACTCCCAGGGGAGAAGCAAACTAGGTCGCAGATGGTGGTCTGGACCTAGAGGAGTCGGACCCCCGGTTGCAGGAGATTGAGGCTAGGTGCCTGGGACCTGTCTTGGAGGACGGTCAGCAGCCTGGTCCTATCACCAGTCCAGGCCGAAGGCATGACGGGGTACACAGACCCTAGGTCGGGGAGAAGCTTCAGGCGACTCCGCAATTAACCTGCGGAGGACAGGGCGTTTACGGACTGTTCCCAAGAAGCTCAGGGATTGGGTTCACTAGCGCAATGAGGGGGATAGGGCTTTCCAAACAAGCGGCCCACTGAACTCCAAAGCGTGAGCTCCTGAGAGCAGGCTCCTTCACTTAGCCATAGTGGGGAGCGGGGCCCGGAAAGCTCCAAGCTACCGAGCCACTACGGACAATCTAAAACTTTGTGCCAGGAGGCAGGTTACGGACCACGGGCAGTGCTGCAGGGGACGGGACCCGGAAGAGCTCCCCTCAAGAGGCAACGGCGTTCAGAGACTTGGTTTACTCTGTTGTCAGCGTCTGCTTCATTGCTGAGTGAATACCCGACTGACTCCTGCACTGTGTCCCCGCATCACCATCCAGAGTCACGGGGCCTACCCCTACCCATGGAAGGCAACGTCACCTAGCTGCCCCACTCCATCACCCCGGGTACTCACCACAGTAGCGGCGGTACTCCCAATTACCGAACACCACGGGTGGCGTCATGAACTATACCAAATTCCCTGTAAATACTCCCCTTTGTCTTTGTCATTTGAGTGTGGCCCCGAGCCCCTGGGTCCAGAGACCCTCGAGTCACAAGTAATCACCACCCCCGGATCCGACCAGTTCGATCAGCTGCAGGGGCGGCACACCTCACATTTTTGGCGTTATAAACAGGATACGAACTGGGCCCACTAACCTGGGTGACATGTGCCTTAGAATCCAAGCTGCATGTCAAAAATTCCGTTCCCGCCATTTTCCGCCATCTTTGGCGCCAAAATGCCATCTTCCAGACCAAAAGCGCGCAAAGCCGAAGTCCCGCCCTTCGTCCTGAGAGTTTGCCCGGAACTGGAAGTTCCCAGAGGGAACAGTGAGTGGCTGTCGAAAACCAAAGGGGAATGTGAAGATGTCCACGCTGGACGATGGATGCATCGCAGTGCTACCCCCACCAGACCAGGGTAATGCGGGTGCAGCGGGCGCTGCTCCGGCCGCAGGAGTGGCGGCACCCAGGGCCGAGGCGGTCGTACCTATCATGCCGATCACCTTACCTTACGTGCCTGGCGCTGCCTGGCTCCCACAATATGATGGCCGACCTGATGTGTTGTAGGGATTCAAGCGGAAGAGCTGTACCGTTCTTGATATGTATGCCCTGACAGGCTGGCAGTGAGCGTCTGTGGTACTCGGTCAGCTGACAGGCGCCGCTGAGTTGGAAGTGGAAACGTGGACTGATGAGGACTGAACCTCGGTCCCCGCCATCTTCAAACGGCTGGGAGCTGCGTTTGAGACCCGCACTGAAGCTGAGCTGAGAATGAGGTTCTACAGCTGCAAACAGCGCCCCTAAGATAGCATCAGAGATTATGCACTGCGACTGCAAGCAGCGTTACGGACTCTGAAACTGATCAACGACATTGGTGAACAAGAGGGTAACAAGATCCATGTGAAACAGTTCCTGCAAGACCTGGCATCATTGGAAGATCCTAAGCAGCTCCAGCAGTGGGCCCTGGAGCATCCTACATTAGACTTTCCTATCTTGAAAGAACGGGCGATCAAAGCCCTGCAGCCCCCAGAGGCTACTGTCTCTCCGCTTCCATCCTAGCAAGCACTTCTCCTTTAGATGTGAAGCCCCCTGCCTTAGCATTGCTGGAACCAACACCTCCGGTAGTGTCCGTGGGCGGAATCAATGATTTGTCTTCACAGGTGCAACAGCAGAGCAGTGACATCGCAAGGATCTTGGAGACAATGCAGCTCAAGCCAAAGGCCACACCAGCAGGAAATATTCAGCTAACCGACTGCCCAGAGGATGTTCCCTGGATGAGAGGAAGGACTTCGACCGGTATGGACAGCTTGTTTATTATAAGTGTAATAAGACTGGCCATTACGCTCGGATCTGTCCTTTAAACGGGCAACCCCTGGGGCCAAGGGCCAATCCCCAGGAATAAACTCCCAAGGCCCAGCAGACTGACGAGAGCGGTATGTGGG
This sequence comes from Anomaloglossus baeobatrachus, assembly GCF_048569485.1. Classification (NCBI taxonomy): domain Eukaryota; kingdom Metazoa; phylum Chordata; class Amphibia; order Anura; family Aromobatidae; genus Anomaloglossus; species Anomaloglossus baeobatrachus. Next base: position 232,498,622 of record NC_134357.1, read on the forward strand.
GGGACGGCCCATCGTTTCCATCACCCTGGATGGGATCCCGACCTCTGCGCTTCTTGATACCGGCTCCCAGGACGACCATTCCCTATGTACTGTATAACAAGTTTTGGTTAGATAATGAACTCCCTCGTCCCTCAAGGCTCTGTCCTAGGACCCCTACTTTTCTCTATCTACACATTTGGCCTGGGACAACTCATAAAGTCCTATGGCTTCCAATACCACCTATATGCCGACGACACCCAGATCTACCTCTCTGGCCCAGATGCCACATCTCTGCTGTCCAAAATCCCGACATGTCTATCTGCTATATCCTCCTTCTTCTCCTCTCGCTTCCTAAAGCTCAATGTGGCCAAAACTGAACTAATCATCTTTCCTCCGTCTCACCTACACTCTCCACCTGATCTATCTATTACAATAAATAACACCACGCTCTCGCCAGTACCCAAAGTTCGCTGCCTCGGAGTGACCTTTGACTCTGCCTTATCCTTCATACCACACATCCAATCCCTCACCACCTCCTGCCGTCTTCAACTCAAAAATATTTCCAGAATCCGCCCTTTCCTAAATTTGCAATCTACTAAAATGCTAGTGCTTGCCCTCATAATCTCCCGCCTCGACTACTGTAACATCCTCCTCTGTGGCCTCCCTGCCAACACGCTCGCCCCTCTCCAGTCCATCCTTAACTCTGCTGCCCGACTTATCCACCTCTCTCCTCAATACCACCCCACTTCTCCCCTCTGCATGTCCCTCCACTGGCTTCCAATCCTCCACCGTATCCAATTCAAACTTCTAACACTGACCTACAAAGCTGTGCATAATCTTTCCCCTCCGTACATCTCCGAACTACTCTCCCACTACACTCCAACACGTCACCTCCGGTCCTCCCAAGATCTCCTCCTCTCCTCCTCTCTCATTCGCTCCTCACGCAACCGACTCCAAGACTTCTCCCGAGCATCCCCAGTCTCCTGGAACTCGCTGCCTCAACACGTCAGACTATCCCCTACCCTTGCAAACTTCAAACGGAACCTGAAAACGCACCTGTTCAGAAATGCCTACAATCTACAATGAACTCGCTGCCGCCCGACCACCGTGCGGAGCTGCCGCCCGACCACCGTGCGGAGCTGCCGCCCGACCACCGTGCGGAGCTGCCGCCCGACCACCGTGCGGAGCTGCCGCCCGACCACCGTGCGGAGCTGCCGCCCGATCACCGTGCGGAGCTGCCGCCCGACCACCGTGCGGAGCTGCCGCCCGACCACCGTGCGGAGCTGCCGCCCGACTACCGTGCGGAGCCGCCGCCTGACCTACACCCCACCTATTGTCTCCTCCCCATAATCCTATAGAATGTAAGCCCGCAAGGGTAGGGCCCTCTTCCCTCTGTACTAGTCTGTCTACTGTAACTTGTATACGTATTTTGTATGTAACCCCCCTTCTCATGTACAGCACCATGGAATTAATGGTGCTCTATAAATAAATAATAATAATAATAATAATAACTCGCCTCGCCAGATGACAGCATTACCATCAACGCCGTCAACGGGTTACCAGTGACTAAATTTCAATGAGGTGACCATTAAGGTGGGCTGGGTAAAGTTGACGTGACAAGGACTCATGGTTGTGCAGAATGACCCTAGTGATCGGAACCCTAAGATCATTTTGGGAATAAATGTCATTGAGAACTGTATGGAGGAAGTGTTGTTTTTACTCCAACAGCTATCTGTGACTGCAGGAGCAGGGCGACAGAGAGTCATGCAATGTGAGATCCGAGACCTCCTGCAGCCGCAACAGGTAAATCTATCTGGCGGTGTACGGGTAATGGATGTAGCTCCCTTATAGTTCCCCCGCGAGATGATGATATGATGCAGGGCAGCTGCAGGCTCCCGTGGACAAGATTACCAGGCAGAAGTAGAGCCCCTGCCCTCAGAACAGTGGCCCACAGTGTTGATGGCCAGAGGGGTATTCGATGTCTGGAAGGGGAGGGTGCCCGTGCGAGTGTTGAATTGCGGGGAAGAGGAGGTTACATTGCCCAGGTATGCCACAATTGCCAAGCTGTTTACAGTGAACACAGATTCCCTCCATGCAGTGATTTCCCCAAGTGTGGTGCCCTGGCCTAGCCAGGTCGTCACAGATAACATCTAAACACCCCCCCTCCACCCCCACTAGACAGGGACACCAGCCAAACAAAAACCCTTGTTGCCTCCCTCCAGTGTCTGATGTCCACACCAGGTGGGGCGGAGCTAAGCGGTTGGCCCCACCCACCGAGAAGTTCACAGGCCTGGAGGCGGGAAAAGTGTCAGTTAGAAGTAGTAGTTTAGTGTTGGAGTTTGAGGAGTGAGGAGTAAACACTTGGGTGTCTGGGTTTGTGGCCCAGGCACTAAGAGCAAGGTTGGCAGACGGTGGTGGCCATCTGCAGGAGTGGTGGAGCAACGCGGAACCGTAGGACTGGGGACGGATGACGGCCCGCCGGTACCGACCGGGGAGCGAAGTGAAGCCAGCACACACAGGCAGGGCCATCGGACCCCGACCAGGCTTGGAGCCGCCGACAATAGTCAGATCCGAATGTGACTGGAACCCCAGGGGTTTCACAACAGCAAAAGTCCTGATTGAAGGCAACCGCCCACACCGTGAGGGTATACAGCTACCGCCTAAGGCTAGAGACCCAAGGGCCAGCGTCTGCAGGCAAATGGGCTCCTCTGGAGTCCGAGGAAGCGGGTGAGAGCCTTCCCAATGGCGATGCGCTAGTAGCTTTCTATGTCCCGCGCGGTGGAGGGAACGGATACCGGGCGGCCCTCTCCCATCAGGCCTGCCATCGGATGTTTCCAATATTAACAGCGGAAGGCGAGGCCACCTCAGAGGAAGAGGTAGAATAGGCAGCGGTCCTCCGTTGCAAGCAGTTGTCCCCCGTTGGGACCCTCAGCAGTTTGATTGAATGACTTTAATGAACCGTGACATTTACCTGATTGTCTACATGATTATTCCGGCCGTTGCCGGCAAGTTGTCCCCGGAGGGACCCTGTGTATTTTACAACCTGCATGAGAGACTACTCATGGACAAGGCCAAGAACTGGCAGGCCACCCACGAACTAGTGGGCTTGTAAATAAGTTGAGGGGTGATATTCCGCCGGAGCCGCCTCCGGAGAGGCAGATTGGAGGAAGGGCCCGCAGCAGAGCAGGCTGGGGCCCGGCCACCACCAGGACCGGTGGCCATCCTCCGGCGGTCAGGGGTCCCCCAAGGATGTGGGGTCCCCTGAAGTGACAGCCGGGTGCGAGTTACCGTACCCGTTCCCGCTCGGGCAGCCAGAACCTGGACTGGGGTCAAGGGGTGCTGCCCACTTCTTAGGGGCAGCATCATGGCTAGGTTGCTTGGGTGGGAGAGCAGAAGACACCCGTCCGTCCGTCTGTTATTAAAAATGTTATATATGTGCAACGTTTGAAGTGTCCTTACAAAAAATGCTTATGTTTGAAAATGTTTTGCATGTTATTTAGATCTTTTTACAGTTTTGAAAAATAAAACCGGTGATGGACGGGCAGCCCACGGACGGTCTGCATTTTACCAAGGGGGAATGTGGCGCCCTGGCCTAGCCAGGTCGTCACAGATAACATCTAAACACCCCCCCACCCCCACTAGACAGGGACACCAGCCAAACAAAAACCCTTGTTGCCTCCCTCCAGTGTCTGATGTCCGCACCAGGTGGGGCGGAGCTAAGCGGTTGGCCCCACCCACCGAGGAGTTCACAGGCCTGGAGGCAGGAAAAGTGTCAGTTAGAAGTAGTAGTTTAGTGTTGGAGTTTGAGGAGTGAGGAGTAAACACTTGGGTGTCTGGGTTTGTGGCCCAGGCACTAAGAGCAAGGTTGGCAGACGGTGGTGGCCGTCTGCAGGAGTGGTGGAGCAACGCGGAACCGTAGGACCGGGGATGGGCGACGGCCCGCCGGTACCTACCGGGGAGCGAAGTGAAGCCAGCACACACAGGCAGGGCCATCGGACCCCGACCAGGCTTGGAGCCGCCGACAATAGTCAGATCCGAATGTGACTGGAACCCCAGGGGTTTCACAACAGCAAAACTCCCGATTGAAGGCAACCGCCCACACCGTGAGGGTATACAGCTACTGCCTAAGGCTAGAGACCCAAGGGCCAGTGTCTGCGGGCAAACGGGCTCCTCCGGTACCCATACACCTTGGAGCGAACTACCGTTGGGAATCCATAGTAGTCAGCAAGAGAACATTAAGGTGCAGTGAAAGACAGCCGCCATCACCTGTCCGGGTAGAAGCACTGCAGCCGGCAGCGGGACCTGTCCATCCAGCCGTTTGGTTTACCGAGGACTTTGTACCTTTCTTGCTGAGTGAGTACACCCGTGCCATCCGGCACCGCGCCGCGCTGTCCCTGCAACCCTGCACCTCACCGACCCTGCCACCCCGTCACTTCATCGGGCCCCGGGACCACCAACCCCTACCCACGAAGGGGGAAAACAACATCCCAGCTGCTCCTTACCATCGCTCCCGGGATCCCCGTCACCAGCAGCGGTGGTGCCCATCTTCACCACGACCCATGGGTGGCGTCACGGACTAAATCCCCCAAACCAACCACCCTTTTCACTCACCGGCGAGGAGCACCGCTCGAGTCCCCGGATCCGGCCCACTGCTCGATCCACCGAGCAGCCATTGCAGCAGCGTCGGACCCGAGCGTTAGCGAGCGCAGCGCAGTGGCGTCCTCCCCGCCCGCGACACAAGTACACCAGATCAGTCCCCCAGTGACAGTCCCCAGGGACAGTTAGAGAAGTGGTGCCAAGAGCTACATGTGGGCACTGACTCTACACCTTCACATCACAAACCAGGGGTCTACAGGGTTGTGCAGGAGTACGAGTCTTTAGCAAGCATCCACTTGATTTTGGGTGGATAAAAGGGGTACAACACCACATACCCACAAGCGCTCACCCACCCATCAAGGAGAGGTATATGCCCATACCACCTGCCCATTACCAGTGCGCAAAGGACATGCTCAGAAACATACGTGATAGTTGCAGCCCCTGGGCAGCTCCCCTAGTACTGGTGAAAAAGAAAGATGGCATCATGCGGATGTGTGTGGATTACAGACAAATCAACAACATCACACATAAAGATAAATCCACTTATATCCTCCAAAAAGAATATACACGATGCTAATGCTCCGTATAAAAAATACATCATTTTATTAAGTTTAAAAATAAAAACAACATACATGGACATGGGCACAACAAGGTAGAGAGAAGTACAAATATAACTCCCACGAATTGGGGGGAGGGTGGGTAGAGACTTGCTTATCCCACATGTACCATGGGTAATAGACATTCAGAATAATATATCAGTCTGTGTGAAAATCGTCCTGTACTTATAATTGCAATACTATAAGCGTGCTGAAATGCCAATCCTGAGAGGCAAATCAAAGCGTGACCAGAAGAGGGAAATCTCAGTCAAGGCACAAGGGGTTAATTAGTAGAGTGTCCTCAAAAGTAGCATAAATATAAGTACCACTGGGCATTCCCTCTGCTGCACAGATGAAACCAACCGCAGGTCTTACAGTATATTAATGAAATTAGCATACATCATAAACATCCAGATAAGTCATTAGCACAGTCTCAAGAATAACAAAAATATAAGTGCCGCTGGGCATTCCCACCACCGCGCACAGGAGACCGTCCATAAATAAACTCATTGTCCATTAATATAATTAGTAACCGTCATGGATGTCCAGCACTGCTGAAGATCGCAGTTGTTCAACCTGTCGTACCTCACTGCACGCTCCAACAACAGCTGACTATAATCACACTCTCAGATCGGGTGTCAGCGTGGGTCGTGCTGTGAGTCCGCCAGGACGCTCACCATACATGCAGCTGCTATCGGTCACAATCTGTAACCCGATGGCAAAAAAGAGCTCTATAAATCATGCTTTTAGATAAGTACAGGGCACAGACCGCGACACTGCATGTCAGTATGAGCGGCTGCTAACCAGCCATGCACAGGATCAGTGGAGGCACACCGAACAATTATCAAGGCAGAACATATAGTATAAAAAATCAAAATAACATACAGACCTGATCCAAAGTAGTTCAGTCTCAAGCCCACCACGCCTCAATGCGTTTCACCACCTGGGCTTCGTCAGGAGGCAGATATCTGCCATCACCCTGGATGGGATCCCGACCTCTGCGCTTCTTGATACCGGCTCCCAGGTAACGACCATTCCCTATGTACTGTATAAGACGTTTTGGTTAGATGATGAACTCGCCTCGCCAGATGACAGCATTACCAGATATCTGCCTCCTGACGAAGCCCAGGTGGATTCTACAAAATTCACCGTGTACACGGACAACAACCCGTTGACCCACCTGGACACGACGAAGCTTGGAGCGCTAGAACAGTGTTGGGTTGCAAGATTGGCGAACTACGATTTCACAATAAAATACAGGGCTGGCCGCAAAAACACCAATGCGGATGCACTATCCAGAATGCCCCATTTACTCGATGATGGGAAGGACGAAGATGACTTGGAAGAGATCGAATTGCCTGCCTTCCATCGGCCAGCTAGGCTGGAACAGCCTCGGTCCCATAGCAGTCAACAGGAGGCAACCTTCAACCCATTACCCCATCACGGTTGGCAAGAAGCCCAGGATGGTGATCTTGCAATCAGGCTAATCAAAGCACTGTTAGCCCAAGCTGCCTCCCGTCTTGAACCAGGTGCTCCAGAAGAAGCTAAGAAGCTGTGGCAGGACAGGAGTCGACTGTATCTTCATCAAGGCAAGCTATGCAGAAGTCTTACCAACCAGCAAGCACCGCTCCAACCATTAGTCACCAAACAGCCCCTGGAGATTGTAGCTTTGGATCACTTTAAGCTTACCCCAAGCAGAAGTGGTTACACCTATGCACTCACGATGGTGGAACACTATTCTCGATTCCTGGTGGTGGTACCTGTGAAAGATCTAACTGCCAGCACAGCAGTGAAGGCATTTCAAGTACACTTTTGCAGGCCGCATGGGTATCCTGACCAGATCCTCACCGATCAAGGTCCAGCGTTTGAGGCTGAAATCTTCCAAGAATTCTGTAGTCTGTATGGGTGTAAGAAGATACGCACTACACCCTACCATGCTCAGACAAATGGGATGTGCAAAAAGATGAACCACTTAATGATCAACCTGCTGAAAACTCTACCCCTTGAGGAGCGGAACCAGTAGCCTGACAAATTGCCAGATCTTGTTGACATCCACAATAACATCCCTGTGGGATCCACCAAATGTGCACCCGCTTACCTGATGAGAGCCAGACCTGTGAGTCTCCCAGTGGACTTAGAGATGGAGTTTGAGCTGCCTGAAGTTTACTTGTCTGAAGCGGATTGGGACTGATGTCACCAGATCCAGTATAAGCAGATTCAAAAGTATGTCAAAGAGAATTTGAATCAGAGTAGAGAGAAGCAAGAAAGGAACTTTAACAAACAGGCAAAAGCTACCCCTCTCTTACCTTACTGAAGAGGAAAAGAAAGTCGCACAAATTTGATGACCAATGGGAGAGGGACCCTTCCGTGGTGCAACCATCCAACTTTGACAACCAGAGGACATGCCTCATCAGCAAGGATCAGGGAAGAACCACGTCTACTGTCTCCTGGGACCACTTGAAGAAGTGTCCAGAGCCCTTAAGAGTTGCAGATGAATCCCAGCCCCAGCCTCAGGTGGTGAAAAGGAAGAAAAGGATGATCCGTACCATTCTAAGTGACTTCCCAGAAGATTGGCCCATGCAAAATGGAGCAGTAATAGTTCCTGTGTTAACCTTCCCACAACCAGTGGAAGAACCAGAATAGGAAAGACTTACTGACACTGCACCCACTCCCACACCTAGAGTAGTACCTGTACCCTTACCACGCACCCCTGGAGTCCTACAAGCCACACCTGCCACTGAGGGAGAAACACCTGTAGGAAACATTGCCACATCACAGGGGGAAGAAGAGGGTCCAGAATTGAGAAGGTCGACCCGAGTTAACTTTGGTCAGCCCCCACTGAGATATAGAGAGTAGTGGTAGCGGTACCAGGCTATCAGAAAGTTTATGTTAGAAATCTGTGTTTTCTTTTATTATTTTTCTAAAGCCCACTTTACACGTTGCAATTAGTTGTACAATCGCATTTGCGATGTGACACGCCCAGGTTGCATACGGGATCTATGAGATTTCACGTTGGTCGTTCATTTGCTGTCACACGAGCGTTAGTAGTCTATGTTAAATTGGTCAATTTTGTGTGCGATCCTTTAGATCATGTGTTCTGTGACGTATGCATTGAGCACCTTTTTTTTTTTTTATTTATTGACTTGCCAAGCGTGTGTAATGTGTAGGGATGCGTTTTTACTATGTCATCTGCCATTCAGCTCTGCTACATGGCTGCTAACAGCAGACACAGACAGCCATGTAGCAGAGCTGAATGGCAGATGACAGCAGACACAGACAGAGCCGCACTGTCAGAATGAACTCGGGTGAACTTCACTCGACTTCATTGTGATGCTGCGGCTCTGTCTGTGTCGCGTCCTGATTAGCGGTCACCAGTGAAGACTCACCGGTGACCGCTAATCTCCTGAGTAACTGAATTGAGCAGCCCTCTCTCATATACTCACCAATCCCCGATCCCCGGCGCTGCACGGCTTTCTCACTGCTCCGGCGGCTTTTACTGTTTTGAAAAAGCCGGCCGCCCATTAAACAATTTCGTATTCCCTGCTTTCCCCGCCCACCAGCGCCTATGATTGGTTACAGTGAGACACGCCCCCACTCTGAGTGACAGGTGTCACACTGCACCCAATCACAGCAGCCGATGGGCGTGTCTATACTGTGTAGTGAAGTAAATAATTAAATAATTAAAAAAAACGGCGTGCTGTTCCCCCCATTTTTAAAACCAGCCAGATAAAGCCATGCGGCTGAAGGCTGATATTCTCAGGATGGGGAGCTCCACGTTATGGGGAGCCCCCCACCCTAACAATATCAGCCAACAGCCGCCCAGAATTGCCGCATACATTATATGCGACAGTTCTGGGACTGTACCCGGCTCTTCCCGATTTACTCTGGTGCGTTGGCAAATCGGGGTAATAAGGAGTTATTGGCAGCCCATAGCTGCCAATAAGTCCTAGATTAATCATGTCAGGCGTCTATGAGACACCCTCCATGATTAATCTGTAAGTTACAGTAAATAAACACACACACCAGAAAAAAATCCTTTATTAGAAATAAAAACACACACATATACCCTGGTTCACCACTTTAATCAGCCCCAAAAAGCCCTCCTTGTCCGGCGTAATCCAGGATGATCCAGCGTCGCTTCCACCGCAGCTGCATGGAGGTGACCGTAGCCGCAGCAGACACAGCCGCTCCGGTCACCTCCACACAGCAAATGAAGACAGCCGTGCGATCAGCTGCTGTCACTGAGGTTACCCGCGGCCACCGCTGCATCCACCGGTGGCCGCGGGTAACCTCAGTGACAGCAGCTGATCGCACGGCTGTCTTCATTTGCTGCATGGAGGTGACCGGAGCGGCTGTGTCTGCTGCAGCTCCGGTCACCTCCATGCAGCTGCGGTGGAAGCGACGCTGGATCATCCTGGATTACGCCGGACAAGGAGGGCTTTTTGGGGCTGATTAAAGTGGTGAACCAGGGTATATGTGTGTGTTTTTATTTCTAATAAAGGATTTTTTCGGGCGTGTGTGTTTATTTACTGTAATTTACAGATTAATCATGGAAGGTGTCTCATAGACGCCTGACATGATTAATCTAGGACTTATTGGCAGCTATGGGCTGCCAATAACTCCTTATTACCCCGATTTGCCAACGCACCAGGGTAAATCGGGAAGAGCCGGGTACAGTCCCAGAACTGTCGCATATAATGTATGCGGCAATTCTGGGCGGCTGTTGGCTGATATTGTTAGGGTGGGGGGCTCCCCATAACGTGGAGCTCCCCATCCTGAGAATACCAGCCTTCAGCCGTATGGCTTTATCTGGCTGGTTTTAAAAATGGGGGGAACCGCACGCCGTTTTTTTTAATTATTTAATTATTTATTTCACTACACAGTATAGACACGCCCACCGGCTGCTGTGATTGGGTGCAGTGTGACACCTGTCACTCAGAGTGGGGGCGTGTCTCACTGTAACCAATCATAGGCACTGGTGGGCGGGGAAAGCAGGGAATACGAAATTGTTTAATGGGCGGCCGGCTTTTTCAAAACAGTAAAAGCCGCCGGAGCAGTGTGAATGCCGTGCAGCGCCAGGGATCGGGGATCGGTGAGTATATGAGAGAGGGGGATAGACTGACATGGACTGAGAGTGAGGGACAGAGATAGTGACGGACTGACAGAGATTAGTGCATGACAGACATTGTGAGGCGCTTCAGAACGCAGCTTTTCAGCTGCGCTCTGAAGCAGACCTTTTTTTAGCTGCGGTGCAGAGCGCACACCTGCGCACATAGCATCAGACAACAAAATCGTATGAGGGATGTCACACGTTACAATTGACTAGGTTCGTGCAACAAAACGCTCAATTCTAGAGAATGATACGATGTGTTTGCGATCAACGGTTTTGCGTTCAATCCTGATCGCATGTAGCTGTCACACGCAGATACCTCACAAACGATGCCGGATGTGCGTCACTTACAACTTGACCCCAACGACGGATTGTGAGATATATTGAAGCGTGTGTAGCGGGCTTTAGTTTGTTATTTTCTTGAAAAATGATAAGTAATGTTTATGTGAAAAATGATGATTACCTGGTTTAATCAACTGAGTAATTTACCGGATTAAGAGAGTTATATGATGTTTGCACCTGGTGTATGGACTCTGTTTTCTATACATATATATTTTAGTAGTAAGAATGGACCATGACTGCGGGACTGGTTGCGGCCAGCACAGACTTGTGCTCATTTTAAATAAGTTGCACCTCATTCGCCTACCAGTGTCTTCCTTTTAATCCGGGACTTTAACCCTGTCACGGACCCCAAGTAGGAATGCAGCGGGTCAGGTTTGTTTGGCTGGCGGGTTAATGAGATCCGGGACATTGGAACTGGACTGTCGCGGGAAGGGGCTGCAACGGAGCAGGTTGAGCCCCTGCTACCAATGCAAACAGTAGCATTCCATCGGTTTTATAAAAGGTGAACTCTAAGGGGTACTTTGCACGCTGCGACATCGCTAGCCGATGATAGCTGTTAGGACCGGGAGGACGGGTAGGCCCAGGAGGTGGATCCACTGGGCTGAACACCTCACCGAGGGCGAGGTGCCCGGTAGCCAGAGCACTATGGGTAGCAGGACAGTCCGTTCAGAGGAGTGGAGTGAAGAAGTCCCTGGGACCACGGAGTCTCTGAAGGCAGTCCGGGTGACGGAGCTCAGGTTCGGAGGCCGAGATGATGGCAGGCAGAATCCGGAACCAACGGAGCGAGGAGGTGGGTCACCACATGGATCCGGAGACGATAGGGACTGACGAGACGGCGGACAGTCACCGTTCGTGGTTCAGGAATCGTCAGGACCGGTTGGCGAGGAAGGAACGACTCTACAAGAGAGATATGTGAGTACGGGGCAAAACACAGGAAGACCTGACTCCTAGCTTAGGAAACACGAAGAACAGGCCCCGCCAACTTGGAAAGGAACCCCCTATATACCCTGCACCTGAATCTTCAATATCCTGTTGGAGGACGCTGGCCCTTTAAGAGAGGGTCAATGACCGCGCGCGCGCCCTAATGCGCATGCGCGAGGCCTGGGTGCCAGAAGCCAGAGCAGGGAGCGGTGCACAGGAGGCAGGAGCATTCAGCATCGCAGTTGGGCGCCAGGACCGAGGATCGGGTTGCCTGGAGGACGCAGGTGAGTATGCATGGAGGCCGTGGAGCGGGGGTCGCCTTGCAAAGGAGCCGGGGAGTGTGGCAGGGGAGCCGGGGAGCGTGGCCGGGGAGCCGGGGAGCGTGGAAGGGGAGCCGGTGAGCATGGCAGGGGGGCCGGTGAGCGTGACAATAGCGATGCCGAGCGCGATAGTACCCGGCCCCGTCGCACATGCGATAACTTATGATAGCTGAAGAAGCAAACATTATCGCTACGGCAGCTTCACACGCACTTACCTGCCCTGAGACGTCGCTCTGTCCAGCGACCCGCCTCCTTCCTAAGGGGGCGGGTCGTGCGGTGTCACAGCGACGTCACACGGCAAGCGGCCAATAGAAGCGGAGGGGCGGAGATGAGCGGGACGTAAATATCCCGCCCACCTCCTTCCTTCCGCATAGCTGCTGGAGGCAGGTAAGGAGATGTTCCTCGCTCCTGCGGCTTCATACACAGCGATGTGTGCTGCCGCAGGAACGAGGAACAACGTTGTACCTGTCGCTGCAGCGAAATTATGGAAATGACCGACACTACACAGATCACCGATTTCCGATGCTTTTGCGATCGTTTATCGGTGCATTTAGGCTTTACACGTTGCGACGTCGTTACTGGCGCCGGATGTGCGTCACTTTCTAGTTGACCCCGACGATATTGCAGTAGCGATGTCGCAACATGCAAAGTACTCCTAAGAGTTTGACGAAACGTTTAACTAAAAATGTTCCTCCCCTACGTGGGATGAAAACCAAATGTTAATAAAATGTTATCTCTTTTTACCTTTGCAGTTAAAAAAAATGTATATAAACCTCTGGGTGTCCTGTAGCTCGGGGACGAGCTACGTTTAACCAAGAGGGAATGTGACGCCCTGGACTATTCAGGTCGTCACAGGGTTCTGCATGCTCTTTTTTTTAGTGCAGGATTCAACCCCCCATGGTTCTGGGTCTCCATCCTGCAGTACTTCCTCCACCAGCATTCACAAATCCTAGATACACTTTGCACCACACCTGTCAGGCACACCAGTGGGCTGCTTAAGCAGGAATAGGGCCGCCCACCTAGGGGTCAGGCAGGGAGGTGGGAGGTGTCAAGCTGAGTTCAGTGGTAGCGCTCGAGTTGTGAGGAGCTCTGAGGAAGCTGGGAGTTGTAGCTCCCAGGGGAGAAGCAAATAGGTCACAGACAGTGGTCTGGACCTAGAGGAGTCGGAGCCCCGGTCGCAGGGGATTGAGGTTAGGTGCCTAGGACCTTGGAGGACAGTTAGCAGCCTGGTCCTATCACCGGTCCGGGACCGAAGGCACAATGGGGTACACAAACCTTAGGTCGGGGAGAAGCTTCAGGCGACCCGGCAATTAACTTGCGGAGGATAGGGCCTTTACGGACTGTTCCCACGAAGCTCAGAGATCGGGGGCACTAGCGCAACAAGGGGGATAGAGCTTTCCAAACAAGTTGGCCACTGAAATTCCAAGCGTGAACTCCTGAGAGCAGGCTCCTTCACTTAGCCATAGTGGGGAGCGGGGCCCAGAAAGCTCCAAGCTACCGGGCCACTACGGACAATCTAAAACTTTGTGCCAGGAGGCAGGTTATGGACCACTGGCAGTGCTGCAGGGGACGGGACCCGGAAGAGCTCCCCTCGAGAGGCAACGGCGTTCAGAGACTTGGTTTACTCCGTTGTCAGCGTCTGCTTCATTGCTGAGTGAGTACCCGACTGACCCCTGCACTGTGTCCCCGCATCACCATCCAGAGTCCCGGGGCCTACCCCTACCCGTGGAGGGCAACGTCACCTAGTTGCCCCACTCTATTACCCCGGGTACTCCCAACGGCAGTGGTGGTACTCCCAATTACTGTACACCATGGGTGATGTCACAAACTATACCAAATCCCCTGCAAATACTCCCCTTTGCTATTTGAGTGTGGCCCCGAGCCCCCTGGTCCAGAGACCCTCGAGCCACGAGTAATCACCACCCCCGGATCCGAGCAGTTCGATCTGCTTCAGGGGCGGCATATATATATATATATATATATATATATATATATATATATATATATATATATATATGAGAAAGAGGGGAAATGTCCCACCACCACCAAAACACAAGGGAGGGAATAAGCACAGTGCTGTCATGGTTCAGTAAAATCAACTTACCAGCCAGTAATTATCATATTTTCCCTACACCATGACAGTCACAGCATCACAAAAATAAAAATAGAAAAATTCCCTAAGTGGAACCACCACTGAAAGAACCTTTCTTTCAAAGGATAGGTCATAGTGCCCCATATCCAAGCTGTAGTGTTTAAAGAAGATAAAGGGGGACAACCAGACTGCAGCTTTGCAGATTTGAGAAATGTGTTGAGATTTAATCAATTATGTCCAGGAAGTAGCTATGTCCCTTATAGAATGAGCACTAACATTCTGAAGAGGATCCTGACCCAAAGCAGAGTAAGCCAAAGCTATGGCCATCCTAATCCACCAAGTTATGGTGGATTTAGAGGCTTCTTTACTTTAATTAGGGCCCTGAAACAAAGCAAATATTGTCAAAGACTTCAGCCAGGATCCTGTTACTTTAAGGTATCGAAGGAGTCACCTCCTGACATCTAAAGACTTGCTCACCTTGTGATTTTGGATTGTTACAAAAGTAAGGGAGGACTATTTCCTGAGATCTGTGAAGAAAATACGGGTCAGATCTTTATATCACTCTGTCCCCTAGGATAGTTGTGAAGGGGGAATTAATTGAGATGACCTGTAATTCACCCACTTGTCAAGCCGAAGTTAGGGCCACAAGGAAGATCATGTTTAGGATGAAGGCCTTAATGGTAGTAGATGATGTAGGCTCAAAAGAGTATCTGTTGAGGGCATTCAGAACTAGATTTATAGCCCAAGGGGCTATGTTAGGACAATTTACTGGCTTGGAAGATAATGAAGCTGTGATGAACCTAGGCATCCATCGATGATTATAAGCAAATCTTTTTTTTTTTTATCAAATAACACCCCTAGGGCGAAGACTTGAACTTTTAGTGTGCAAGTGGAGAGGCTTATTTCAAGGTCTTCTGAAGGAACTCCAATATTTCTGTAAACGGGGCCTGTTGATGAGTTGAAAGATTTCGCATGGAGAATTCCAAAAATTTGTTTCATACCTTAGTGTAATTAGAGAAAGTAAACTTTTTCCAACTTAAAAGGAGAGAGGACACTAAGTTCTGTGAGAACTCCCTGGCTGATAGTAATCCACTTTCAAGCTCCCTACAGTCAGGTGTAGGTTGTGGACCTGAAGTTGGATAACTGGACCTTGGGATGCAAGATTGGTAATCTCGGGAAGTATCCAGTCTGAGACCAACATAATTCTCAGGGAGTTAAACGATGCCCTTCTGGGCCAATAGGAGCAACCAGCATGACTCTTGCCCTGTGCTCGTATATCTTCTTCAATACAATTGTGATTAGAGGAAAGGGTGGAAAGGTGTAGGCTAGATGAAAATCCCACTTCTGTAGAAGGGCATTCAACCCATTTGCGAATTCCACTAGATTTAGGGAAAAGAATGCTTTAATCTGGCAATCCTCCCTAGTAGCAAATAAATCACTTTCTGGAGACCCCATGGGGCACAAATTTGATGGAGAACTTCCCAATTCATAGTCCATTCTCCTTGAGCCAATGGCAACTTAGGTAGTCAGCTATAATATTTTCTGACCCCTTAAGTACCAGGCTGATAGGGACAAAAGATTTCTTTCTGCCAGTTGGAAGATTTTCCCCAACTCGGTTATCAGCAGACCAGATCTGGTCCCCTCTTGATGATTTATGTAGGCCACAGTTGTCATGTTATGTACAGTATGCCACAGTCAGACGTGGCTATTACGTTTCTTCCCGTAGTCCACTCAAAAGTCATCTGTTTGGCCTTTCTTACAGCTGTCAGCTCTCAGTGACCATACAGGTGAACTCCACCATCTGTTTCTGAACCGTCCATGGGATAACTTTTAAGAGGTTCTTTCTGTCCACCATACCAAGGAATCCTCTGACAATCGGAATCTCTGGTCTAGAATATCTATCCAACTGGTCTGTACTGCAAGAATCTCCCATTGAAAGTATCTGGTATAAAATTGAGCCCACTGGACAGCCGAAATCATGATCATCAACTAATGAATTGAATAGATCCCATGAAAAAGCTGAAGCTAAAGGGATTCCATTTTACGTTTGTCTTTGTTTATTGTCCATCTTAAGCCAGATAAGTTAGATAGGATTTGTTCGATGCTCTTTTAATTATTCCACTCGGAAAGTCTTCTACATAGAGTACTATTAAAATGTCCTTTTTTTCTGATGTAAGATGCCATTTCTAAAGCTATTTTGATGGAAACTCTGGGTACAAGAGAAACTCTGAAAGGGAGACATTGGCACTAAAGATAAAAGAGGTTCCCTCTTATCTTTACAGCTACTCTGAGATATTTTTTGAATGTGGTAATATGCGTCCTTCACTTCCATGAAGCAAGCCGGGTATAATAGTTTTACCATACTGTAGATCTCTGAGTTTCCATTTTGAATTTTTCCTTCTTTAAATATCAAGTTAGAGCTTTTAAGTTGATAACTTTTCTGTGGTAATTGTCTGGTTTTCTTACCAAAAATAGGTTGCTGCAAAAACCTTTCTCAGTGTCTGATGCTTGTACTCTGATATGTACTTGCTTTTGTACAAGTTTCAGAACACCCAGTTCCATTGTCCCTTGTTTTTTTTTAATTACGAGTCTCTATTACTCTTCTCAAGGAGAATGATGTGGGGGAAAGAGAACACTAGCTCGAGACCCTTGCAAGAGTATTCACTACTCATTGGTAATAGGGCCCACTGATGGGAAAATAATTTTAGTGTTCCTCCACCTGAAGCCTGGCATCATGGCTACTTTGGTCTTCCCCTATTGGGGATGGGTTTACTAAACATGAATTCTCTGTTCTGGCCCTATCTTGACCCCAGATATGTCTGCCACTGTCCTCTCTCTGATTCCATCTCCCTCTACACCATGAGCCTCGAAAGGATCTCAAATCGGAGAAAGAGGGAAAGAAAATTATTTTTCTTGTCTGCTGCTTTCTCTAGGATTTTATCCAAGACTGAGCCAAACAAATAACTACCCTGACAAGGATTAGCACACAACTTCACCTTGAACTGAAGGTTTAGTGACCAGTTTTTAAGCGATAGGGCTTTAGCAGTGGAGTTTTAGAGAGCACAGGGACGGGTGGAAAACCTACTACTATCCACTGAAGTGCCTGCCAGAAAATAAGCTGCCTTCTGACTAGTTGGTAAAGTGTGTCGCCAGGGGTTAAGGAGATACCCAGAACCGGGCCAAGGGGTCGCTTCTGGAAAGGGGATCACGGTGTCGTGACCCGGTCTGTGCTCCCTGGTTCTACAATAAAAAGGGGGGTTATGTTCGTGACGCCACCCGTGGAATGTGATCAGAGATGACCACCGCTGCTGCAGAACCTCCGGGGTGATGGAAGGCAGCTTGAGATGGGACGGCTCCCCACGGGTAGAGCCTTTTCCCCGGGGCAGTGTGTTAGTCTATGGGGGGAGTGCAGGACACGAGCACAATAAACAGGCAGACTCACGGTTTTGCAGTTTCTTTGTCCTTTACTGATGATGGTATTCAGCAGAGTACTGTCCACGGAGTCTGTGAGGGGTTCAGGGCTTCTCCCACCCAGCCGGGCCGTTTTGGCTTCCTTGTCTGCACTGTGTGTCTGTGGCCCTGCTGCTGTGTGAACTATGCAGCCGGCTCTGCTCTGCTCCTAGGTACCAACCTGACAGGCAACTCAAGTCCTTCCTAGTATGTTCCTGAACTCTGCGTTTGTTCCTGTGTCTGTGGTACAGATAGAGAATGTGGAATCCTCACTTCTCTGGTGGTAACTGTACAGTATGTAACCTGCAGTCTCGGATCCAGCATCCGTTCTGTGTGCTCCACTGGGATGAGCTCAGCAATGCTCTGCCTCCCAGGAATGTTCCTCTGTGTACGCTTTCTCCTTTCCTCAGACCCTCAGCTAGGCCTGGAATTGGTCAGTGGATCCTGAGGTGAGCTAAAGCCAGCTTCCAACCTGCAGAGATCCTTTCTCCTCAGTGCTCTGCACTGAACTTCCAAACTGAAACTACTGACCATCTCCCCTTCCCACCAGAATATCCAGGGAAGCAGCTTGGTCTCCCCCTTCTGGCCAGGAGGTCTTGGTGTTGTGTGTGGGGAGTTAACCCTTTGTGTGGCAACCCTGGGGTGCCACAAAAGCTTCCAGTAGTTGATCCCTCAGCCACTTTTTTCTTATTTACAAATTAATCTCCTGTAGCCATTTAATCAGGGACCTCGCAGTACAAGAAGCCAATATACTGGGTTTAAAGGAACTGTCTGCTGCTTCCCAGGCTCCCTTGAAGAACATATTAGCTTCCCTATTTAAAGGATCCCTGAGAAAGCCTAGATAGTCAAATTGAAGAGCAACATTCTTGGATACTTTGGATAACGCCATATCAATTTTAGATAATTATTCCCAGGTCTTACATAGCTCCTCATCAAATAGATGCTTCCTTTCAAGTGTGTTGGGATTAGTTCTTCCTAACCATTTTTTCCACTCCTTTTTCCATGCCTTCCAAACCGAGAGTCATCTGACGCCCTCCAGCGCTAACCTCCAACCCAGAAGTGGCCGGTTACTGTGCCTCCCATACTCACGCTCAACTGCGTGAACCCAAAGTCGGACGACACTATTACACATGTGTTTCTATAGAGCATGCCCACATCCGCGTTCTGTTACATGCGGCCCCAACCTCCGAACACGGAAGTGGCTGGTCACTGTGCGTGTTCCACTTATGTTGTGTTGTGTCCAACCCCAACTTCCGACCCCAGAAGTGGCCCGCAGAGAGCAAGATGACGTCTCCTGTTACCTCCGGCTTCGGACTCCCCTTTGCCTGAACCAAGGGAAAGGTAGCAGCCAAGATTCAATGGACCCGGGATCCATGCCTGCAATATAGGACAATGTCTTCCTCTTGCTGTCCCTGGAGAAATTTCCCCATGTACATTCTTCTTCACTCTGCTGAGCAATAGATCTCCTCTTTCAGGAACAGAAAACCACCCTGAAGTATACAGAGCGGTACCATCTTTTTATTTTGTAGAGTACTTATGCCTGGAGGCAGATACTCTCACTCTGTAAGGTGCTGTCATGGTGTAGGGAAAATTAGGTTCTCCTTTTCCTAACACCTGTGATCCGATTCCCACATGCAAGTGTTTCGCCCTGGTGTTAGTCGGGCTGCTCGGATCCGGGATCGTCGTGGCTCGAGGGGTCAGGACCCGGCTTGGCGGACACCCTGATCTGTAAAAGGGGAATATTTACAGGGGAAAAGTTTGTGACGCCACTTGCGGGTTGTGGTAATGGGAGTACTACCGCTGCTGGAGGGAGTACTGGGGCAGATGGTATGAAGCAGCTAGATGTCAGTCCTTCCACAGGTAGGGAAGACCCCAGGCTTGGGGGGTTGGTAGATTTGGGAGGACATGGTGCAGGGACCAGGGTACTCACTGTGGGTAGTCATGGTGCTGGATGAGGTGGAGAAAGCAGACAAACACACTGTAGGTAAACCAAAGTCTCTGAGTACAGCTGCCGCTGCCGGGAGCCCGTCCATGTACCCAGTCCCACCGGTGTCACTTAGTGATTCGGAGCCTGCCTCCGTGCACAATTTGTTGTCCGTTGATGGTCCCCGTGGCTTGAAGCTGTTGGGGGCCCCGCTCATTATGTGTAGTGTAGCTGTGCTTTTAAGGACTGGCACTTGTTACCTCAGTGGGTTGCTGTGTCTGGAAAAACCCTGTCCCCCTTGTTGTGCTGATGCCCTCAATCTCTGAGCGTTTAGGGAAGTCCATGAAGATCCTCTCCCTTTCAGGGGAATTGTCAGGACGTTGAATCGGCTCCTGACCTAGGGTCCTGTACCCTGTAGTGCTCAGTACCAGTCAGTTCTGTTGGGCCCTTCTGGTGCCGACAGTCCATCTAAGACTACGTCCGTCACACCCCTGTCCAACGTCCCTGCAGCCGGTCCCCGACTCCTCTGGACCCGGATCACTGCTTGCGACCCAATCAGTTCTGCCTAGCTCCCCAGGACCTACCTTTCCTAGCTCCTCCCTTTCTGGAGCTCACTTTTCCACTGCTCTCTGTCTCTCCCCTTTCAGTCTGTCCAGTCCGCCCAAGTGGCTGGCCCATTTTCCAGCTGGTCCAACCCCCCTGGTGTGTCTGACAGTGACTGCTGTGAGGTGATAGGGTTTTGTGGTGCAGCATGGGGGGGTAGGCCCTGCACCCTGGGTAAGGATGCAGTTCCCTGTAGCACCCTGATGTATTCAGGGGTGCTATACACGAGTATTGGATCACAGTAAACTGAAACTCAGTTCAAACTGGTATTCGAGTTTGAGCTGAGTGTTATTTAGATAATTGGCCCGATTCTCTTACATGAGACTTAATAAAGGGCTTGTCTACTACTTCAATACTTTCCACTTACACCTTTCCCACCGTTCATCAGTCGCCAAGTAGTGGAAAACCCCTTTAATCACATGTACCGCAGCACACTCAGTGCTGTTACATGTTTGTTTTTATGCTGCTGCAATACAGTGACAGCAAATTGAAGATGTACTGTACAATTAATAATGCTGACTTATTTCATTTTTTGCATTACTTTTGCATGACTGAAAAGACCTGTGAAGTCAGATGAGGATGCGAACCAACATATTGGAAAAGTTTTTAGTTGTTTTTTTTTTCAATACCTTTAAAATAGCAAAATGGGTAGAAATTGTCATTAATGGATATGATTTTTACTTTCAGACCCATCTTACCAAATTTGACCCACGAATATATCTATACCCAGAACCTGGCTCAGCATTGTATGATTTGTGTTCTGTTGGTAAAGCAGGCCTTGGTGAGTATAAGTAGTAATATATTTTAATCACATTTAGATATATTTTCAAGTCTATTTAGGGATGTGCCATTTATACTAAATAAACTATATACGGTATTTAATTTTTATTTATTTTTTTTAGGACAGGTTCCACCCCAGAGGCATAGATACTGTCATGGCCGAAAGTGTTGGCGCCCTTGAAATTGTTACAGAAAATGAAGTATTTTTCCCAGAAAATTAATGAAAATACACATTTTTTCTTATACACAATTTTTTCCTGTGTGTATTGGAACAAACACAAAAAAACTGAAAAAAGTCAAATTGGACATATTTTAACACTAAAGAAAACAAAAATGGGAGAACAGAATTGTTGGCATCCTCAACTTAATATTTGCTTACACACCCTTTGGAATAAATAAATGCACCAATCTCTTCCTTTAACCATCAACAAGCTTCTTCCACCTCTCAGCTAGAATTTTGGACCACTCTCCTTTTGCAAACTGCTCCAGGTCTCTCATATTTGAAGGGTGCCTTCTCTCTACAGTAATTTTAAGATCTCTCTTCAGGTGTTCAATTAGATTTCTACAGCATTTTGTTTCCATCCTTTACTGGGGCTTCTTGAAGTATGTTTGGGGTTATTGTCCTATTGTAAAACGCATGACCTAGGATGCAAACCCAGCTTTCTGCCACTGGGCCCTACATTGCAACTCAAAATTTTTTGGTAATCTTCAGATTTCATGATACCTTGCACACTGTCAAAGCACCCAATGCCACAGGCGGCAAAATAACCCCAAAAACTCTATCTTGATCTCATCTGTCCACAAGATGCTTTCCCAAAAGGTTTATGGCTTACTCCCGTACATTTTGGCAAACTGCAGTCTAGCTTTTTTTTTATGTCTCTGCGTTAGAAGTGTGGTCCTCCTGGGTCTCCTGCCATAGTGTTTTATTTCATTCATACAGTATGTTGACGGATATTTTGTGCTGACACTGATGCACCCTGAGACTGCAGGACAGCTTGAATTTCTTTTGAAATTTATTGGGGTGGCTTATCCACCATTCGGACTATCCTGCGTTGCAACCTTTCAGCAATTTTTCTCTGCTGTCCACGTCTAGGGAGATTAGCTGCAGTGCCATGTATTGTAAACCTCTTGATTATGTTATGCACAGTGGACAAAGGAACATCAAGATCTGTGGAGATGGACTTGTGACCTTGAGATAGTTAAAATTTTTAAATAATTTGGTTCTGAAGTCCTCAGAATGTTCTCTTCTCCTGTTTCTGTTTTCCAGGTTTAGTGTGACATTAACAGACAAAATATGCAAAGATTGAGTCAACGTCTCCCCTTTTTATCTGGTTTCAGGTGTGATTTTTTAATTGCCCACACATGTTACTTGCCACAGGTAAGTTAGTACAAGAATCACATGTGTGAAACAACGTTGTTTAATCACAATTTTTGAAAGGTGCCAACAATTTTGTCTAGCCTATTTTGGGGGTTTTCTATGAAATTATGTCCAATTTGTCTTTTTTAATAAAAAAAAGACAAATTGGACATAATTTCATAGAAAACCCCCAAAATAGAATAGAAAATGAACAATACAAAAAACTAATAAGTTTTTTGTATTGTTCAAGTACACACAAAGGAAATAAACATGTATGACAGATGTGTAATTGCAATTATTTTCTGGGAGAAATATTTACTTTTCTGGAACATTTTCAAGGGTGCCAACACTTTCAAATTTTTAATATAATGCCTTCCAGCTTAGGAAATAGGAAAGAGGCACAGTATAATGTAAATAATAATTGAATGTCGGCTTTGCCTTGAGATCCTGCTATGAGGTGCTGAAGCTGCTGCAACAGATCATAGCAGGAGATCAAACATGGCACCCCCCAGCCCCTGCAGCACCGATTGGAGCGATCGTGCTATGATGTGCAATCGCTCCAATCAGCGTGCAGTGGGGTGGTCTGATTTGGAGGTGACCGCCCTCCCCAGGCTTGTATTTGCCTGGGGAGCTCTCCCCCAGCATGTCTGCGGCATAAACTGGCTGGTACTTCTAGTACCACACCGACACTGCTGCCGCCTCCGCTGCCGCCGCTGCTTTCTGGCTGCCGCTCCTGCTCCCCCTGTGAGTATTGCATGCTCCCCCTGATGGCTCCAGCGCGCTCCGGTGATGGCCACTGCCTGTGCCGATGTGCCCACCCCCCGCGGTCTGCCCTTCCCCCCCCGCGATCAGCTCCCATGCTTCTGCCTCTGCTTTTCCGGTCTCCCCCTCCCTCCACTTCATCTGCTCTCCCTCTCCGACGTCCCCTACCTGCCTTCACCGAGTCGTCCGAGGTCTTCACTGGCCCGATCACATCTGCCTCCATCGCTGGGTCTTTCCTGGGTCCTTCCTGGTTCTTCAGACATAAGCTGTCCAACTTCCTGCCTGCTGCTCCTATAATAAGATGTCCACTTGCTGCCTTCTATTCCTCCTGCAGTTCCTCTGGTCAGTGATCCCCCTCCTAATCCTCTGGGTACTGTGAGTATCATTTTTTTTTGTGTATTCCCTGTTCGTTTTTACACCCCATCCGTCCATGCGTCCCGCTGAGTGCTGATCAGTGATGCAGACAACATATCTGCATCCGTGGTCAATTTTTGGTGGGACTTTTTTTTTTGTCCGTATCTTGCGTCGTTTTTTGGCACCTCATCCGTGTGTGCGTCCTGCAGCGGCCGAGCGCTGATCAGGGATGCACATAACGGATTGGCGTCCCTGCTCAATTTTCGGCGGGACTTTTTTTTTTCCGCATCCCTTTCGATTTTTGTATCTCATCTGTCCGTGCGTCCTGCAGCGGCCGATCAGTGATGCACATCACTGCATGGCGTCTGCGTTTGAAAACTCAAATGTCGCTCCTTTTCTTCCAAGCCCTGCCGTGCGCCCAAACATTTACTTTCCACCACGCATGGGTATTCAGAAGAAATTGCACAATAAATTTTATGGTGCATTTTTCCTGATACCCTTGTTAAAAAAAAAGCTACCTGGTTGAAGCAAAAATTTTGTGGTAAAAAAAAAAAATAATTTTCATGGATCAACATTATCAACTTCTGTGGAGCCCCTGGGGGCTCAAGGGGCTCACCTAACATCTAGATAAATTCCTTGAGGGGTCAAGTTTCCGAAATGGGGTCACTTGTGGGGGAGCTCTTTTGTTTAGGCACCTCAGGGGGTCTCCAAATGCAACATAATGTCCGCTAATGATTCCAACCAATTTTGCTGTCAAATGGCACTCCTTCCCTTCTGAGCCCCGCCATGCGCCCAAACAATTACTTTCTACCACATATGAGGTATCTGCGTACTCAGGAGAAATTGCACAATACGTTTTATGGTGCATTTTTTCCTGACACCCTTGTGAAAAAAATAGCTACCCGGTTCAAGTAACAGTTTTGTGATAAAAAAAAAAAATATTTTTGCTGCTCAACATTATAAACTTCTGTGAAGCCCCCAGGGGTTCAAAGGGCTCATTAAATATCTAGAAAAATTCCTTGAGGGGTCTAGTTTCCAAAATGGGGTCACTTGTGGGGGAGCTCTATTGTTTAGGCACCTCAAGGGGTCTCCAAACCCGACATGGCGTCTGCTAATGAGTCCAACTAATTTTGCGTTCAAAAATTCAAATGGCGCTCCTTACCTTCCAAGCTCTGACGTGCGCCCAACGAATTGATTTTTACCACATATGAGGTATCAGCATACTCAGGAGAAATTGCACAATAAATTGTATGGTGCACTTTCTCTTTTCTCCCTTCTGAAAATGTTTTATTGCTAAAGTAACATTTTTGTGTAAAAAGGTAAAATTTTCATTTTTTCCTTCCACATGGCTTTGGTTCCTGTGAAGCACCTAAAGGGTTAATAAACTTCGTAGATTTGGTTTTGAGCAGTGTGAGGGGTGAAGTTTTTAGAATGGGGTCACTTTTGGGTATTTTCTGTCACCTAGGCCTCTCAAAGTCACTTCAAATGGGATGTGGTCCCTAAAAAAAATCTTTTGTAAATTTTGTTGGAAAAATTAGAAATTGCTGATGAACTTTGACCCTTCTAACTTCCTAACCAAAAAAAAAATTGTTTTGAAAATTGCGCTGGTGTAAAGTAGACAAGTGGGAAATGTTATTTAGCAACTAATTTGTGTGACATATCTCTCAGATTTATAGGCATAAAATGTCAAAGTTTAAAAATTGCTAAATTTTCCAAAATTTTCACAAATAAACGCAAAAAATATCGGCCTATATTTACCACTTTCATGATGTACAATATGTCATGAACAAACATTGTCAGAATTGCCGGGATCCGGTGAAGTGTTCCAGAGTTATAACCTGTCAAAGTGACACTTATCAGAATTGCAAAAAATGGCCCAGTCAGGAAGGTGTTTTAATGGCCGGGGGTCAAGGAGAATTCTAATTTTCTGAGATAATGACTTTGGGTTTTCATTGACTGTAGCCATAATCATCAACATTAACAGGAATAAACACTTGAAATAGATCCCTCTGTTTCTAATGACTGTATAATATGTGTGTTTCCCTTTTTGTATTGAATCAATGAAATAAATTAACTTTTTGATGATATTCTAATTCATTGAGATGCATTTGTAACTAGCGAGGATGCTAATAAGGGACATACGAAAGGGGCATATGTTATACATAATAAAAGAAACTATGTAATTAAGGACGGCGCTTTATATAGTGAGTACACTAAATAGTAATGGACGGTGCTATACATAATAAGGCTACATTCCTGCATCCATGTGCAGTGTCAGTGTGCTGCCTGACTTTCTTTTCTCGGACAGCGCACAGACCCATGGAGTGTGTCCTATTCCTTATAATCAGATCAGAACAGCACATGCTCCAAGTCTTGCAGTCATTCTCAGCTCCGTGATTTTCATGGCTATGTAAATGGTCCATGAAACTCTAGGAGTCCGTGTGCCGTCTGATAAAAAAATCTGGCAACACACGGAAATGTCACATAAATGTGAGAATGTGGCCTGAGGGATTTAACATATAGCAGCATTACTGTAAGTCATACAGTACAGAATAAATATTTTCACAAAGTGACTTACCGCTGACGTCTTATCTGATTAGTTTTCTGTTTTTTCTTCTCCATCTGGCCCAACCTTCATTTCGCCAGCCTCCAGGCACGAATTGTTTTGTCTCACTGATCACTGCAGCCCTGAAAATAAAAAGGTCATATACAGTTAGGTCCAGAAATATTTGGACAGTGACACAAGTTTTGTTATTTTAGCTGTTTACAAAAACATGTTTAGAAATACAATTATATATATAATATGGGCTGAAAGTGCACACTCCCAGCTGCAATATGAGAGTTTTCACATCCAAATCGGAGAAAAGGGTTTAGGAATCATAGCTCTGTAATGCATAGCCTCCTCTTTTTCAAGGGACCAAAAGTAATTGGACAAGGGACTCTAAGGGCTGCAATTAACTCTGAAGGCGTCTCCCTCGTTAACCTGTAATCAATGAAGTAGTTAAAAGGTCTGGGGTTGATTACAGGTGTGTGGTTTTGCATTTGGAAGCTGTTGCTGTGACCAGACAACATGCGGTCTAAGGAACTCTCAATTGAGGTGAAGCAGAACATCCTGAGACTGAAAAAAAAGAAAAAATCCATCAGAGAGATAGCAGACATGCTTGGAGTAGCAAAATCAACAGTCGGGTACATTCTGAGAAAAAGGAATTGACTGGTGAGCTTGGGAACTCAAAAAGGCCTGGGCGTCCACGGATGACAACAGTGGTGGATGATCGCCGCATACTTTCTTTGGTGAAGAAGAACCCGTTCACAACATCAACTGAAGTCCAGAACACTCTCAGTGAAGTAGGTGTATCTGTCTCTAAGTCAACAGTAAAGAGAAGACTCCATGAAAGTAAATACAAAGGGTTCACATCTAGATGCAAACCATTCATCAATTCCAAAAATAGACAGGCCAGAGTTAAATTTGCTGAAAAACACCTCATGAAGCCAGCTCAGTTCTGGAAAAGTATTCTATGGACAGATGAGACCAAGATCAACCTGTACCAGAATGATGGGAAGAAAAAAGTTTGGAGAAGAAAGGGAATGGCACATGATCCAAGGCACACCACATCCTCTGTAAAACATGGTGGAGGCAACGTGATGGCATGGGCATGCATGGCTTTCAATGGCACTGGGTCACTTGTGTTTATTGATGACATATCAGCAGACAAGAGTAGCAGGATGAATTCTGAAGTGTACCGGGATATACTTTCAGCCCAGATTCAGCCAAATGCCGCAAAGTTGATCGGACGGCGCTTCATAGTACAGATGGACAATGACCCCAAGCATACAGCCAAAGCTACCCAGGAGTTCATGAGTGCAAAAAAGTGGAACATTCTGCAATGGCCAAGTCAATCACCAGATCTTAACCCAATTGAGCATGCATTTCACTTGCTCAAATCCAGACTTAAGACGGAAAGACCCACAAACAAGCAAGACCTGAAGGCTGCGGCTGTAAAGGCCTAGCAAAGCATTAAGAAGGAGGAAACCCAGCGTTTGGTGATGTCCATGGGTTCCAGACTTAAGGCAGTGATTGCCTCCAAAGGATTCGCAACAAAATATTGAAAATAAAAATTTTTTTTTGGGTTTGGTTTATTTGTCCAATTACTTTTGACCTCCTAAAATGTGGAGTGTTTGCAAAGAAATGTGTACAATTCCTACAATTTCTATCAGATATTTTTATTCAAACCTTCAAATTAAACGTTACAATCTGCACTTGAATTCTGTTGTAGAGGTTTCATTTCAAATCCAAAGTGGTGGCATGCAGAGCCCAACTCGCGAAAATTGTGTCACTGTCCAAATATTTCTGGACCTAACTATATATTATACAATTAGCCACACTCCATTCACAACATAAAGTGATAAATAAGCCGACTTTGCCCCCCATTAAGTATAAACTCTCCCACCCTGTTCTGCCTTCTTTCACGTAACGCTGTGAATCTCTGGCATACAGCTAAACCCTCGCTCACATTTCAAATAAACAGACTGTGGAGTTCAATAGCCTTGATTTATTAGCTGGTAATGTGAACTTGATTGCAGTATACGTGGAATATACAGTGAACATAGGAATATCCAAGATGCAGTTGAATACGGAATATGGAATACGGTATATCCAAGATACTGTTTTATACGGGTAAAAACTATAACAAGAAAATGATTACAGTTAGTACAGTGTTAATACAGAGTTAAGATAGCATAACAGTGCATGAGATACAGTTCTTATGAGAATGTAGGTGAAAGGTCACTGCATCTGCAATACATAGAAAATCTTATCTATACAAACAAGGCAGGGGCTAAGATGTAGGATTGCAATGTACAATACATTTACTACAGTCTTCCACCTAAGATTCTATCACTAACACATGTAATATGATTTTCTCACCTGATTACACTAGGCAGGGGTGAATGTACAGAGAGGTAAGTAGGCAGGTCCTTTCCTAACAAATCCAAGGAGAAAATGGCTGCAGGCTTCTTCTCAGCTCAGGGAGGGATTCCTTACCAAGAATACATTTAGCTTAAAGGGAAACTCAGCAACTCAAAAGAATTACAATGACCTCTAGGGGTTGTAACAGAAATTGCAATGAATGACTATTAGCAGGCTGCCATGAGGCAGAACACTCCCCGCTTCGCGTCAACGGATGCCACTCTTTGGTTCTTTTGGGGAAATTAGTAACACAAGTTCGTTTACAGGCCTGAGGAACAGTTTGTTCTCCCCAAGCTTGCACACTCTGACCTCTACCTTACGTACTTTCCCATCCTTGCTGGGAAAAGGTTTGGTGACTAGGCCGAGTGGCCACTCATTCCGATGTGCTTGACTGTCTTTCACAAGTACAACATCGCCAGGTTTGAGGTTTGGGTGGTCTTTCTGCCACTTTGTCCTGGTTTGCAGAGTGAAGAGGTACTGCCTTTTCCATCTGTCCCAAAAGACATTGGCTACATTTTGCACTTGCCTCCATTGTCGTCTATAGAGGTCCTTGTCATTAAATTCTCCAGGTGGAGCATTTGGAACACAAGTCTTCTGCATGAGTAGCATAGCGGGAGTAAGGATGGTCGGGTCTCCAGAATCAGCAGGAAGAGTTGTCAGTGGTCTTGCATTTATGATAGCTGAGACCTCGGCCAGGAATGTAGTCAAACTTTCGTGTATAAGTCTGGTATTTTGCGTGCTACCCCTATCATTCTTTCCCAGGCTCCTCCCATGTGTGAGGAATGTGGCGGATTGAAAGTCCAGGTGCACCCTTGCTCGCCTAGGTACCTTTCTACATTAATCATATCCAGGTTAGAAGAGATTTGGAGTTCTCTTGCCACTCCAACAAAATTTGTGCCTCTATCAGAACGAATATGCTTCACAGGGCCTCTGATCGCGATGAAGCGTCGAAGAGCATTTATGAAGCTTGAAGTGTCCATAGATTCGATTACTTCGATATGGACAGCTCTGACGGATAGGCAAATAAATAGAACTCATACAGTATTGAAGATAAAAAATGCACTCACCGGATCTTTTGCTATGCAAGGTGCGATTTATTCAATCGTGGAGGTTACATGTGTGGAGAGGGCTGGTAGGGGAGGGAGCACACACCTAAACGTGCCTGACGACGGCCATTTCCCACTTTCACAGACCAGCTGAAGCACTGTGAAAGTGCGAAACGGCAGTCGTCTGGCATGTTTAGGCGCGTGTTGCCTCCCTTACTAGCCCTCTCCACACATGTAACCTCCACAATTGAATAAATCGCACCTTGCATAGCAAAAGATCCGGTGAGTGCATTTTTTATCTTCCATACTGGATGAGTTCTATTCATTTAAATGCACCCCGGTGCAGCATGGATTTGAGCCTAGATGCATAAGACTGTTAATATAATGGACATATCTAGTGCCGAGTAGTGCCCTGGATTCTTTTTCATTACTGAAATGAATAGAACTGCCCAGCACTTTGCTTCAGCATGGATCTTTCTAGTGCGTCGTGTGGCCACACACCAAGGGCCGAACACATCTAGCCCGACATTGGTGAAGGGAGGTTCAGTACTAAGTCTGTCGGGTGGAAGATTGGCCATCTTCTGATTTTGCAACATGCCACGAAGTTTGCGACACGTAACGCAGTTGAAGATGAGCTTGCTCACATTTCTCTTCGCTCCGACTGCACGGCAGCGCAGAGCTCAAGTCTGGGTATCGTGTGTTCACGGAGTGGCGCCAATTTTGCCCGGCTCATAACGAAACCGATGTGGCTCTGTTCATTCGCATCTGTGGTTTTGAGGTACGCTACTGCTGCGATCGCTTTGACTGATGCGTCACAGAAGACACAAAGTTTTTGTGTTTTGACTTCCGTGGATGGCACAGGAGCATACGGTCATTTTACACGAAGGTCGGTCAAGGCTTCGAGAGACTTCCTCCACTCAGTCCACAGATCTGCTTTTTCTGCTGGAAGTGGGCCATCCCAATCAGATGTCTCTTGGGTGAAGTCCCTTAGCATCATCTTGCCTTGGGTGGTTACTGGAGCCACGAATCCCAATGGGTCGTACAAGCTATTCACAAAAGAAAGAACTCCTCTGTGCGTGAAGGGTTTCTCGTCTTCGTTGATCTGAAAGGTGAAGGCATCCATCTTCAAATCCCAAAGCAATCCTAGGGTCCGCTGCATAGGAAGGGAGTCAATGCTTAGGTCTAAGTCCTTTAGAACATTGGAATAGTCTTGAGAGGGAGAGGCTTCCATCAATTCTTGGCTGTTGGAGGCAATTTTATGCAACCTCAGGTTAGACAGAGCAAGCATTTCTTGAGCCCTTATTAGCAGACTGATTGCAGCCTCAGTTGTTGGTGTGGACTTCAGGCAGTCGTCTACATAGAAGTCTTTTTATACGAAGGATCTGACATCTGACCCATACTTTTCTTCACCTTCTTTGGCGGAATTTCTGAGGCCGTAGATAGCGACTGCTGGGGAAGGACTGTTCCCGAAGATGTGTACCCTCATCCGGTACTCTGCAATGTCTTTATCGGGGTCGTTGTCGCGATACCAGAAGAACCTCAAATAGTTTCTGTGTTCCTCTTTGACGAGAAAATAGTGGAACACCTGTTGTATGTCAGCCACGAATGCCACTGAATCCTTGCGGAAACAGAGTAGTACTTCTAGGAGTCTGTTGTTGAGGTCTGGGCCCGACAATAGGACATCATTCAACGATACGTCTTCACATTTGGCGCTCGAGTCAAATACCACTCTTATCTGGCCTGGCTTTTTGGGATGGTACACACCGAAGATAGGTAAGTACCAACACTCCTCGGAGTCTTGAAGTGCGGATGCGACCTCCGCATGGTTGTTCTGTAAGATCTTCTCCATGAAGGTAAAGAACTGTTCTTTTGTCTCATGCGACCTCTGAAGTTTGTGCTTGAGGGAGATGAAGCAATTGTAGACCATTTCCCTGTTGTTTGGTAGGCGTCGTCTCCGAGGTCGAAATGGTAGTGGTGCGACTCAACTGTTTGATTTGTCTTTGACTATTTCCCGATCCATGGTGTCCAAGAACATCCTATCTTCTATGGACATCACTGTCTTGTTGTCTTCCTTTGTCCTGTGGAAGACAGCACACCCTATGTGGTTTTGTTCACCTTCACAAGCGTGGTCTTTGTTGGAAGGAACTGAGAAAGGGCAAGGCAGAGGGGTGCTGCACGGTAACTCCTTTACCAGCAGACTATTCTGACATGGCTGTAAGAGAGATGGGCGTCCATTTTCTAATGTATTGGTGAGCATACTGTTGACTGAGGTCGGCTTGTGTGCTCCTCCTAGACAGACGTCTCCTATAATGACCCATCCAAGATCGAGCTTTTGTGCGTATGGAGCGTTTTGGAAGCCGTTGATGTATTCTCTAGTCTTGTGAACTCGTAGTATATCTCTTCCCAAGAGTAAAGCTATTGGGGCTTCTCGGTCCAACTCAGGTATCAGGTGAGCTATACGCTTCAGATGGGGGTGATGAGCAGCTACCTCCGGTGAAGGAATCTCAGACCTGTTGTCGGGAATCTGATTGCACTCCAGTATGGTCGGTAATGATAGACAGATCTGGCCATCTACAGACTTCACTTTCCTCCCCGCCATCTCAACAGTACCTGTGCATGTCTTCAAGGAATAGGGAGAACCAGGGCCTACAATGCTGAAGTTGTTGAAGAAGAAGGACGTGCCTAGCGATCTGTTGCTCTGGTCATCCAGGATTGCATATATCTTGATCGCTTTGTCCCTATGGCCTGCTGGGTAGACTCGGACAAGGCAGATTTTTGAACAGGATCTTCCTCCTACGGGTCCTCCGCAGATCTTGGTACATTGAGAGGTGACCTCAGGGGAGTCCACGTCAGTATCCTTCTGCTTGGCATTGTGCTCCTCTGCTTGTGACAACACTCGTGGGGGTGGTCCAGGGTGTAAGGCTGTATTGTGATCCGTGCTGCTGCATTCTGCACATTTCACGCTAGCTTCACAATTCCTGGCGAGGTGTGATGTAGCACAGCATTTGAAGCAAATGTTGTTTTCCTTGAGGAAACCTTTGCGATCCTCTAAGGACTAGTGATGAGCGAACCAGCCGCGGTTCGGCTCGAGTTCGGTTTGTCGAACGGAGGTCTTGTTCGAGTTCAGTTCGGCGAACGTTCGACGAACCGAAATCGAACCGCATAGGAAACAATGGCAGGCAATCACAAACACATAAAAACACCTAGAAAACACACTCAAAGGTGTCCAAAAGGTGACAAACAACTCACAACACAACACAAACACATGGGAAAGTGACAAGGACATATACTCATGCGAAAACAAAAGAGCTGGACAAGGAAAAAGAGGAGGAGACACAGATATAGGCATGACAAGCCCTTCTAAAATCATGTAAAACACCACAAGGTGACTCCAAGCGGAGTTCTCCCTTTTTTCCAAAAATTGGGCCACACACACACACACCCACCCCTTCAGTGGCAGCACTTGTGCCCCAGTTGTACACTTCACAGCTAGATTTGCATCAAGCACATTCAAAAATACGCCATACTTAACCGTCCCCAGGATGACACCGGGGTAGGTAGCAAAATCTTTCCTGATCCCAGCGCTGTGCATCTTGGATCATTTTTAAAAACAATGTAAGCAATGGTTACTCCAAGCGGAGTCTCCCTTTTTTCCAAAAATTGGGCCACACACACACACACACCCCTTCAGTGGCAGCACTTGTGCCCCAGTTGTACACTTCACAGCTAGATTTGCATCAAACACATTCAAAAATACGCCATACTTAACCATCCCCAGGATGACACCGGGGTAGTTAGCTAAGTCTTTGCTGAACCATGACTTGTTCATCTTGGCTCCTTTTAAAAAACACAGCAAGCAAGGGTTACTCCAAGCGGAGTCTCCTTTTTTTCCAAAAATTGGGCCCCACACACACCCACCCCTTCAGTGGCAGCACTTGTGCACCAGTTGTGCACTTCACAGGTAGATTTGCATCAAGCACATTCAAAAATACGCCATACTTAACCATCCCCAGGATGACACCGGGGTAGTTAGCTAAGTCTTTGCTGAACCATGACTTGTTCATCTTGGCTCCTTTTAAAAAACACAGCAAGCAAGGGTTACTCCAAGTGGAGTCTCCCTTTTTTCCAAAAATTGGGCCACACAGACACCCACCCCTTCAGTGGCAGCACTTGTGCCCTAGTTGTACACTTCACAGGTAGATTTGCATCAAGCACATTCAAAAATACGCCATACTTAACCGTCCCCAGGATGACACCGGGGTAGGTAGCTAAGTCTTTCCTGGTCCCAGCTCTGTTCATCTTAGCTCCTTTTAAAAAACACAGCAAGGGTTACTCCAAGAAGAGTCCCCCTTTTTTCCAAAAATTGGGCCACACAGACACCCCATCAGTGGCAGCACTTGTGCCCTAGTTGTACACTTCACAGGTAGATTTGCATCAAGCACATTGAAAAATACGCCATACTTAACCGTCCCCAGGAGGACACCGGGGTAGGTAGCTAAGTCTTTCCTGATCCCAGCTCGGTTCATCTTAGCTCCTTTTAGAAAGCACAGCAAGCAAGGGTTACTCCAAGCGGAGTCTCCCTTTTTTCCAAAAATTGGGCCACACACACCCACCCCTTCAGTGGCAGCACTTGTGCCCCAGTTGTACACTTCACAGCTAGATTTGCATCAAGCACATTCAAAAATACGCCATACTTAACCGTTCCCAGGATGACCCTGGGGTAGGTAGATAAAGTCTTTGCTGAACCATGACTTGTTCATCTTGGCTCCTTTTAAAAAACACAGCAAGCAAGGGTTACTCCTAGCGGAGTCTCCCTTTTTTCCAAAAATTGGGCCCCACACACACCCAACCCTTCAGTGGCAGCACTTGTGCCCCAGTTGTACACTTCACAGGTAGATTTGCATCAAGCACATTCAAAAATACGCCATACTTAACCATCCCCAGGATGACACCGGGGTAGGTAGCAAAGTCTTTCCTGATCCCAGCTCTGTTCATCTTGGCTCCTTTTAAAAAACACAGCAAGGGCTACTCCAAGAAGAGTCTCCCTTTTTTCCAAAAATTGGGCCACACAGAAACCCCATCAGTGGCAGCACTTGTGCCCTAGTTGTACACTTCACAGCTAGATTTGCATCAAGCACATTCAAAAATACACCATACTTAACCGTCCCCAGGAGGACACAGGGGTAGGTAGCTAAGTCTTTCCAGATCCCAGCTCTGTTCATCTTGGCTCCTTTTAAAAAACACAGCAAGCAAGGGTTACTCCAAGCGGAGTCTCCCTTTTTTCCAAAAATTGGGCCACACACACACCCACCCCTTCAGTGGCAGCACTTGTGCCCCAGTTGTACACTTCACAGCTAGATTTGCATCAAGCACATTCAAAAATACGCCATACTTAACCGTCCCCAGGATGACACCGGGGTAGGTAGCAAAATCTTTCCTGATCCCAGCGCTGTGCATCTTGGATCATTTTTAAAAACAATGTAAGCAATGGTTACTCCAAGCGGAGTATCCCTTTTTTCCAAAAATTGGGCCACACACACACACACACCCCTTCATTGGCAGCACTTGTGCCCCAGTTGTACACTTCACAGCTAGAATTGCATCAAGCACATTCAAAAATACGCCATACTTAACCATTCCCAGGATGACCCTGGGGTAGGTAGATAAAGTCTTTGCTGAACCATGACTTGTTCATCAAGGCTCCTTTTAAAAAACACAGCAAGCAAGGGTTACTCCAAGCGGAGTCTCCTTTTTTTCCAAAAATTGGGCCCCACACACACCCACCCCTTCAGTGGCAGCACTTGTGCACCAGTTGTACACTTCACAGGTAGATTTGCATCAAGCACATTCAAAAATACGCCATACTTAACCATCCCCAGGATGACACCGGGGAAGTTAGCTAAGTCTTTGCTGAACCATGACTTGTTCATCTTGGCTCCTTTTAAAAAACACAGCAAGCAAGGGTTACTCCAAGTGGAGTCTCCCTTTCTTCCAAAAATTGGGCCCCACACACACCCACCCCTTCAGTGGCAGCACTTGTGCCCCAGTTGTACGCTTCACAGGTAGATTTGCATCAAGCACATTCAAAAATACGCCATACTTAACCGTCCCCAGGATGACACCGGGGTAGGTAGCTAAGTCTTTCCTGATCCCAGCTCTGTTCATCTTGGCTCCTTTTAAAAAACACAGCAAGGGTTACTCCAAGAAGAGTCTCCCTTTTTTCCAAAAATTGGGCCACACAGACACCCCATCAGTGGCAGCACTTGTGCCCTAGTTGTACACTTCACAGGTAGATTTGCATCAAGCACATTTAAAAATACGCCATACTTAACCGTCCCCAGGAGGACACCGGGGTAGGTAGCTAAGTCTTTCCTGATCCCAGCTCTGTTCATCTTGGCTCCTTTTAAAAATCACACCAAGCAAGGGTTACTCCAAGCGGAGTCTCCTATTTTTCCAAAAATTGGGCCCCACACACACCCACCCCATCAGTGGCAGCACTTGTGCCCCAGTTGTACACTTCACAGGTAGATTTGCATCAAGCACATTCAAAAATACGCCATACTTAACCATCCCCAGGATGACACCGGGGTAGTTAGCTAAGTCTTTGCTGAACCATGACTTGTTCATCTTGGCTCCTTTTAAAAAACACAGCAAGCAAGGGTTACTCCAAGCAGAGTCTCCCTTTTTTCCAAAAATTGGGCCACACAGACACCCACCCCTTCAGTGGCAGCACTTGTGCCCTAGTTGTACACTTCACAGGTAGATTTGCATCAAGCACATTCAAAAATACGCCATACTTAACCGTCCCCAGGATGACACCGGGGTAGGTAGCTAAGTCTTTCCTGATCCCAGCTCTGTTCATCTTGGCTCCTTTTAAAAAACACAGCAAGGGTTACTCCAATAAGAGTCTCCCTTTTTTCCAAAAATTGGGCCCCACACACACCCACCCCTTCAGTGGCAGCACTTGTGCACCAGTTGTACACTTCACAGGTAGATTTGCATCAAGCACATTCAAAAATACGCCATACTTAACCATCCCCAGGATGACACCGGGGAAGTTAGCTAAGTCTTTGCTGAACCATGACTTGTTCATCTTGGCTCCTTTTAAAAAACACAGCAAGCAAGGGTTACTCCAAGTGGAGTCTCCCTTTTTTCCAAAAATTGGGCCCCACACACACCCACCCCTTCAGTGGCAGCACTTGTGCCCCAGTTGTACGCTTCACAGGTAGATTTGCATCAAGCACATTCAAAAATACGCCATACTTAACCGTCCCCAGGATGACACTGGGGTAGGTAGCTAAGTCTTTCCTGATCCCAGCTCTGTTCATCTTGGCTCCTTTTAAAAAACACAGCAAGGGTTACTCCAAGAAGAGTCTCCCTTTTTTCCAAAAATTGGGCCACACAGACACCCCATCAGTGGCAGCACTTGTGCCCTAGTTGTACACTTCACAGGTAGATTTGCATCAAGCACATTTAAAAATACGCCATACTTAACCGTCCCCAGGAGGACACCGGGGTAGGTAGCTAAGTCTTTCCTGATCCCAGCTCTGTTCATCTTGGCTCCTTTTAAAAATCACACCAAGCAAGGGTTACTCCAAGCGAAGTCTCCTATTTTTCCAAAAATTGGGCCCCACACACACCCACCCCATCAGTGGCAGCACTTGTGCCCCAGTTGTACACTTCACAGGTAGATTTGCATCAAGCACATTCAAAAATACGCCATACTTAACCATCCCCAGGATGACACCGGGGTAGTTAGCTAAGTCTTTGCTGAACCATGACTTGTTCATCTTGGCTCCTTTTAAAAAACACAGCAAGCAAGGGTTACTCCAAGCAGAGTCTCCCTTTTTTCCAAAAATTGGGCCACACAGACACCCACCCCTTCAGTGGCAGCACTTGTGCCCTAGTTGTACACTTCACAGGTAGATTTGCATCAAGCACATTCAAAAATACGCCATACTTAACCGTCCCCAGGATGACACCGGGGTAGGTAGCTAAGTCTTTCCTGATCCCAGCTCTGTTCATCTTGGCTCCTTTTAAAAAACACAGCAAGGGTTACTCCAAGAAGAGTCTCCCTTTTTTCCAAAAATTGGGCCACACAGACACCCCATCAGTGGCAGCACTTGTGCCCTAGTTGTACACTTCACAGGTAGATTTGCATCAAGCACATTTAAAAATACGCCATACTTAACCGTCCCCAGGAGGACACCGGGGTAGGTAGCTAAGTCTTTCCTGATCCCAGCTCTGTTCATCTTGGCTCCTTTTAAAAATCACACCAAGCAAGGGTTACTCCAAGCGGAGTCTCCTATTTTTCCAAAAATTGGGCCCCACACACACCCACCCCATCAGTGGCAGCACTTGTGCCCCAGTTGTACACTTCACAGGTAGATTTGCATCAAGCACATTCAAAAATACGCCATACTTAACCATCCCCAGGATGACACCGGGGTAGTTAGCTAAGTCTTTGCTGAACCATGACTTGTTCATCTTGGCTCCTTTTAAAAAACACAGCAAGCAAGGGTTACTCCAAGCAGAGTCTCCCTTTTTTCCAAAAATTGGGCCACACAGACACGCACCCCTTCAGTGGCAGCACTTGTGCCCTAGTTGTACACTTCACAGGTAGATTTGCATCAAGCACATTCAAAAATACGCCATACTTAACCGTCCCCAGGATGACACCGGGGTAGGTAGCTAAGTCTTTCCTGGTCCCAGCTCTGTTCATCTTAGCTCCTTTTAAAAAACACAGCAAGGGTTACTCCAAGAAGAGTCTCCCTTTTTTCCAAAAATTGGGCCACACACACACCCCATCAGTGGCAGCACTTGTGCCCTAGTTGTACACTTCACAGGTAGATTTGCATCAAGCACATTGAAAAATACGACATACTTAACCGTCCCCAGGAGGACACCGGGGTAGGTAGCTAAGTCTTTCCTGATCCCAGCTCTGTTCATCTTAGCTCCTTTTAGAAAGCACAGCAAGCAAGGGTTACTCCAAGCGGAGTCTCCCTTTTTTCCAAAAATTGGGCCACACACACCCACCCCTTCAGTGGCAGCACTTGTGCCCCAGTTGTACACTTCACAGCTAGATTTGCATCAAGCACATTCAAAAATACGCCATACTTAACCGTTCACAGGATGACCCTGGGGTAGGTAGATAAAGTCTTTGCTGAACCATGACTTGTTCATCTTGGCTCCTTTTAAAAAAACACA
The DNA here is from genome assembly GCF_048569485.1 of Anomaloglossus baeobatrachus. NCBI lineage: Eukaryota > Metazoa > Chordata > Amphibia > Anura > Aromobatidae > Anomaloglossus > Anomaloglossus baeobatrachus. The sequence goes on from NC_134357.1 coordinate 232,537,027, forward strand.
GCAAGCAAGGGTTACTCCAAGCGGAGTCTCCCTTTTTTCCAAAAATTGGGCCCCACACACACCCAACCCTTCAGTGGCAGCACTTGTGCCCCAGTTGTACACTTCACAGGTAGATTTGCATCAAGCACATTCAAAAATACGCCATACTTAACCATCCCCAGGATGACACCGGGGTAGGTAGCTAAGTCTTTCCTGATCCCAGCTCTGTTCATCTTGGCTCCTTTTAAAAAACACAGCAAGGGCTACTCCAAGAAGAGTCTCCCTTTTTTCCAAAAATTGGGCCACACAGAAACCCCATCAGTGGCAGCACTTGTGCCCTAGTTGTACACTTCACAGCTAGATTTGCATCAAGCACATTCAAAAATACACCATACTTAACCGTTCCCAGGATGACCCTGGGGTAGGTAGATAAAGTCTTTGCTGAACCATGACTTGTTCATCTTGGCTCCTTTTAAAAAACACAGCAAGCAAGGGTTACTCCAAGCGGAGTATCCCTTTTTTCCAAAAATTGGGCCACACAGACACCCCATCAGTGGCAGCAATTGTGCCCCAGTTGTACACTTCACAGGTAGATTTGCATCAAGCACATTTAAAAATACGCCATACTTAACCGTCCCCAGGAGGACACCGGGGTAGGTAGCAAAGTCTTTCCTGATCCCAGCTCTGTTCATCTTGGCTCCTTTTAAAAATCACACCAAGCAAGGGTTACTCCAAGCGGAGTCTCCTATTTTTCCAAAAATTGGGCCCCACACACACCCACCCCATCAGTGGCAGCACTTGTGCCCCAGTTGTACACTTCACAGGTAGATTTGCATCAAGCACATTCAAAAATACGCCATACTTAACCATCCCCAGGATGACACCGGGGTAGTTAGCTAAGTCTTTGCTGAACCATGACTTGTTCATTTTGGCTCCTTTTAAAAAACACAGCAAGCAAGGGTTACTCCAAGCAGAGTCTCCCTTTTTTCCAAAAATTGGGCCACACAGACACCCACCCCTTCAGTGGCAGCACTTGTGCCCTAGTTGTACACTTCACAGGTAGATTTGCATCAAGCACATTCAAAAATACGCCATACTTAACCGTCCCCAGGATGACACCGGGGTAGGTAGCTAAGTCTTTCCTGATCCCAGCTCTGTTCATCTTGGCTCCTTTTAAAAAACACAGCAAGGGTTACTCCAAGAAGAGTCTCCCTTTTTTCCAAAAATTGGGCCACACAGACACCCCATCAGTGGCAGCACTTGTGCCCTAGTTGTACACTTCACAGGTAGATTTGCATCAAGCACATTTAAAAATACGCCATACTTAACCGTCCCCAGGAGGACACCGGGGTAGGTAGCTAAGTCTTTCCTGATCCCAGCTCGGTTCATCTTGGCTCCTTTTAAAAATCACACCAAGCAAGGGTTACTCCAAGCGGAGTCTCCTATTTTTTCAAAAATTGGGCCCCACACACACCCACCCCATCAGTGGCAGCACTTGTGCCCCAGTTGTACACTTCACAGGTAGATTTGCATCAAGCACATTCAAAAATACGCCATACTTAACCATCCCCAGGATGACACCGGGATAGTTAGCTAAGTCTTTGCTGAACCATGACTTGTTCATCTTGGCTCCTTTTAAAAAACACAGCAAGCAAGGGTTACTCCAAGCAGAGTCTCCCTTTTTTCCAAAAATTGGGCCACACAGACACCCACCCCTTCAGTGGCAGCACTTGTGCCCTAGTTGTACACTTCACAGGTAGATTTGCATCAAGCACATTCAAAAATACGCCTTACTTAACCGTCCCCAGGATGACACCGGGGTAGGTAGCTAAGTCTTTCCTGATCCCAGCTCTGTTCATCTTGGCTCCTTTTAAAAAACACAGCAAGGGTTACTCCAAGAAGAGTCTCCCTTTTTTCCAAAAATTGGGCCACACAGACACCCCATCAGTGGCAGCACTTGTGCCCTAGTTGTACACTTCACAGGTAGATTTGCATCAAGCACATTTAAAAATACGCCATACTTAACCGTCCCCAGGAGGACACCGGGGTAGGTAGCAAAGTCTTTCCTGATCCCAGCTCTGTTCATCTTGGCTCCTTTTAAAAATCACACCAAGCAAGGGTTACTCCAAGCGGAGTCTCCTATTTTTCCAAAAATTGGGCCCCACACACACCCACCCCATCAGTGGCAGCACTTGTGCCCCAGTTGTACACTTCACAGGTAGATTTGCATCAAGCACATTCAAAAATACGCCATACTTAACCATCCCCAGGATGACACCGGGGTAGTTAGCTAAGTCTTTGCTGAACCATGACTTGTTCATTTTGGCTCCTTTTAAAAAACACACCAAGCAAGGGTTACTCCAAGCAGAGTCTCCCTTTTTTCCAAAAATTGGGCCACACAGACACCCACCCCTTCAGTGGCAGCACTTGTGCCCTAGTTGTACACTTCACAGGTAGATTTGCATCAAGCACATTCAAAAATACGCCATACTTAACCGTCCCCAGGATGACACCGGGGTAGGTAGCTAAGTCTTTCCTGGTCCCAGCTCTGTTCATCTTAGCTCCTTTTAAAAAACACAGCAAGGGTTACTCCAAGAAGAGTCTCCCTTTTTTCCAAAAATTGGGCCACACAAACACCCCATCAGTGGCAGCACTTGTGCCCTAGTTGTACACTTCACAGGTAGATTTGCATCAAGCACATTGAAAAATACGACATACTTAACCGTCCCCAGGAGGACACCGGGGTAGGTAGCTAAGTCTTTCCTGATCCCAGCTCTGTTCATCTTAGCTCCTTTTAGAAAGCACAGCAAGCAAGGGTTACTCCAAGTGGAGTCTCCCTTTTTTCCAAAAATTGGGCCACACACACCCACCCCTTCAGTGGCAGCACTTGTGCCCCAGTTGTACACTTCACAGCTAGATTTGCATCAAGCACATTCAAAAATACGCCATACTTAACCGTTCCCAGGATGACTCTGGGGTAGGTAGATAAAGTCTTTGCTGAACCATGACTTGTTCATCTTGGCTCCTTTTAAAAAACACAGCAAGCAAGGGTTACTCCAAGCGGAGTCTCCCTTTTTTCCAAAAATTGGGCCCCACACACACCCAACCCTTCAGTGGCAGCACTTGTGCCCCAGTTGTACACTTCACAGGTAGATTTGCATCAAGCACATTCAAAAATACGCCATACTTAACCATCCCCAGGATGACACCGGGGTAGGTAGCTAAGTCTTTCCTGATCCCAGCTCTGTTCATCTTGGCTCCTTTTAAAAAACACAGCAAGGGCTACTCCAAGAAGAGTCTCCCTTTTTTCCAAAAATTGGGCCACACAGAAACCCCATCAGTGGCAGCACTTGTGCCCTAGTTGTACACTTCACAGCTAGATTTGCATCAAGCACATTCAAAAATACACCATACTTAACCGTCCCCAGGAGGACACAGGGGTAGGTAGCTAAGTCTTTCCAGATCCCAGCTCTGTTCATCTTGGCTCCTTTTAAAAAACACAGCAAGCAAGGGTTACTCCAAGCGGAGTCTCCCTTTTTTCCAAAAATTGGGCCACACACACACCCACCCCTTCAGTGGCAGCACTTGTGCACCAGTTGTACACTTCATAGCTAGATTTGCATCAAGCACATTCAAAAATACGCCATACTTAACCGTTCCCAGGATGACCCTGGGGTAGGTAGATAAAGTCTTTGCTGAACCATGACTTGTTCATCTTGGCTCCTTTTAAAAAACACAGCAAGCAAGGGTTACTCCAAGCGGAGTATCCCTTTTTTACAAAAATTGGGCCACACAGACACCCCATCAGTGGCAGCAATTGTGCCCCAGTTGTACACTTCACAGGTAGATTTGCATCAAGCACATTCAAAAATACGCCATACTTAACCGTCCCCAGGAGGACACCAGGGTAGGTAGCTAAGTCTTTCCTGATCCCAGCTCTGTTCATTTTGGCTCCTTTTAAAAAACACAGCAAGCAAGGGTTACTCTAAGCAGAGTCTCCCTTTTTTCCAAAAATTGGGCCACACACACACACCCACCCCTTCAGTGGCAGCACTTGTGCCCCAGTTGTACACTTCACAGCTAGATTTGCATCAAGCACATTCAAAAATACGCCATACTTAACCGTTCCCAGGATGACCCTGGGGTAGGTAGATAAAGTCTTTGCTGAACCATGACTTGTTCATCTTGGCTCCTTTTAAAAAACACAGCAAGCAAGTGTTACTCCAAGCGGAGTCTCCCTTTTTTCCAAATATTGGGCCACACACACACACACACCCCTTCAGTGGCAGCACTTGTGCCCCAGTTGTACACTTCACAGCTAGATTTGCATCAAGCACATTCAAAAATACGCCATACTTACCGTCCCCAGGATGACACCGGGGTAGGTAGCAAAGTCTTTCCTGATCCCAGTGCTGTGCATCTTGGATCATTTTTAAAAACAATGTAAGCAAGGGTTACTCCAAGCGGAGTCTCCCTTTTTTCCAAAAATTGGGCCCCACACACACCCACCCCTTCAGTGGCAGCACTTGTGCCCCAGTTTTACACTTCACAGGTAGATTTGCATCAAGCACATTCAAAAATACGCCATACTTACCGTCCCCAGGATGACACCGGGGTAGGTAGCTAAGTCTTTCCTGAACCATGACTTGTTCATCTTGGCTCCTTTTAAAAAACACAGCAAGCAAGGGTTACTCCAAGTGGAGTCTCCCTTTTTTCCAAAAATTGGGCCCCACACACACCCAACCCTTCAGTGGCAGCACTTGTGCCCTAGTTGCAAACAGGATGTTTTGATTTGCATCAAGCACATTCCAAATCCACAAGCATTTACTCTCCCCAGGATGACACAGGGGTAGTAAATTCCTTGTGAATTCATGACTTATTCATTTTGATGAACGTTAGTCTGTCCACATTGTCACTGGACAGACGCGTGCGCTTATCTGTCAGCACACACCCAGCAGCACTGAAGACACGTTCAGAGACAACGCTGGCAGCTGGACACGACAAAATCTCCAAGGCGTAAATTGAGAGCTCTGGCCATTTTTCAAGATTTGAACCCAAAATGAGCAAGGCTCCATTTGCAAAGTCATGGCATCGATGTTCATTTGGAGATACTCCTGGGAGATTCACTCCCTGCACCTGCATGGTTGTTTGGTGGAAAAGCCGAGCTAAGATCGAGTAACAGCTTCTGCTGATACTCCTGCATTTGTGCGTCCCTTTCTATGGCTGGAATTATGTCACAAAATTTGGACTTGTACCGGGGATCTAATAGTGTGGCAAGCCAGTAGTCATCATCACTTCTAATTTTGACAATACGAGGGTCATGTTGGAGGTAGTGCAGCAAGAAGGCGCTCATGTGTCTTGCGCAGCCATGCGGACCAAGTCCACGCTGTGTTTGTGGCATAGAGGTGTTAACCGTTCTTTCTTCCTCTGACATCTCCCCCCAACCTCTTTCAACTGAAATTTGACCAAGGTCTCCCTCATCCGCTGAGTCTTCCATGTCCATGGACAGTTCGTCCTCCATTTCTTCATGTTCTCCTGCACCTTCCTCAACATTTCGCCTGCTACCATGCACCCTTGTTGATCCCTGTCCCCCATGGTCCCATGCCTCTTCCTGTTGTCCCACCCCCTGACTCCGAATAGTGTTTAGCGTGTGCTCCAGCATGTAAATGACTGGAATTGTCATGCTGATAATGGCATTGTCAGTGCTAAACATATTCGTCGCCATGTCGAAACTGTGCAGAAGGGTGCATAGATCCTTGATCTGAGACCACTCCATCAGGGTGATCTGCCCCACCTCTGCATCTCGTTGGCCCAGGCTATACGTCATGACGTATTGCACCAGGGCTCGGCGGTGCTGCTACAGTCGCTGTAACATGTGGAGAGTCGAATTCCAGCGTGTCGGCACATCACATTTCAGGCGATGAACCGGCAGGCCGAAAGACTTCTGGAGCGATGCAAGTCGCTCAGCTGCGCCGGTTGAACGGCGGAAGTGAGCAGACAGTTTTCGTGCCCTGGTCAGAAGGCCATCTAGGCCGGGATAGTGTGTTAAAAATTGCTGGACAACAAGGTTCAACACGTGAGCCGTACAAGGCACGTGTGTCACCTTGCCCAGGCGAAGGGCCGCACCCAGGTTTGCATCATTGTCGCACACGGCCTTACCAGGCTGCAGGTTGAGTGGAGACAACCATTTATTAAACTCAGTCTCCAGAGCTGCCCACAACTCAGCCGCTGTGTGACTCCTATTTCCAAGACATGTCAAGCTAAAGACCGCCTGATGCCGCTGCGCTCTGCTGCCAGCATAGTAATGAGGGGTGCGTGATTCCTTCTGCGCAGTGAGAACGCTGGTGGCCTGACCAGGCAGGCTTGGGGCGGAGGTGGAGGACCCAGATGAGGTGGAGGAGGCAAAAGCAGTGGCGGAACTTGGACAGACAGAGGATTGACACACAAGTCGTGGGGACGGCAGGACTTGTGCAGCAGACCCTTCACCATCTACCACCATAGTTACCCAGTGCCCAGTCAGCGACATGTAACGTCCCTGTCCATGCTTACTGGTCCAAGTATCGGTGGTGAAATGCACCCGTTCACACACAGAGTTTCTCAAGGAAGCGGTGATGTTGTGTGCGACATGCTGGTGTAGCGCGGGCACACCTTTCTTAGAGAAGTAGTGGCGACTGGGCATCTGGTACTGGGGCACAGCAACAGACATAAGGTCTCTAAAATCCTGTGTGTCCACCAGGCGGAAAGGCAGCATTTCGGTAGCCAAGAGCTTACACAGGGATAAAGTCAACCTCTTAGCTTTGTCATGGGTCGCAGGAAATGGCCTTTTATTTGTCCACATCTGAGGGACAGAGATCTGGCTGCTGTGTGTAGACGGTGTTGAGTAGGGTGTCCCTGGAAAAATGCAGCTTTGTGTGGAAAGTGCAGGTGTAGACATGATGTTGCCTTCATCCAACGTTGGTGCTATCGATGTCTGAGAGAGCTGTACACACGTACTTCTTACCCCTTCCAAACCAACTGATGACCTACCAAGCAAACTGCCTGTTGCGGTTACAGTGGTGGAAGTTGTGCGTGGAAAACCAGGTGTGACAGCTGTCCCCACAGTCCTAGAAGATGAAGAGCGCGTGGATGCACTGGAAGGGGCAGGCGGTGGATGGTTCGCTCCGCTAGGCCGCATTGCAGCACGGTGAGCTTCCCACTGGGACATATGATATTTATTCATGTGACGATTCATGGAAGAAGTTGTCAAACTGCTGAGGTTTTGCCCTCTACTAACAGAATCACGACAAATTTTACAGATCACATAATTTGGCCAATCTTTTACTATGTCAAAAAAGGACCAGGCTAGGCAAGGCTTAGAGGGCATGCGACCTGCTGAGCCCCCCCGACTAGTGCTCAGGGGCAGAGTGGTGGCTGAGGATGCAGTTGTAGACGTGCTACCAGTGCTCCAACTCTGTCCAGTAAGGCGCAAGGTAACTTCGTCGTCGGTTGCATCCTCCTCCACCGCCTCTGTTGACCTCCTCGAGTGCCTGACTGTGGGTTGACAGTATGTGGGATCTAGAACTTCCTCATCATTTGTTGTGTTTGCACTCCCCTCACCCTCAGACCGAGCCTCTTCTTGCCCTGACCGAATATTTAAGTTATCATCCCAATCTGGTATCTGCGTCTCATCGTCATCAGTATGTTCCTCATTGTCTATAACAACAGGTGTTACAGTTTGTGAAAAAGGGTCAACATTATGCTCAGAAACTTGGTCCTCACGGCCTGAATCAGAGTCACAAAGGTTCTGGGCATCACTGCAGACCATTTCCTGGTCTGTACTCACTGTAGCTTGGGAGCAGACTTCTGATTCCCAGGCTATAGTGTGACTGAACAGCTCTGCAGACTCAGCCATCTCAGTTCCACCATACTGTGCAGGGCGGATGGAGACTTCAGAGCTGGGAAAATGCAAGTGTGATGGGGCTGACAACTCAGAGGACTGGTGTTTTTTGGATGCGGTAGTTGAGGTGGCGGAGAGGGCACTTGTTGGACCACTTGAGATCCATTCAAGCATTTTCCTTTTTTGGCCATCATCTACCTTTGTTCCAGTTGTTCGTGTCCGTAAAAAAGGGAGCACATCGGATTGTCCACGGTAAGTAGTAGACATCTTACTTTTGCTGGAAGATGGTCTATCTTCAGCAGATGTTAATGGAGCTTTGCCACCTTCCCCACGGACAAACCCTTTTTTTCCTTTTCCAACACGCCTCTTCCCCTTTCCACCAGCATCTGTCATTTTGCCACTCATTTTGATTGCGACAAAATTGTGCACTTAAAATGTGGTAGTAAAAATTGAGAGGTGGTGTAGATTTCAGTGGTGGTCTAGCTTTATTAACAGCAGAATAAACAACAATAATTATCCCTGACAATGCAACTACGGCCCTTAAACTGGCAGCATAGTTTGCTAGTATAATGGCTTAGTAACAATGAGTTTGAGTGTGCAATGCAGGCAGACGTGCTGCAAATATCTTTGCACTAGAGGGACAATACAGAAGTCCAACAGCCACGTTTAGGATGCCACTAAGTTTCCTCAGTGTTTGCTAGTATAATGGCTTAGTAACAATGAGTTTGAGTGTGCAATGCAGGCAGACGTGCTGCAAATATCTGTGCACTAGTGGGACAATACAGAAGTCCAACAGCCACGTTTAGGATGCCACTAAGTTTCCTCAGAGTTTGCTAGTATAATGGCTTAGTAACAATGAGTTTGAGTGTGCAATGCAGGCAGACGTGCTGCAAATATCTTTGCACTAGTGGGACAATACAGAAGTCCAACAGCCACGTTTAGGATGCCACTAAGTTTCCTCAGTGTTTGCTAGTATAATGGCTTAGTAACAATGAGGTTGAGTGTGCAATGCAGGCAGACGTGCTGCAAATATCTTTGCACTAGTGGGACAATACAGAAGTCCAACAGCCACTTTTAGGATGCCACTAAGTTTCCTCAGTGTTTGCTAGTATAATGGCTTAGTAACAATGAGTTTGAGTGTGCAATGCAGACAGACGTGCTGCAAATATCTTTGCACTAGTGGGACAATACAGAAGTCCAACAGCCAAGTTTAGGATGCCACTAAGTTTCCTCAGTGTTTGCTAGTATAATGGCTTAGTAACAATGAGTTTGAGTGTGCAATGCAGGCACACGTGCTGCAAATATCTTTGCACTAGTGGGACAATACAGAAGTCCAACAGCCACTTTTAGGATGCCACTAAGTTTCCTCAGTGTTTGCTAGTATAATGGCTTAGTAACAATGAGTTTGAGTGTGCAAAGGGCAGGAGGGTACAGTGGCAGGGTTGTGGGTCTGGGTAGAGGAAAGGAAGCCTGCCTTTCTATCCCTCCTAATGGGGAAATGCAGCGAGGAAATCCCTGACCTTAGCTACACAGACACTCTCATCTTGTGTAGCTGTTAAAATCTGTTTTCACGGCCCTGATTGTCACCTATGGCTCTGACCCTGCCGGTATTAGCCCTTACAAGGGCTGAAAGAAACTTCTATCCCTATTCTGTATAGCACTGTGTATAGAGCGTACACAGCAGTATCGGAGACAGGAGCTACGCCAGCGGTGACTGACACCAAGATGCAGAAGGCAGATAATGGCGTGCTGGAGGAAAATGTCCGTTTTTATAATGCAGGGACATGTGACATGGACATCCTACCACACATGCCGTTGCTTCTCTGGCTAAAAGTCCACTTAGTTGTGTGTGTGTCTGGGATTGGCTGACATGCTGGCCCGCCCCACTACACGCGCGCGCTTAGGGAAGGAAGACAAGGAAAAAAAAAAAAAAAATGGCGATCGCCATTACCCAAACAGCAGTGATCTGAATGCGCTGTTCCCGCACACTATACGCTGAAATTTCATAATAGTGTGAGTCACAGAGTGACTTACACTATTACAGCGGAAAGCCAGCTAGTAATTAGCTTGTCTTTTTGCTGCTAGAACCATTCTCGAACGTATCTTGAGCTTTAGCAAAAAGCTCGAGTTCTAGTTCGATCTAGAACAGCCCCCAAAATCACTCGAGCCGCGAAGTGGAGAACCTCGAACCGCGAACCGCGCTCAATTCTACTAAAGACTTTTCCCTGAAGGCTCTGCATTTTAGTAGCGGATGCGGTTTCTTGTGTAGCGTACACTGCTTACTGACATTTTGAGGTCTGTTCTCTTCTGGAGGTGGCTTACTAGCATGTTGAGAGGGTCCTGTGGAAACAATGTTAGTTTTATGGACTGCCACGGGTGTCCTACTGAGTTTGACATCGGGGGTAGTGGGACACGACAGGGTGAAGTCAAAACTGGGGTCATTTCTGACTTTAGCTTGTTGAACAACAAAATTTACAAATACAGTGAAAGGAGGAGAAGGCACATTATGAATTTGTTTGTACCGTGAACCACATGTGACCCACTTTTCTTGTAGGTTGTAAGGAAGTTTCTGCACTATTTGATTAACTCCCCTGGCAGTGTCCAGGAAAGCCAATCCGGGCAAATTTCCTTCCTCCTGGGCAACCTGTAACTCTATCAACAAATCACTCAGTTGTCTAAGTTTTTGATCACATTTAGGCCCTATCTTAGGAAACCCATCAATTCTTTGGTATAAAGCATTTTCAATGGCTTCTATGGACCCATAGCATTCATCAAGTCTTTCCCACACCTTATGTAGGCCTGGGGCTGGATGCTTTATATTAATGTCTCTTAGTCGTTTGGCGTGCTCAGCCGACTCATTCCCAAGCCACTTTACTAGGAGATCTAACTCCTCGCTACAAGAAAGGTCCAGACCCTGAATGGTGTTCTGGAACGAGGCACGCCATGACCTATAGTTCTCAGCTTTGTCAGTGAACTTTACAAGTCCCTTGGTAACCAGTTCTCGGCGAGCAAAGAACTTTGCAAAGTCCATGGTAGCTTGGTTGGTGCTGGCGCGAGCTGGTGTGTTAGAGTCATGTCTAATGTGTGGTGTATAACCATACCTTTTTAGGAGCTTCAGTCTCAGGCTATGTGCGCACGTTGCGCAAATACATGCAGTTACGCTGCGTTTTGTAGCGCAGCGTAACTGCATGCGTCCTGCGCCCCCGGCACAGTCTATGGAGATTGTGCTGGAGACCTGCGCACGTGGCGTCTTAGAGCGCAGCGCTTCGGCTGCCGCCCAAAGCGCTGCGTTCTAAGAAGTGACATGTCACTTCTTCCGTGCGCTTTGCCGGCAGCTCCTGCTCTGTCTATGGCAGGAGCTGCAGTCAGAGCGCATGGAATCGGCTTTTTTTTTTTCTCTACGGACATTTTCTGCAGCGATTTGAAGTGCACGTGTGCTCTTCAGATCGCTGCAGAAATTTCTGCAGGGCTAGTATGCAACGTGCGCACATAACCTCAGGGTAGTCTGTATAATACCGTTCTGAAGCAAAGGGTGTCCCTCTAATTCTGGATAGAGGTGATACCTTCTGTTCTGTAGAACTGTAGTTGTAGTCGATGTCGACCTGCTGCATACTTTCTTGCTTACAGTACTGCAGTTCGGGATGAAGTCTCTGGTAGTCGATATAAGCTGATCGATGTCGTGGATCAGGGTTGTCATCCATTCTGGGATGCTGGTGGACATACTCAGACGCGTTGGGTTGGATCTTTGGATCTTGTTGCTCTATGTCTGGTCCAAGTACGTTGCTGCGTTCCTCGGATTCAGAATACTCCACGGCCTCCAGGAACTCTGCTTTGACTATTGCCGCTGCTGCCTCCTTTTCTGCAATAAGTTTGTTCAGCGAGGCCTGCAGGCGTGCTTTTTCAGCTTCTTGTTCAGCTACCAAGCGTGTTCTGTCTGCTTGCAGGTTCTCGATCTGCTTGCAGGCATGCACTTTCTGCTTCTCGATCTGCTTGCAGGCGTGCACTTTCTGCATCTCGGTCTGCTTGTTTTAGCTTTAGTTGCATCTCTTGTGCAGCAAAGGTGGATTTTACTTTTGCAGCCTCAGCTTCTGCACGAGCGAGGCAGCGAACTCTTTGGCTATGTGCCCACGCTGCGGATTTACCGCGGATTTTGCCGCGGATTTGCCACGGATTTACCGCGGATTTGCCGAAAATCTGCAGCAGCGGCACTTCCAAGCCATTTCAATGGCATTTTGGAAATGCTGTGTCCATGCTGCGGATTTTTCCGCGGTGGATTTGCCGCGGATTTTGATCCGGAAAAATCTGCAGCATGTCAATTATTGTTGCGGATTTTGTTGCGGATTTTTCTCATGGAAGTCAATGCAAGGTGTAAAATCCGCAAGAAATCCGCAGGTCTGTTCCCACAGGCTCTTTTTCCTGCGGATTTGCTGCGCATTTCGCAAACAAATCCGCAGGAAGTGATGTAGGATGATTCAGGAAGAGGAAGTTTCACAATTTTGTAGTGTAGAGTAGTGGCAGTGTAGTCGTGTTGTGTCCGGACTCTGGATTGCCAGCTAAAAGCAGCTAGTTACAGGCTGCTTGCTTTTAGCTGGCAAAACAGGATCCCAGGTCTTTTTTCACAATTCTTTTTAAAAAAAAAAAAATGTGCTCCGCTGTATTTTCACTGTCCAGCCCGATGCAAGCAAGCAACTGAGGGCTGTGCTTCTCAGCGGGATAAGGCTGAAGCATTCTCTGCCCCTCCCGCTGAGAAAAACAGTCCTCAGCTGCCCCTGAAAATGGCGGCTCCGTTGTGAAGCGCCATTCACAGGTGCTGTACCGAGGCTCATCCAGCTGCCCTGATGCATTGGCTGGCTGGGTAATATATTACGGGGTTAATGCCAGTTTTCTGCAAACTGGCACTAAGCCCGAGGTTCATAATGTCATGCCTGTGTAGACACGGCCATTATGAACCTCTGTTTGGTACTAAAGAAAAGAAAACACTTTTTGAAAAATTTTATTTGAAAGAAAAACACACACACATCCCTGATTGCCATCTTTATTACTCCCTGAATCCCCCGACGATAATCCATGACAACTCCGAGCCGGGCTCCGATGTGCACCCGGCTGACCCGGGCACTGACGTCAGCCGGTGACAGCAGCCGTCAGTGTATTATTAAATGCTGCACAGCTCTTTTCCGGCAGCTGGGAACGTCTGATATCAGAGCCCTGGTCAGCTGACTTAATTCGCGAGCGCAGGCGGGTCAGCTGACGATGTGCACTCATGTGACCCAGGCACGGACGTCAGCCGGTCCCAGCAGCCGTCAGTGTTCGAGATGCTGCAAAGCTCTCTTCCGGCTGCTGGTACCGGCTGACGTCCGTGCCCGGGTCACATGAGTGCACATCGGAGCCCGGCACATCAGCTGATCGGTGTGCAGTCAGCTGACTTAATTCGCGAGCGCAGGCAGGTCAGCTGACTGCACACCGACCAGCTGACGTGCCGGGCTCCGATGTGCACTCATGTGACCCGGGCACGGATGTCAGCCGGTCCAGCAGCCGTCAGTGTTCGAGATGCTGCAAAGCTCTCTTCCGGCTGCTGGACCGGCTGACGTCCGTGCCCGGGTCACATGAGTGCACATCGTCAGCTGACCCGCCTGCGCTCGCGAATTAAGTCAGCTGACCAGGGCTCTGATATCAGACGTTCCCAGCTGCCGGAAAAGAGCTGTGCAGCATTTAATAATACACTGATGGCTGCTGTCACCGGCTGACGTCAGTGCCCGGGTCAGCCAGGTGCACATCGGAGCCCGGCTCGGAGTTGTCATGGATTATCGTCGGGGGATTCAGGGAGTAATAAAGATGGCAATCAGGGATGTGTGTGTGTGTTTTTCTTTCAAATAAAATTTTTCAAAAAGTGTTTTCTTTTCTTTAGTACCAAACGGAGGTTCATAATGGCCGTGTCTACACAGGCATGACATTATGAACCTCGGGCTTAGTGCCAGTTTGCAGAAAACTGGCATTAACCCCGTAATATATTACCCAGCCAACCAATGCATCAGGGCAGCTGGATGAGCCTCGGTACAGCACCTGTGAATGGCGCTTCACAACGAAGCCGCCATTTTCAGGGGCAGCTGAGGACTGTTTTTCTCAGCGGGAGGGGCAGAGAATGCTTCAGCCTTATCCCGCTGAGAAGCACAGCCCTCAGTTGCTTGCTTGCATCGGGCTGGACAGTGAAAATACAGCGGAGCACATTTTTTTTTTTTTTTTAAAACTACCAGTGAAAGGGAACATGGCACCACATTTTTTGGCTGTAAGCTGCGGCCACCACCACTGGGTTATTATATACAGCCTGTTAAAATGCTGTATATAAGAGCACAGTGGTGTTAGCCACAGCTTTTTACAAAAAAAGTGGCGACAGGTTCCCTTTAAACATTTCTGCCCCTTTATTACAAAATGGATAATGGAGAAGAAAGGAGGGTTGGGACAGGAAATGACATAAAGAGCCTTTTTTTTTCCTTCAAAACAGACTAAGCTTTCCTCAGAAACACAATAAAGTACAATGGACAAAATCCGCATCAAAATCCGCATCAAAATCCGCAACGAAATCCGCATCAAGTCCGCGTCAAATCCGCACCTATGCTAAGGTGTGGATTCCGGGGGAAAGCTGCGGATTTTGATGCAGAAAAATCCGCAGGTACATTCTACCGTGGACACATAGCCTTTCACTGAAGGCTTGTTAGAGCAGCTTGCTCGGGACCTTGTCCTGACTGAGGGTGCTCGGGATGCAGACATTGTGCACTCAGCTGTGGATTGATGATAACTTGGGCGGAAAAGCTGGGTCTATACGTGAACGGGTTCCGCGTGGCGGGAAAGGAGTCGTGCTTGCTGGGGAGGACTGCGGTCTTGATCCCTGTGGCTGTATGGCGGCTGCTGTAGTACCCGTATGCGGTGCAGTGTGGGTGATAGCAGTCCCATGCAGTCTATTCAACTACCGCCTGCGGTCAGTGTCCGTTTTTACTGTTCTGCCTTCTTTCACGCAACGCTGTGAATCTCTAGCATACAGCTAAACCCTCGCTCACATTCAAATAAACAGACTGTGGAGTTCAATAGCCTTGATTTATTAGCTGGTAACGTGAACTTGATTGCAGTATACTTGGAATATACAGTGAATATAGGAATATCCAAGATGCAGTTGAATACGGTGTACGGAATACGGTATATCCAAGATACTGTTTTATACGGGTAAAAACTATAACAAGAAAATGATTACAGTCAGTACAGTGTTAATACAGAGTTAACATAGCATAACAGTGCATGAGATACAGTTCTTATGAGAATGTAGGTGAAAGGTCACTGCATCTGCAATACATAGAAAATCTTATCTATACAAACATGGCAGGGGCTAAGGCTGCTTTCACACATCCGGTTTGAGCAGTGCGGCTCAATCCGGCAGTGAAACCTATGCAACGGATGCGGCGAAAACACCGCATCCTTTGCATAAGTTTTTTACATGCGGCCCGTCCGTTTTTTGTCGCTTGCGGCAGGCTACTGAGCATGCGCAGTGGCAAAAACCGCATGCGGCGGCTGGATGCGGTTTTTGCCGCATCCCGCCGCATCTGGCGTCCATAGGCATGCATAGGAAAATGCGCCGCATCGGACGGATGCAGCGCGATGCGTTTTTTTTTACCGCACAAAAAAATGTGCCAGGACTTCCGGGAGGCGGAGCTACGAGGTAGCTGCTTTTATCATGAGCTCCTGCAGCAGCCTAGGCCAAAAACGTTATCCTAACATCTAAAGGCTGCAGGGATAAGGCCAGGACAAGGGGCGCACATCAGGCCCGGCTCTCCTGATACTCCGGAGGTGAAAGGTGTATGCTGCACCACAAAGAAAGGAGTGCTCTGACACAAAGCACCAGGCTGCAGGCTGTGGCTGTGCTGCACAGAGGAACGCTGCCCATCCTCCCTGCTCCCCCTGCAGCTGTGCCACTGCAAACGGAAAGCACCCAGGACCTGGTAAGAGAGGGGTTAAATATCGGGCACTAACATCCAGAAGGAGACAGGGAAGGGGACTGAAGTGCTTCCAGCGGCAGCCATAGTTTTCAGTGAACTCTCACACACTCCCCTCCCTGCCACAGAAGAAATAGTGAAACACTGAGCAGCAGCAAGCTCAGCAAACAGGACTGCACGCTGTGTTTACCTGTCACACAGAGCTCCGTGGACAGGCCCACTGTCTGAGATACTGTGAGTGAGGAGGGAGCTGAGAGCTCCTGGAGACATTCGGCTGTGAGAGCAGGTCAGGAGATAAACAGGGGGCTGAGGAGGGGGCAGATACATCCCTGCAGGTCTCATCTTACATGGCTGCTGCACAAGGCCTGTAATCTGCAACAGTAAACAGAGGCAGATAAGCCTGAAGTGCATCACGGCTCAACTTGATTAACCCCTACTCCACCACTTCACCAGCACTGACAGTATAGTAGAGGGTGAAAAACAAAAAGAAGTGGGATCAGTCATCTGGCCTGCCTCCTGCCCTTCTGACTGGTGTTTTTCAAGTAACATCTATACACTCTCATACACAGCGTGGAAATAATTGTGAAACAGCCAAGTTTACCACACAGATGTAATTAAGCTTATGTTATTGTGACGTCACCACAGTCTCTAAAGAAGCTCCATATTTACAGTTCTTACTATGGATAAATTTGTGGGTAAGAGCAATGCCACACAACCAAGTAACGGAAATAGACCGCAAAGACGAAACCAAAATGCACCCCCATCACCAGGGGCTTCCCCTGAGGCAACTACACACCCACCCCAGGCCACTGCTAAGGCCATCACGGATCTCTTGATGCCGGTGATTGATGGGCGGCTGGCAGCCTTCCAGTCTTCATTAGACGTTATAGTCACCCAAGTTAATGCCCAGGGTTCAAGGCTAACAGATGTGGAGCAGAGGGTCTCTGACATGGAGGACGCTGTAAAAGAAATTTCAGAGATGCTGGAGAGCAGGAATAAGGACATTGCTGTATTGCTGGACAAGGTAGATGATCTGGAGAACAGGTCCAGACGCAATAATTTAAGGTTGGTGGGCGTCCCTGAATCGGTTCGGCAAGCTGATCTACTGAAACTCACTTCAGAATGGCTACCAGGAGCTTTGAAATTGGATCTAAAGTCGGGGCCAATTGCTATTGAAAGGGCCCACAGAGTGGGCCCACCTCGAAATGATGGAGAGGTCAGACCCAGACAAGTAATTTTTAAGGTTTTGGACTTCCAAGACAAGATCAGATTACTGACAGCATTTAGAAAAAATCGCTCACTTACCTACAATAACTCTAAACTGCTTTTGTTCCAAGATTACTCAGCAGCCTTGACAACAAGACGCAAAGCCTTCAATCCAGTATGCAAACTATTGGCGGAAAAAAATATTTGCTTCAGTCTACTGTATCCTGCTGTTCTACGCTTCACTACAGGGGGAAAGAATTGGACTTTTGAAGATTCTAAGTTAGCTTTAAATTACCTTCTTCAGGAAAATGGAGCTTCGCCAGCAGTCAACATAGACACTTAAATCTGAGACGTCACTGTGCTACAGTTCTGATGTTCATTCTGTTTTTCCTTTTTTTTTTCAGTGTCAGGACTGCCAGAGAGGCAGGTGACATTGCCATTAGATTAAGGTTTTTGTTTAGATGGGAAGGGGTTAGGGGGCTCTGCGTGCGCACCTTTAGTTTAGCTCTCATATGAGTTGACGCGTTTACTCGCTGGGATGGACGAGGGAACCCAAATAGGTTGTTTATAATTTTACAATTAATTCCTCCTTCTGGAATAGGATAAATGACTAACACAGAGAGCACAAATGTGTCCACGATTAAATCGCTGTATTGGTGCTCCTGGAATGTTAACGGGTTAAACTCTCCTATTAAGAGGAAAAAAGTTTTAAATTATCTACATCGTTTAAATTGCCATATTGTCTTCTTACAGGAAACACACTGGATGAAGGGCAATCACCCATTTCTTCACAGCAGAAAATATGCCGTATGTGCAGAAGCGTCATTTACGAGAAAACAAAGAGGGGTAGCTATATTGATCAATAAGCATATTAGTCATGAAGTTCTGGAGGTTTCAGAGGACCCTATGGGGAGATTATTATTGGTGAAAGTGAAGATAGAGGGCACTATCTACAACTTAGCAAACATATATGCACCAAATATTCCTGATCCACAGTTCAGAGCCAGATTGATCGAAAGTATCACAGGTTGGGATATGACTAATTTAATTGTAGGCGGAGATTTCAATGAGACTCATGATGGAATTTTAGACAGGTCAAGTCCCCAGCCATCTCCTCTATTGGTGCTCCATAGTGGTTTGCAATATCTCGTCAATCAATTGGGACTAATAGACACATGGCGCATGCAGCACCCAATAGATAAAGATTATACATTTTATTCACATGTCCATGACTTACATACACGGATTGACTATTGGCTACTAAGCCCAGCACTGATGCCACATTTACTTTCCTCCAACATCCTAGACATCTGTATTTCGGATCATGCACCGGTTACTTTTAATTTGTTATTATCTACCACAATACTACGGGAAAGAAGGTGGAGGTTTCCTTCATATTTATATCAATCTGAGGATTTCAAAGCTTCTTTACAAAACTACTGGAGCTTTTATGAGAAGGATAATCACGAGCATAGTGGGGACGCTGGTTTGTATTGGGCTGCCTCCAAGGCAGTAGTAAGAGGTCAGATAATATCATATGTCAGCCATAAGAGAAAAAAGCTCCTGGAACAAACTATATCAGCACAAAAACTTCTCACGCAGGCATATAAAGATTTTAAAAATAACAACACGGATACGACAAAACAACATTTCTTAGAGGCCAAGGAGGCGGCGGACACCTTGGCCCATGAGATGGCACTTAGTAACCTGGACTACCAGAAACATAAATACTTTAAATGGGGCAACAAACCTGGGAAATTACTAGCTTCTTTAACCAAACCCTTTAGAACCACCACTAGAATCCACAAAATTAAAAAGAAAGATGGTACCATGGTAACAAAAGATGAGGAAATAGTGGAGGAGTTCAGGGCATTCTTTGGCTCGCTGTATGAGGCGGAACCGAGGGAGGTTGATGGGGAAGCTGATTTTATCCATGGTACCGTAGCGCCCATCTTGACAGAGGAACAAAGAGCAGTACTAAACGCGCCTATAAATATTTCAGAAATAGTAAAAACTATTGGCACTCTTAAACTAGCCAAAAGCCCAGGGCCCGACGGATTTAGTAACGAATATTATAAGATCTTGGGAGCCTCTATCGGTCCTCATCTATGTGCAGTGTATAATAAGATAGTCACAGATAGAATAATTCCCGACAGGTTCAATGAGGCAAACATTATAGTATTACCTAAGCCAGGAAAAGACCCACTACAGGTGGAGGGATACAGACCCATCTCATTACTCAACTCTGATTTTAAAATCTTTACTAAAATACTAGCTGGTAGATTACAACAAGTGACAAGTGATTCCAGATCTTATTCTGCCCTTCCAAACGGGATTCGTGCATGGGAAATCCATCACCTATAACATCAGGACGGCTATTGGGGCTATCTCTTATAGCAAGAAGCATAGATGTACCAAACATATAGTAGTTAGCCTTGATGCGGACAAGGCCTTTGACAGGGTCTCTTGGGCCTATTTACATAATCTTTTGGCATGTCGCCAGGTGGGATCCTGGTTTTGCGAAGCAGTCAAGATGATATACACAGACCCCAAATCCAGACTATCTATAAATAATACATTCTCTGAGCCATTTGAGGTACAGAGGGGAACGAGGCAGGGGTGTCCCTTGTCACCTTTATTGTTTAATTTGGCTCTGGACCCAATGTTGAGGACCCTACATAATTTAGCAATATTTCAGGGCATGAGAGTCGGTGGGACAACAATTAAACTTTTGTTTTTTGCCGATGATATTTTATTGTTTATTGCCAATCCCTCTCAAGCGATTCCAGAGATAATGAACACATTGAATAATTTTGGAAAGGCCTCAGGCTTCAGGGTAAATTACAAAAAAACTGAGGCATTGGCAATGTACAAATCGGGTAAAATTGATAACTTATTTCCCTTCCAGTGGTGTACCAGGTCCATTAAATATTTGGGGATTCAGCTCCCAGCAAACCCCTTGTTACTATATCAAATTAATTATAAGCCTCTTATAAATTCATTAATACATCTACTCCAATCTTGGAAACATCTGAAAATATCCTTTTCGGGTCGATGTCACTTAATTAAAATGGTAGCATTCCCCAAAATAATGTTCTTATTTCAGACTCTCCCGTTGCTTCTACGCAAATCAGATATTAAGCTACTAAATTCATCCTTTGGAAAATTCATTTGGGGGCACAAGGGGCGTACTAGGATCAGCTTAATC
Source organism: Anomaloglossus baeobatrachus (assembly GCF_048569485.1). Classification (NCBI taxonomy): domain Eukaryota; kingdom Metazoa; phylum Chordata; class Amphibia; order Anura; family Aromobatidae; genus Anomaloglossus; species Anomaloglossus baeobatrachus. The sequence goes on from NC_134357.1 coordinate 232,557,275, forward strand.
AAGCTTCAATTACCAAAAGGGGCAGGGGGCATAAATCTTCCAGATCTGGGCAGATATAATCTAGCAGCAAATTTTAGATATGTGGTGGACTGGGTGCGAGGAGTATCTCACTTTGCCAATGTACAATTGGAACAACAGCTATGTTCACAAGTCTCGTTAACAGCATTGCTGCATTTAGGGAACGAGGAAATACCGAGTGAGGATAGGGATCATCCAACACTATGGCATACTATACTAACGTGGAGGAAGGTGAGGAAACTTGGTAAAATTAACACTTCAAGTTCCCCATTTCAACCCTTTATTGGAAATCCGAGATTCCTCCAGGGTCGCCCTCCGAGGATTTATGAAACATTGTCAATGCAGGGTTGTGCTTATGCTGCAGATCTAATGGAGCCTGATTGGTCGTTGCTTTCTTACGAGAAGGCGGCACACCGATTTCCAGCTTTTGTGGGTCAGCCTTTTCTTTTTCTTCAGGCGCGTAGCTTGGCACAAAAATATCTTGTTGACAAGCCAAAGGGAGATCTTGAAGGAAGTGTGGATAACTTTCTTAGGAGGGCAAGAAGCCAGGCGTCCTCGACTAGTCAGGTTTATTCAATGTTGCGTACAGTTTGGACATGGGAGGGGAAAACAACAGGTCCAGCAAAATGGAAGGTAGACATGCCAGAGTTCAAGGTAAAGGATTTTTTACAAGCCACGCTGTTGCAACGTAAATTTCTGTCGTCCAGTAGCTACACAGATATGGCCTTGATGATTCTACATAGAGCATATATTACTCCAAAAATTCAATCAAAAATGGACACAAATGCCTTATACTCTTGTTCTAAATGTGGCATAAGAGACACTGACCTGTTTCACCACTTATGGGACTGTGTTCAGATACAGGGAGTATGGAGAAGCGTTCACTCAGTCTTACAAAACACATACAATATTCAGTTTGCTCTGACACCACAGTGGGCGATTTTTAACATATTGGAGGAGGCTCAACAAAGTCTTCCGAGAGGTACCAGGGCAATGTTAACTATTTGGGCCTCGGCCACTAGGAAAAGTATCCTACATCTCTGGGTAAATCCTGACGCACCCTCTCTAGCGTTTACCAAACAAAACTAATGTTCATATTCAAAATGGACTGGCTGGATGCACTGTCGAATAAGGAGAAGTTGACTAAGCGTTTCTTTGAAACATGGTCTTTATTTATACCTAACTTGGCTACAGTGCTTAAGGATAGACTTAAATCTCAGTTTGGACAGACCTCTTGGTACCTTTTTGAACTGCTCAATGGACACATACCAATTACATAAGTTACCATTTTAAGTTGCTTCTGGTCGCACGCAGAGCGGGGGGAGGGGTGGGCGGGACTGTTTTGATTATAATGTCATCAATGAAATGCTCTTTGTATAAGAGCAGATTGTAAAAGAAATTCGGTTAAAATTTAATAAAAAGATGTTTAAAAAAAAAAAAATGTGCCAGGCAACGTTCCATCCGGCCGCCGCATCGGCTAAATCTGCACGCAAGCCCATGCGGCACAATGTGGCACTAATGTTATGCAAAAAACGCAACCGGCAGCAAAATAAACGGTTGCGTTTTTTCTGCAAAGTGCCAGATTGTGCCGCACAGGAAAAACCGGAAGTGTGAAAGCAGCCTAAGATGTAGGATTGCAATGTACAATACATTTACTACAGTCTTCCACCTAAGATTCTATCACTAACACATGTAATTTAATTTGCTCACCGGATTACACTAGGCAGGGTGTGAATGTACAGAGAGGTAATTAGGCAGGTCCTTTCCTAACAAATCCAAGGAGAAAATGGCTGCAGGCTTCTTCTCAGCTCAGGGAGGCATTCCTTACCCAGAATACATTTAGCTTAAAGGGAAACTCGGCAATTCAAAAGAATAACAATGACCTCTAGGGGGTTGTAACAGAAATTGCAATGAATGACTATTATAAGGCTGCCATGAGGCAGAACACGCCCTATAAATATAAATTATTCAGTCCCTTTGACTCTCCCCCCAATTAATTTTAAGGCTGTGTGAACACATTGCAATTTTGTAGCGAAAAATACACAGCATTTTACAGAGCAAAAGAAGTGAAATTTCTGAAATCTAACATACACGCGGCTTATTTTTTTTCTTGCAGATTTGCTGCAGCTTCAGGTCTGTAGCATGTCAATTCTTGCAACGTTTTGCAATATATTTCCCCCACATTAATGAGTGGGGAAAAAGATGCAACAAAAATGCATGTAAAAAATGCGTATTTTATGCAGTGTTCTTTCTGTTGACCATCACAATTTTCAGCCAATTTTATGCTGTAAAGCCTGCTTTACACGTTGCAATTTCGCATACAATATCGTATGCGATTTGCAACGCCCCCATCGTATGTGTGACATGTTCAATTTGTTGAACGTGCCACACAAACGATTAACCCCCGTCACTCGTACCTACCCGTCCATACGACCTTGATGTGGGCGGCGAACATCCACTTCCTGGAGTGGGAGGGATGTTCGGCGTCACATCGACATCACATCGACGTCACGCGGCAGCCGGTCAATAGATGTGGAGGGGCGGAGATGAGCGGGGTGTCACACACTGCGATGTGTGGTACCTCAGGAACATTGAACAACCCGACGTGCAATTCGTCAGGATTCAACGACGTGTATGCGATGAACGTTTTAACATTCAATCGCAATCGCACGTACCTGTCACACACTACAATGTACCTTACGATGCCGGATGTACGTCACTTACGACGTGACCCCGCCGACACATCGTAAGATATATTGTAGCGTGTAAAGCGGGCTTTAATCCTGAATATGTGCACATAGCCTTAGTCCCTGTCCTGTGTCTTCCCCCCACAATTTATCATAAGTCTCTAATAGCTTCATAATAAACTGTGGAGTGGGGAGGACAAGACACAACAAGGACCATATAACGAATTTTGGGGTGGGGAGGATACTATGAGAACCATATAATGAATTGTGGGGTGGGTGGATGCTATGAGCGCCATGTAATGATTTGTGAAGTGGGGAGGATGCTATGAAGCCATAAAATGAATTGTGGGGTGGAGAATGCTATCATGGCCATATAATGATTTGTGGGGTGGAGAGAATGCTATGATGCCTGTATAATGAATTTTAGTGTGGGTAGGATACTATGAGGCCAAATCATGAATTGTGGGGTTCGGGAGGACACTATGAGGCCATGTAATGAAGGGGTGGGAAAGAGGCTATGAGGCCATTTAATGAATTGTGGGGAGGAAGCTATAAGGAACATAGCATCTTCCCCCACCATCAAATTCATTTTAAAGGCAACCCATCAGGTCGCCTATGCCCTCCAACCCAGCAGCATTCACATCTGTATGTCAAAATTACCTACCTAACCAGTCCTGTGTAATGTTAAATTAAAAAATGAATGTTTAAGAAACAGACTTATAAAGTGTGCGGTTTCTATGCTAATTAGGGCCTTGACTAATCAATGGGGCATTGCAAGTTGGCCCTTTTTCCATGTTATTGTAAGGGGTGAACGGACCCCTGGTGGTGAAGAAGACGTTTTCGCCCTGAAGATGCTCCACGGTGTGGTGGCAAGTGATGCTGATGTGATATTATTTGTGGTTGTAGTAGTAACCGGTGTCCCCACTAGGTGTCAGGGTGGAGCAGTGGTCCCTCTGGGAACAGTGACAGTACAAGGAGGGGCAGGACAGCCTAGGGGGAGGGATTGAGGACTCTGTAGCAGAGTGAGAGTAGTAGTTGGAGTAGTGTGTTGGGACAGAGAGAAGCAACGGGGCAGAGTGTGGGAGCGATACGTGGCAGATAGCCAAAGAGAGAGAAAGTGCCTTGACCAAGAAACAGAAGTACCCGGGTAAGACCCGTACGAGCATAGACAGAGAAGCAGAAGTGTATGGGCAAAGCCCGTAGTAGCCGGAGTACGAGTATAGATGAAGAGACAGAAGTAGATGGGTAACGCCCGCAGAAGAGAAAAAGAAGTAGTCCCCCGGCAAGAACTGTAATTTGGAACTGAAGTGTTTGTGTGCCGAAACTGTACAGCAAGATAGAAGCTATGTTCAATAAAGTGCCTTTCGGTTTACCAGCTGCCTGTCTGCGGCATTTTACTGAGACTGAAGAAGTGCCCCTGCCATCCACACTCTGCCCCACAAACGAAACCCCTGTCTTAATAGTGACGGCCGGGCCGGGGGTCAGCCTGTTGCACGAAGTGGCCATGACTGCACCCCCCAAGGCACCCCCTGCCCCCGTTACATTATCACGCCCCTGTGGGTGTGATAACATGATTTCAATGAGCCAGCGTCACCGCCAGCCCGTAGAAATTTTGCACATGTGTGTGGTTGTATTCACTCACATGGAGCCTCATCTGAAGTCGGGTGTGTGCGTGCCAGCTTCAGAGAGATGCACTGCACATGATCAGAAGAACAGCTTCTGCACTTTCGATCATGCACAGTGTACTTCTCTAAAGCCAGGACGCTCACACACGATTTCAGATGAGGCTCAATGTGAGTGAACACAGCCACACACATGTGCAAAATTTCCAGGGGCTGGCGGCAACACCGGCTTGTGGAAATCATGGAAACAGATTTGCCAGGTCTGACGAAACAACGCCCCATCAATTAGTCAATGTCCCAATTAGCAAAGTCCTTTTTTTAAACAATTACTTTTTAGTTTAACATTACACAGGGCTGGTTAGGCATGGACTTTTGACATACTGCTGGAGGGCATAGGGGGACCTGACAGGTTGCCTTTAAATTCACATATAATGTCCTCGGCTACCCTCTTCATCATAAGGCCCTGAAACCCCTCTTCCACCCCTTACTGTGATCACAATTCTCCCCCTCCTTATTATCCTTTCCTCAGTCTATTAAAAAAAGTAACCACTCACCTCTCCGTATAGGCCCCTGCAGCACCCACTTCCTCTCCTGGCGGGTGCTTTTCAAATGACACAGGCACGTGTGGCATGATGACATCAACAAGGTGCATGTGCCTTTGTCACGGAGAAAGTGAAGGGCAGGCAGCTGAGAACAGATTCCTGTATTCCGCTGCCTGCACTGTGCAGAATTGTGGCATCGCTACTTGTCATGAGGGCAATCTGGCCAAGGGCATACCGGAGCTTCGAGCTCCAAATATCAAGTCAGATTGCCCTCATTATCAACTGGCCAGCATGGGCCCCCTTCACCTTTGGACCCCGATGTAGCTACACTGGCTACACGGGCAGTATGTCCACCACTGCCTTGCCGGCTATCAATGAGGTTATTAAAGGGAACCTGTCATCAGAAATTTCGCCCAAAAGCTAAAAGATTCCCCCTCTGCAGCTCCTGGGCTGCATTCTAGGAAGGTCCCTGTTATTATTGTGCCCCATGTGAGACCAAAATAAAGCCTTTATAAAGTTCTACCTTTTTGTATGCAGCTTCTGTAAATCCGTCACGGGGGCGGGCTCTCTGCCGTCCGTTATTCTGCCTCCTGGTCCTGTATGCCGCCCCCATCGCTCCTTTCCATATCTGATGCACCGCCCACTGCTCCAGCCATCCCCACGCATGCCCAGTGCCAGTCTCACAGGACTGAGCAGTGTGACCGCTGGTGACGTGTGCGCAGGCAAGTGATTATGGACGGGACTGTGACTGTTATCAGCAAGTACCCGGCCATAATCTCTTGAGCGCGCAAACCTCTCCAGCATTCACACTGAGCTCAGTGTAGATGCTAGACTGTATGGGCTGCTTCCAGGGATGACGTCCCTTTGTCATGTGATAGTATTTCGAACACGCCCCTATCACATGACAAAGGGACGTCATCCCTGGAAGCAGCCCATACAGTCTAGCATCTACACTGAGCTTAGTGTGAATGCTGGAGAGGTTTGCGCGCTCAAGAGATTATGGCCGGGTACTTGCTGATAACAGTCACAGTCCCGTCCATAATCACTTGCCTGCGCACACGTCACCAGCGGTCACACTGCTCAGTCCTGTGAGACTGGCACTGGGCATGCGCGGGGATGGCTGGAGCAGTGGGCGGTGCATCAGATATGGAAAGGAGCGATGGGGGCGGCATACAGGACCAGGAGGCAGAATAACGGACGGCAGAGAGCCCGCCCCCGTGACGGATTTACAGAAGCTGCATACAAAAAGGTAGAACTTTATAAAGGCTTTATTTTGGTCTCACATGGGGCACAATAATAACAGGGACCTTCCTAGAATGCAGCCCAGGAGCTGCAGAGGGGGAATCTTTTAGCTTTTGGGCGAAATTTCTGATGACAGGTTCCCTTTAATAATTATCTAAGTAATGTTCTGCCGTGCTGAATGCACTTGGTCATGCAAATGATCAGGACATGCTGCTTGCAGTTCCCCATACATATGTGGACCAATGACTTCTCATATGTGCTCAATGGGAGTGAAGTCAGGAGACACAACAGCCATGGAATTATGTTTAGGCCACGCAGGCTGCTCACAGTAGTAACATGAAACCTTGCATTATTATGCTGAAAAACATCCCTTGGGAGACTTTGGAAAAATAACCATATTACTGTGTATTGCTCGCTGAGCGAGCATGGGATTAGTGGATCCAATTGACTTAAAGCTAGTAATCACTGTCCTAGGGAAGCGAACTAGAACAGCTACCGAATCTTCACTGAAAATATTTCAGGTGGCGATAAACACACACGCTGGTAGGTAGCCAACAGAGGACAGCCTCAGGGGATCAATGGTACCTTGGCAGGCTGGCGCCACAGATTTGGACACAGTCAGTCTCTCATTGCAGAGCAGCAGCAGCCGGTGTCATTGTGCCGGGATGGATGCAGTAGCAGTGGCTCATATGGGTTGTTGCAACAGCAGTGGCTGGTATTGTAGGAGTGTCTGTCATGGATACTTGCAGCAGCAGATATCGTAGGAGCGGCCGGTGTGAATAATTGGAGCAGCGGATATTATAGTAGGTGACATGTATGGAGAAGACACCAAGATGTAGTCCAGGTACACTACCACACATCAGTAGAGCAGATCTTGGAATATATAATTGATGAATTCCTGGAAGACAGCCAGAGCATTGCTGAGCCTGAATAGCATTACCCGATACTCATAGTGGCCATCACGGGTATTGAAGCTGTCTTCCATTCATCATCAACCATATCCAGATGAGGTTGTACGCACCATAGAGGTTGAGTTTGGAGAAAATCCTGGAACCTTGGAGCCGGACAAACAATTCTGGTATAAGTGGCAGCAGGTATTTATCTTTACTGTGATTTGGTTGAGACCTCTATAGTCGATACATGGTCGAAGAGACCCGTCCTTTTTCTTTATAAAGAAAAATGAACTCGGACATGGCTTGGGTCTCAGCATGAGACAGAGGGTAAATATGACTGCGAGTGGAACCGGTAAGAAGGTTGATAGGACAGTTATATGGGTAATATGGGAGCAGGGTCTCAGCATCGTCTTTGTTGATGACGTTCACGTAGGCCCAGCATGCGAACGGCAGGTCTGAACGATAAGGAGGTCTCACAGGTGGCCAAGCAGGTTGCACGGAAACCAGACAACTTTCATGGCAGGAGTGATCCCACCTGACTACCTCTCCGGATCTCCAGTCCAAAACCGGTTCATGCGTCTGAAGCCACGGCAGGCCCAGTAACAGTGGTTGAGACACTCCAGGCAATATGTGGAGGGCGATATTTTCCATATGCAGCAGTCCCACATGAAGTTCAACCTCCTCGGTGATCAATTGGATGGCCTCGGACAGATGCTTTCTATTCACCGACAACACAGTAATGAAATTTTGAGGTTGATGAATAGGAATCCAATACCAATCCCCTATGGCCTGCTGTATGAAATTGCCATTGGAACCAGAGTCCAGTTCAGGAGCGTAGGACTTTCGCAGTAGTAGCACCCCTCCATGGTGCAACGGATCTCACAGCGGGATTTTGCTGGATGCAAGTGATCCACCTTCATGTTCTCAGAAGGAGTTATGGAACCTACAGGTAGTGGCAAGATGGGCCTCTGGAATGACGGAGCCAAGCGCAACGACCTCTTCACCTGTTTCATCTCTCTGGATCATTTTTGGAACTGAAGGTTGATAGCACATCCCGACCCACCAGCTCATCTTTTTTACTTCCAGACAATCCTTCCCAAAATATAGCCACCTGTGCTTTTTTATTCCAGCCCAGTTCGCAGGACAGAGTGCGGGACCTGATGGTATATTGGCCTACGATGAGACTCCCTTGGCAGAGTTTTATTATCTGCCAAGATAAAACAATGACTCAGTAAAGACAAAAATTCCAATAATTTGACTACTGCATTCATGAACCTACACATGCTCTACCAACATACGTTACTCTGGCAATCTTACTGCGCTAAAATGCGGCCTAGCAGGCATCAATAACGAGCGGCTACCCCATCAACCGTGTCTGCTGCTTTTTCTCTTCCATCACCATCAAAAGTGTTCTCACACAGGTCTCCGGCCGCAAAACCTCCACTTGTTTACTCGCTACTGTTGGGGTGTATGAGAGCCCGTGAGCTGTTACGAAAGTGGACATCCCTAGTGTTTTTTACTCATCTGAGACACTGAGCACACCACGTTTTTGAATCCGCCATAACATCGCCGCCTGTACCTCTTTCACAGTCCACCAGTTTGTCTTGTACCAACTACTCCACCCTCTGTCAGCACAGCATAACTTGCTCCTGCCGCTGTGGTCACATAAAAAATAATTTCCTCCTACACATGCCAAAGCTAAGAGCTTGAACTTTGCCATATCTAAACTGTTGGCCATGGAAATGCTGCCATTCCACCTGGTGGATACAGATGGTTTCCGAAACCTGATGGCCATGGCAGTCCCCCCATAACAGTTGCTCAGTCGCAATTACTTCTCTAATAAAGCTGTGCCTGAGCTACACCAGTTTGTTGCAGACAACATCACCTGTTCCTTGGAAAACTCTGTTTGACAGGGTGCATTTCACCACTGACACCTGGATGAGCAAGCAAGTTAAAGAGTGTTACATCTCTCACACTGGACAGTGGGTGACTCTGGTGTCTGCGGGAGCAGGTAGGCAAGAGGCTGCTCCAAAAGTCTTGAAATCTCCAAGGGACAAACTTCTGCATCTATCACTTCCTCCACTGCTTCTGCATCCTCCACCTCCTCTAAAGGCCCCGTCACACTAAGCAACATCGCTAGCAACATCGCTAGCAACATCGCTGCTGATGGACAACTTTTGTGACGTAGCAGCGATGTTGCTAGTGATGTTGCTGTGTGTGACATCCAGCAACAACCTGGCCCCTGCTGTGAGGTCGCTGGTTGTTGCTGAATGGCCTGGACCATTTTTTAGTTGTTGCTGTCCCGCTGTGCAGCACAGATCGCTGTGTGTGACAGCGAGACAGCAACAACTAAATGTACAGGCAGCAGGAGCCGGCTTCTGCGGACACTGGTAACCACGGTAAACATCGGGTAACCAAGAAGCCCTGTCCTTGGTTACCCGATATTTACCTTCATTACCAGCCTCCGCCGCTCTCACTGTCAGTGCCGGCTCCTGCTCTCTGCCCATGTAGCTGCAGTACAAGTCAGGTAATTAACCCAATGTGTGCTGTAACTAGGAGAGCAGGAAGCCAGCGCTAATCAGTGTGCACGGCTCCCTGCTCTCTGCACATGTAGCTGCAGCACACATTGGGTAATTAACCCGATGTGTGCTGTAACTAGGAGAGGAGGAAGCCAGCGCTAAGCGGTGTGCGCTGCTCCCTGCTCTGTGCACATGTAGCTGCAGCACACATCGGGTAATTAACCCAATGTGTGCTGTAACTAGGAGAGCAGGAAGCCAGCGCTAAGCGGTGTGCGCTGCTCCCTGCTCTGTGCACATGTAGCTGCAGCACACTTCGGGTAATTAACCCAATGTGTGCTGCAACTAGGAGAGCAGGGGACCAGCACTAAGCGGTGTGCGCTGCTCCCTGCTCTCTGCACGTGTAGCTGCGTGCGCTGGAAACCAAGGTAAATATCGGGTTGGTTACCCAATATTTACCTTAGTTACCAAGCGCAGCATCGCTTCAGTGTGTCGCTGCTGGCTGGGGGCTGGTCACTGGTTGCTGGTGACAGCTCACCAGCAACCCGTGTAGCGATGCTCCAGCGATCCCTGCCAGGTCAGGTGGGATCCCTGGAGCGTCTGACTGTGTGACCTCTCACCAGCAACCTCCTAGCAACTTACCAGCGATCCCTATCAGGTTGTATCGTTGTTGGGATCGCTGGTAAGTTGTTTAGTGTGACGGTACCTTAAGGCCTCCACCCGCGCACTCCACCCACGCCCTAAACCTCTCACTTAAGATGACACATGTTCCAACAGTGCAGAGAGAATCTCCCCAACTCTGTACAGCACTGCCAGGGCTCACCACAATCAGGCAGTATTCAACTTAAAACCCATGGGATAATCCAGTCACACAGCTGCAGAGTTGTGGACAGCTATCCAGGCCGATTTTCAGCACTGGCTGTCTCCACTGAACCTGGAGCCAGGGAATGCTGTGTGTGATAATGGTGTAAAGTTGGTTGCAGCCCTACGCCAGTGCAATTTTACACACGCTCCCTGCATGGTTCATGTCCTCAGCCTGGTTGTACAGCAATTTCTAGGCCATTATCCCAGCCTGGAAGAACAGCTGCATAAGTCATAGTCGTTGTGTGCTTACTTCTGCTGTTCGCACCCCGTGGCTCATCAACTTGCATTGCTATAGAGGTCTTTCAGTCTACAAGTCAACTGGTTGATAAGCGATGTGCCGAAATTGTGTAATTCGACTTTGCACATGTTGCAGCGACTGTGGTAGCAGCGACGAGCCATGGTGCAGTATGCCATGAGACATACACTGGGCCAACGTGATGCGGTTGTGGGGCAAATGACAGTTTCAGAGTAGGCACAGAAGAAAGTCCTCTGCACCCTTCTGCAGAGTTTCAAAATGGCTTCTAAGATTGTAAGTGTGGCGCCCCAGGACCTGGTCGCCACAACAGCATTGCCCCTCCGAAGGGTTAATGCTAAGCCTGGAGGTAATTGGGAGGTCTATTGGCCAGTAAGTTTAACATCCAACACAGTTCTCCCTCAGGCCAGCAGGGGAGCTCTGAACCTGGAGTTCCAGGGAGCATTCCTTAAGTCTGGCCTGAGGGAGGAGTTAGTGTTCAGTCTGTAGGAGAAAGCAAAGTGTGCAGATGCAGAGTGTGCTGTCCTGTGGAACTGGGGCCTAGAGCTGGAGCAGCTTGGCCCAGTGAAACAGGAGGAGCAGAGAGGCACAGAGCAGACTCGGACATCGGAGTCTGTGGCCACCAGGGCCTAAAATACTCCCTGGTAGCCGAATCCGAAGGGCAGGAGAGCTGCAAGCACCTGGCCCATAAACAGCCCGAAGGTACAGCTGCATCATCAGGGCCCGGTGTGGACTCCAGCAGAGAAGCACCAGAGAGGGTCTGTGCAGCCTACCACAGAGGGAAAGGGACGTACCACCGGTCCCAGCAGAAAGAGGGCCATTGCTAAATCCAGAGAGCAGGGTTCTAGCACAGTAAAGAAAAGAACAGGAGTAGGCCTCATACTCAGCTGGCCAAAACGACATCTCCGTTACTTCCAGGCCGGCCGGAGCGCTCTACCACCTGTAACGGTCTCCCAGGACTAACCGTTTGTGAAGTAAAAGAGGAGAAGGTAAAGAGACTGTTGTTTGTGCCTGTTTCTTTCATTGCCTGTCGGCCCTGCACCGTGTTATCCACACAACACCATAGACTCTCACGAGCACCAACAGTGTCCCCGGGGCACCGCTCCACCTGTGGGGAGCAGTACCACCATTGCTGCCATATCATCACCCCGGAGGCCTTACACAGCAGCGGCGGCTTAATAGCCGCATACCACAGGTGGCGTCACGAACACAAACTTTAATCACCCCCAAGTTATCAGCCATTTTAACTGACACCCACCAGGGCCACGGAGTTGGGCCCCGCCACCACTGACTACCCCCGGACTAGTCCGGCCCGGCACCGGAAGTCCCATAGCCCTGGGGTGGGCGAGTCAATTTTGGCGTCACGAACAGGATTTCGTGCCCGGTCCCACCGGGTACTGTGCGCCTGCAGAAACTGTGCCTAAAAGACTGTGTTACTGTTTGAAAACTGCCGCCGCCATTAGCCTCCCTGAGCGCAGGAAGAAGGGGGGCGTGCCCGAAAAAGAGCCCGAAGGGAGCGTGCCATCAGAGCAGAGCGCCGTTAAGCCCGCGCGACCCAGAAGGGAATTTGAAAAGTGAACGGAGCCTGGTAAGGTTCACTAAGGGGGAGGAAGATGTCCGACTCAGAGGGAGAGCAGGTGGCTGCCATAACCCAAGACGCCGCAGCACCAGCCGAAGCAATCCCAGTCGCCGTCGCCCCAGCCCCCGCTGTGGCGCCGGTAATGCCGATCACAATACCGTACATCCCGGGAGCAGAATGGCTGCCGCAGTACTCCGGGGAGTCACATACCCTGAGCGACTTCAGAGAAAGGCTGCACAGCTTGTTCATAGTGTATCCGCTGACTGAGAGCCAGAAGGTGGGCATATTAATGAGGCAGCTAGCCGGCGCGGCCCAGCGTGAAGTGAAGTCCTGGCCTGATACAGATAAAGGGACAGCAACCCAGATACTGGCCAAGTTAAAGAGTACTTTTGACACCCGCACCGCAGCAGAAATAAAGATGAGATTCTTTGGGTGCAAACAACGGGCCACAGACAGCATAAGGGACTATGCCTTAAACTTGCAGGAGGCCCTGAGAGCAATTAAACAGGTGGACCCAGAGAGTGTACGTGAAGAAGACAAACTCCTAACTGAGCAGTTCATAGAGGGGCTCCTGTCAGATGCCCACAGGACCCAGCTGCGTATCATGGTCCTGCAGAACCCTGCTCTGGACTTTGCAAAGTTTAAGGACCAGGCCATCCGGGTACTGAGAGAATCTACACCGAATGACCCAGTACCCCTCCGGCCTCTTGCTATCACGTACCCAGGGGTGGTGCCTGCAACACGAGCCGCTGCAGGGGCTGAGGCGCAGTCCCTGGATAAGGATCCCGCTTCAGAGCTCAGACAGCAGGTCCAGGAGCTGACCAAGACTGTAGCTGCCCTTGCCAAGACCGTGCAGTCTCTACAAGTGACCCCATCGCCTGCAAGAATCGAGTTGGCCTCCAGCCCAGATGACGTCCCATGGATGCGACAGAGGAGGATACCGCCGACCCGAGGAAAAGACACACACCGGTATGATTCAACTGGACAACCGATCTGCCGCCGCTGCAGCCAGGCGGGCCACATTGCAAGACACTGTCCTTTAAATGGGCCGAGCCTGGGGCCAGGAGCCAACCCCCAGGTGTAAGGAAGCCCGGCTCAACCCCCAGCCGCAGCAAGTATGTGGGAGGACGACCGGTCCTTCCTATTGTGCTGGATGGGATCCCGTTGAATGCCCTCCTGGATACGGGGTCCCAGGTAACAACCATCCCTTTTAAATTGTACAAAAGATATTGGGCTGATTCAGACATTGACCATGGCCCAGATGATGATTTAACAATTGTGGCCAGTAATGGTCAGCCCTTGCCTCAAATTGGGTATAAGGAAGTAACCATTAAAGTGGGGCGGGTAGAATTGCCATTTCAGGGGATGATAATTGTAGATATTGATCGCAAAGAATCTAACCCACTGCTAACCATTGGTACAAATGTGATGGAAAATTGTCTTGCGAAGTGATAGTTTTGTTGCAGCAGGCGTCTGAAGGTGCCAGATCCGGGCAGCAGCATGCCCTACAGAGGGAGATCAGAGCCCTGATGAGGAGGCAGCAGGTAGAGATGGCCGGAGGAGAAATTGGCAGTGTAAGGGTAAGTGTGGCACCCCAGGACCTGGTCGCCACAACAGCATTGCCCTTCCAAAGGGTTAATGCTGAGCCTGGAGGTAATTGGGAGGTCCATTGGCCAGCAAGTTTAACATCCAACGCAGTTCTCCCTCCGGCCAGCAGGGGGAGCTCTGAACCTGGAATTCCAGGGAGCCTTCCTCAAGTCTGACCTGAGGGAGGAAGTAGTGTTCAGTCTGTAGAGAGAAGTGATAGTGAGCAGACGCAGAGTGTGCTGTCCTGTGGATCTGGGGCCTAGAGCTGGAGCAGCTTGGCCCAGGGAAGCAGGAGTAGCAGAGAGGCAGCGAAGAGACTCGGACATCGGAGTCTGTGGCCACCAGGGCTTAAAATACTCAATGGTAGCCGAATCCGAAGGGCAGGAGAGCTGCAAGCACCTGGCCCATAAACAGCCCGAAGGTACAGCTGCAGCATCAGGGCCCGGTGTGGACTCCAGCAGAGAAGCACCAGAGAGGGCCTGCGCAGCCTACCACAGAGGGAAAGGGACGTACCACCGGTCCCAGCAGCAAAGAGGGCCATTGCTGGATTCAGAGAAGCAGGGTCCTATCATAACAAAGAAAAGAACAGGAGTAGGCCTCATACTCAGCTGGTCAGAAAGATCACCCCAAGTCACCAGCCATATTAAACTGACACCCACCAGGGCCACGGAGTCGGGCCCCGCCACCACTGACGTCCCCCGGACTAGTCCGGCCCGGCACCGGGTGTCCCATAGCCTTGGGGTGGGCGAGTCATAAGTGACCCTCTCCCCATTGCAATTCCCCCCAAAGGTGATAGCTTACGCCAGTAGGAAGCTTCGGCCCACAAAAAGGAATCCAGAAAACTACAGTTCCTTCAAGCTGGAGTTCCTCGCTATTGTTTGGGCAGTGACTGAACGCTTCAAGCACTATCTGGCATCGGCCAAGTTCACCATCTTCACGGACAACAATCCGTTGACACATCTGGCAACAGCCAAGTTAGGTGCGTTGGAACAGCGATGGATGGCCCGGCTGTCTAACTTTGACTTTACCATCAAGTACCGGGCTGGCAAGAAGAATAACAATACTGATGCGCTGTCCAGAATGCCTCACTTACCCGAGTCTGGAGAAGACCTGGATGAACTCGAAGAGATAGAGTTACCGGCTTTCCATCACCAAGGTGTTTCCCAGTGTGAGCATGCTGTAGGAGTGAAGCGCTCGAGCCAGCACGAGGTCTCGGTCAACCCATTACTCCACCATAATTGGGAAGAGACACAGAACGGTGACCCGGCCGTGCGATTGGTCAAAGAAAAGCTAGCACAAGCTGAGACCCATCTCGGTCCAGACGCTCCACAAGAAGCCCAGCAGTTGTGGAAGGAGAGGGGACGACTGTTCACCTACCAAGGCAAGCTCTGCAAGAGATGTGTCAACTGGCGAACAAATGAACTCGTCTGGCAGATAGTGGTCCCACAGAGGGATGCTCCAATGGTCCTAGCAGCTTACCATGATAAAGCAGGACACTTCGGGTGGAAGAATCCGAAGGGCAGGAGAGCTGCAAGCACCTGGCCCATAAACAGCCCGAAGGTACAGCTGCAGCATCAGGGCCCGGTGTGGACTCCAGCAGAGAAGCACCAGAGAGGGCCTGCGCAGCCTACCACAGAGGGAAAGGGACGTACCACCGGTCCCAGCAGCAAAGAGGGCCATTGCTGGATTCAGAGAAGCAGGGTCCTATCATAACAAAGAAAAGAACAGGAGTAGGCCTCATACTCAGCTGGTCAGAAAGATCACCCCAAGTCACCAGCCATATTAAACTGACACCCACCAGGGCCACGGAGTCGGGCCCCGCCACCACTGACGTCCCCCGGAGTAGTCCAGCCCGGCACCGGGTGTCCCATAGCCCTGGGGTGGGCGAGTCAATTTTTGGCGTCACGAACAGGATTTCGTGCCCGGTCCCACCTGGTACTGTGCGCCTGCAGAAACTGTGCTTAAAAGACTGTGTAAAGGCTACTTTACACACTGCGATATCGGTCCCGATATCGCTAGTGTGGGTACCCGCCCCCATCTGTCGCGCGACACGGGCAAACAGCCATTACACATACATACCTGTCCGGCGACGTCGCTGTGAAGGGCGAACCGCCTCCTTTCTAAGGGGGCGGTCCGTGCGGCGTCACAGCGACGTCACTGAACCGCCGCCCAATAGCAGCGGAGGGGCGGAGCTAAGCGGGACGTAACATCCCGCCCACCTCCTTCCTTCCTCATAGCGGCCGGGAGGCAGGTAAGGGGAGCTTCCTCGTTCTTGCGGCGTCACACGCAGCGATGTGTGCTGCCGCAGGAACGAGGAACAACCTCGTTACTGCTGCAGTAACGAGATTTGAGAATGGACCCCCATGTCGCCGATTAGCGATTTTGCACGTTTTTGCAACGATGCAAAATCGCTTATCGGTGTCACACGCAACGGCATTGGTAATGCGGCCGGATGTGCGTCACGAATTCCGTGACCCCAACGACTCCGCATTAGCGATGTCGCAGCGTGTAAAGCCCGCTTTACTGTTTGCAAACTGCCGCCGCCATTAGCCTCGCCGAGCGCAGGAAGAAGGGGGGCGTGCCTGACAAAGAGCGCGAAGGGAGCACGCCATTAGAGCAGAGCGCCGTTAACCCCGCGCTACCCGGAAGAAATTTTTAAAAGTGAACGAAGCCTGGTGAGGTTCATTAAGGGGGAGGAAGATGTCCGACACAGAGGGAGAGCAGGTGGCTGTGGTAGCTCAAGACGCAGCAGCACCGGCCGATGTAATCCCAGTCGCCATCACCCCAGCCCGCGCTGTAGCGCCGGTAATGCCGATCACAATGCCGTACATCCCGGGAGCAGAATGGCTGCCGCAGTATTCCGGGGAGTCACATACCCTGAGCGACTTCAGAGAAAGGCTGCACAGCTTGTTCCGGGTGTATCCGCTGACTGAGAGCCAGAAGGTGGGCATATTAATGAGGCAGCTAGCCGGCGCGGCCCAGCGTGAAGTGAAGTGCTGGCCTGATACAGATAAAGGGACAGCAACCCAGATACTGGCCAAGTTAAAGAGTACTTTTGACACCCGCACCGCTGCAGAAATAAAGATGAGATTCTTTGGGTGCAAACAACGGGCCACAGACAGCATAAGGGACTATGCCTTAAACTTGCAGGAGGCCCTGAGAGCAATTAAACAGGTGGACCCAGAGAGTGTACGTGAAGAAGACAAACTCCTAACCGAGCAGTTCATAGAGGGGCTCCTGTCAGATGCCCACAGGACACAGCTGCGTATCATGGTCCTGCAGAAGCCTGCTCTGGACTTTGCAAAGTTTAAGGACCAGGCCATCTGGGTACTGAGAGAATCTACACCGAGTGACCCAGTACCCCTCCGGCCTCTTGCTATCACGTACCCAGGGGTGGTGCCTGCAACACGAGCCGCTGCAGGGGCTGAGGCGCAGTCCCTGGATAAGAGTCCCGCTGCAGAGCTCAGACAGCAGGTCCAGGAGCTGACCAAGACTGTAGCTGCCCTTGCCAGGACCGTGCAGTCTCTACAAGTGACCCCATCGCCTGCAAGATTCGAGTTGGCCTCCAGCCCAGATGACGTCCCATGGATGCGACAGGGGAGGATTCCGCCGCCCCGAGGAAAAGACACAGACTGGTATGATTTAATGGGACAACCGATCTGCCGCTGCTGCAGTCAGGCGGGCCATATTGCAAGACACTGTCCTTTAAATGGGCCGAGCCTGGGGCCAGGAGCCAACCCCCAGGTGTAAGGAAGCCCGGCTCAACCCCCAGTCGCAGCAAGTATGTGGGAGGACGCCCGGTCCTTCCTATTGTGCTGGATGGGATCCCTTTGAATGCCCTCCTGGATACGGGGTCCCAGGTAACAACCATCCCTTATAAACTGTACAAAAGATATTGGGCTGATTCAGACATTGACCATGGCCCAGATGATGACTTAACAATTGTGGCCAGTAATGGTCAGTCCTTACCTCAAATTGGGTATAAAGAAGTAACCATTAAAGTGGGGCGGGTAGAATTGCCATGTCAGGGGATGATAATTGTAGATATTGATCGCAAAGAATCTGACCCACTGCTAACCATTGGTACAAATGTGATAGAAAATTGTATTGCCGAAGTGATAATTTTGTTGCAACAGGCGTCTGAAACTGCCAGCTCCGGGCAGCAGCGTGCCCTACAGAGGGAGATCAGAGCCCTGATGAGGAGGCAGCAGGTAGAGCTGGCCGGAGGAGAAATTGGTAGTGTGAGGGTAAGTGACCCCCTCCCCATTGCAATACCCCCAAGAAGTGAAATGTTGATATGGTGTCGGGCAGCAATAGGCCTCAAGGGTCAAGATTACCAGGCCCTGGTGGAACCTGTGTATTCAGAAAGTAGGCCTGGTGTCCTGATAGCCAGAGGGGTAGCAAACGTCCGCAAGGGAAGAGTGCCCGTCCGCGTCCTGAATTGTGGGGAGGAGGAAGCCAAATTGCCCCGGTACGCCACTGTAGCAAAACTGTACACTGTCAGTAACAATACCATCAAAGCAGTGGGACCCTTGATCCCGTCCGACCAGGCGGAAGACAATGGCTCCAAGGGGCAGCTGGAAGACTGGTGCCAAATATTACATGTGGGCACCGACTCCACCCCCTCACACCAAAAGCATGGGGTTTACCGGGTGGTACAGGAGCACGAGCGGGGCTTCAGCAAACACCCCCTAGATTTTGGGCAGGTAAAAGGGGTCAAACATCAAATCCCCACGGGTGATCATCATGCCATTAAAGAGAGATACCGCCCTGTACCCCCAGCGCAGTATCAGCGTGCCAAAGAAATGTTATGGGAAATGCAGGAGGCTGGGGTTATCAGAGATAGTTGTAGCCCCTGGGCAGCTCCACTAGTGCTCGTAAAGAAAAAAGATGGTACAATGAGAATGTGCGTAGATTACAGACAAATTAACCGCATTACACATAAAGATGCTTATC
This sequence comes from Anomaloglossus baeobatrachus, assembly GCF_048569485.1. Lineage (NCBI taxonomy): Eukaryota > Metazoa > Chordata > Amphibia > Anura > Aromobatidae > Anomaloglossus > Anomaloglossus baeobatrachus. The sequence goes on from NC_134357.1 coordinate 232,576,034, forward strand.
CACTACCCAGAATAGAGGAGTCACTAACAGCCTTAAAGTCAGCTAACTATTTCTCCACCTTGGATCTCACCAGTGGGTATTGGCAGGTTCCCGTGGCAGAGGCGGACAAGGAGGAGACTGCATTCACGACACCAATGGGTCTCTGCGAGTTCAATTGTATGCCGTTCGGGCTCTGCAATGCCCCAGGGATATTTCAGAGATTGATGGAGTGCTGCTTGGGCCATCACAACTTTGAAACCGTGCTGTTGTACCTGGATGACGTCATAGTCTACTCCAAGACCTACGAAGATCACCTGAGGCACTTAGCAGAAGTGTTTGAGTCCCTGTCGGAGTATGGCCTGAAGATAAAGCCGTCCAAATGTCACCTCTTGAAGCCAAAGGTACAGTACCTGGGTCATGTGGTCAGCGCAGAAGGTGTGGCACCTGATCCGGAGAAAGTCACCGTAATCAAGGACTGGCCAAGACCCACCATGGTAAAGGAGGCGCGGCAGTTCCTTGGGCTGGTGGCCTACTACCGAAGGTTCATTGATGGTTTCACAAAGATAGCAGCGCCTCTTCAAGATCTCCTGGTGGGCCAGCCGAAGCAGGCTAAGAAGCAGAGCTCTCCATTTGAATGGAACAGCCAAATAGAAACATCTTTTGTCCGGCTGAAAGGGGCTCTCACGGGAGAAGAAATTCTGGCCTACCCTGACTACAGCCAGCCGTTTGTACTGTATACAGACGCCAGCAACGTGGGACTGGGAGCAGTTCTGTCCCAGGTGCAGGGAGGCAGAGAGAAGGTGATAGCTTACGCCAGTAGGAAGCTTCGGCCCACAGAAAGGAATCCAGAAAACTACAGTTCCTTCAAGCTGGAGTTCCTCGCTATTGTTTGGGCAGTGACTGAACGCTTCAAGCACTATCTGGCATCGGCCAAGTTCACCATCTTCACGGACAACAATCCGTTGACACATCTGGCAACAGCCAAGTTAGGTGCGTTGGAACAGCGATGGATGGCCCGGCTGTCTAACTTTGACTTTACCATCAAGTACCGGGCTGGCAAGAAGAATAACAATGCTGATGCGCTGTCCAGAATGCCTCACTTACCCGAGTCTGGAGAAGACCTGGATGAACTCGAAGAGATAGAGTTACCGGCTTTCCATCACCAAGGTGTTTCCCAGTGTGAGCATGCTGTAGGAGTGAAGCGCTCGAGCCAGCACGAGGTCTCGGTCAACCCATTACTCCACCATAATTGGGAAGAGACACAGAACGGTGACCCGGCCGTGCGATTGGTCAAAGAAAAGCTAGCACAAGCTGAGACCCATCTCGGTCCAGACGCTCCACAAGAAGCCCAGCAGTTGTGGAAGGAGAGGGGACGACTGTTCACCTACCAAGGCAAGCTCTGCAAGAGATATGTCAACTGGCGAACGAATGAACTCGTCTGGCAGATAGTGGTCCTACAGAGGGATGCTCCAATGGTCCTAGCAGCTTACCATGATAAAGCAGGACACTACGGGTGGAAGAAGTTGGAGACCCTACTCCGCGATCGGTTCTACTGGGTGCACATGAGAAAGACGATCAAGAAGTGGTGCCGAGACTGTGGTCCGTGTAACCTGAGGCGGAAAGATGGTGCCAGCCAGAGGTCTCCCCTACAGCCAATTGTCACGAAGCAGCCCCTAGAGTTGGTGGCCCTGGACCACGTGAAGTTAACACCGAGCCGGTCAGGCTATGTTTACGCCCTCACCATTGTGGACCATTACTCTCGTTTCCTGGTAGTAGTGCCTGTGAAAGACCAGACAGCCAGAACAGCAGCTAGAGCGTTTCAGGCATACTTTTGTCGACCTCACGGTTATCCGGAAAGGGTACTGACTGATCAAGGTCCTGCATTTGAGGCCGAAGTGTTCCAAGAGTTCTGTAACATGTACGGCTGTAAGAAAATCTGAACAACACCGTACCACCCCCAAACCAATGGATTGTGCGAGAAGATGAACCATGTGGTTATTGATATGCTGAAGACTCTACCTCTGGAAGAAAAAAACCAATGGCCAGAGAAGTTACCAGATCTGGTAGACCTGTACAACCATATCCCAGTAAATTCGACCAACTGCAGCCCTGCTTACCTGATGCGAGCAAGACCTGGCAAGTTACCTGTAGACTTTGAGATGGGGACTGTGTCACCTGAAGCGGTTCAGGAGATAGAAGATTGGGATACAGAGCGACAACAGCAGTACCGCAAAGTCCAGGAATGCGTAGAAAGGAGCCTGTCCCAAGCAAGAACAAGACAAGAGCAGAACTACAATCAAACAGCCCTAGCAACTCCCTTAGCACCTGGAGAACAGGTCCTCAAGAAAAAGCAGAGGGCGCATAAATTAGATGATCAGTGGGAGAATGAACCCTACACCATTATTCCCTCCAACTTTGACAATAGTAAGGTATGCCTCATAAGCAAAGATGAAGGCAAGACCTATCAAGCAGTTTCTCGAGACCGCCTGAAAGCGTGCCCTGAACGGTGCAGAATCCAAAAAGAAGTAGAAGAAGTACAAGAAAGTCCCCAAAGTCAAGAAAAAGAGGAAGAGATGATCCAAACAATCCTTGGAAAATTCCCCAAAACTTAGACCCGAATAAACAATGCCATAGTGGTACCAGTCTTGACGTTCCCGCAGTTGGTCGAGCCAGAAACAGAAGAGGTTCCAGATCCACCTAAAGAACCGTCCGCTCCAACACAAGATGACACGCCAGCAGTAGAACAGGAGGCTCAACCCCCTGCCAGTGGTGAACCTGCTGTACCCTTGGCGAATCTGAGACCCCGTAGGCAACCAACATGCATCCCTGTCAGGGTTAGGCCTACCAATAACATGGGGGGGGGCAGACACTCCAAGTAGTAAGGGACAAACCCCAGAGCTACGCCGGTCCCAACGTAGCACTCGGGGACAGCCCCCTCCAAGGTATAGAACATAGAAAGTAAAATACCTAACAGAATGTATATAGTTAGTTGAAATGTCTTGTATGTAATGTTTTGTTTTAGGTGATTAAGTAAATGGACAATTGGGCCACTGGACTATGGGTGGCCAACACCTAGCTGTACATAGTTAGCACCAGTGTGCTCAGCACCCCTAAAGAAAAACCCGTCCGGCGTGCATAGAGTGGGGTCGTCAATGCTCTGACGCACGCCCAGAGCCTACGTTGGGGGTTTTATCGCGGCGGGTCCCCCATGGAGCAGTGTAATGGACACCCGGCAGGGAGCCACACTGGACTCTTATAGTTGTTTAAGATTGTAACATGTTTTGTTTTGTTTTCTACAGTCCGGGAGTACTGAATTTAACTAAGGGGGAGTGTGGCGCCCCAGGACCTGGTCGCCACAACAGCATTGCCCTTCCAAAGGGTTAATGCTGAGCCTGGAGGTAATTGGGAGGTCCATTGGCCAGCAAGTTTAACATCCAACGCAGTTCTCCCTCCGGCCAGCAGGGGGAGCTCTGAACCTGGAATTCCAGGGAGCCTTCCTCAAGTCTGACCTGAGGGAGGAAGTAGTGTTCAGTCTGTAGAGAGACCTGATAGTGAGCAGACGCAGAGTGTGCTGTCCTGTGGATCTGGGGCCTAGAGCTGGAGCAGCTTGGCCCAGGGAAGCAGGAGTAGCAGAGAGGCAGCGAAGAGACTCGGACATCGGAGTCTGTGGCCACCAGGGCTTAAAATACTCCCTGGTAGCCGAATCCGAAGGGCAGGAGAGCTGCAAGCACCTGGCCCATAAACAGCCCGAAGGTACAGCTGCAGAATCAGGGCCCGGTGTGGACTCAAGCAGAGAAGCACCAGAGAGGGCCTGCGCAGCCTACCACAGAGGGAAAGGGACGTACCACCGGTCCCAGCAGCAAAGAGGGCCATTGCTGGATTCAGAGAAGCAGGGTCGTATCATAACAAAGAAAAGAACAGGAGTAGGCCTCATACTCAGCTGGTCAGAAAGATCACCCCAAGTCACCAGCCATATTAAACTGACACCCACCAGGGCCACGGAGTCGGGCCCCGCCACCACTGACGTCCCCCGGACTAGTCCGGCCCGGCACCGGGTGTCCCATAGCCCTGGGGTGGGCGAGTCATAAGTGACCCTCTCCCCATTGCAATTCCCCCCAAAAGTGAAATGTTGATATGGTGTCGGGCAGCAATAGGCCTCAAGGGTCAAGATTACCAGGCCCTGGTGGAACCTGTGTATTCAGAAAGTAGGCCTGGTGTCCTGATAGCCAGAGGGGTAGCAAACGTCCGCAAGGGAAGAGTGCCCGTCCGCGTCCTGAATTGTGGGGAGGAGGAAGCCAAATTGCCCCGGTACGCCACTGTAGCAAAACTGTACACTGTCAGTAACAATACCATCAAAGCAGTGGGACCCTTGATCCCGTCCGACCAGGCGGAAGACAATGGCTCCAAGGGACAGCTGGAAGACTGGTGCCAAAAATTACATGTGGGCACCGACTCCACCCCCTCACACCAAAAGCATGGGGTTTACCGGGTGGTACAGGAGTACGAGCGGGTCTTCAGCAAACACCCCCTAGATTTTGGGCAGGTATAAGGGGTCAAACATCAAATCCCCACGGGTGATCATCATCCCATTAAAGAGAGATACCGCCCTGTACCGCCAGCGCAGTATCAGCGTGCCAAATAAATGTTATGGGAAATGAAGGAGGCTGGGGTTATCAGAGATAGTTGTAGCCCCTGGGCAGCTCCACTAGTGCTCGTAAAGAAAAAAGATGGTACAATGAGAATGTGCGTAGATTACAGACAAATTAATCGCATTACACATAAAGATGCTTATCCACTACCCAGAATAGAGGAGTCACTAACAGCCTTAAAGTCAGCTAACTATTTCTCCACCTTGGATCTCACCAGTGGGTATTGGCAGGTTCCCGTGGCAGAGGCGGACAAGGAGAAGACTGCATTCACGACACCAATGGGCCTCTGCGAGTTCAACTGTATGCCATTCGGGCTCTGCAACGCCCCAGGGACATTCCAAAGGTTGATGGAGTGCTGCTTGGGCCATCACAACTTTGAAACCGTGCTGTTGTACCTGGATGACGTCATAGTCTACTCCAGGACTTATGAAGACCACCTGAGGCACTTGGCAGAAGTGTTCGAGTCCCTGTCGGAGTATGGCCTGAAGATAAAGCCGTCCAAATGTCACCTCTTGAAGCCAAAGGTACAGTACTTGGGTCATGTGGTCAGCGCAGAAGGTGTGGCACCTGATCCAGAGAAAGTCACCGTAATCAAGGACTGGCCGAGACCCACCACGGTAAAGGACATGCGGCAGTTCCTTGGGCTGGTGGGCTACTACCGAAGGTTCATTGATGGTTTCACCAAGATAGCGGCGCCTCTTCAAGATCTCCTGGTGGGCCAGCCAAAGAAGGCTAAGAAGCAAAGCCCTCCATTTGAATGGAACAGCCAAATAGAAACATCTTTTGTCCGGCTGAAAGGGGCTCTCACGGGAGAAGAAATTCTGGCCTACCCTGACTACAGCCAGCCGTTTGTACTGTACACAGACGCCAGCAACGTGGGCCTGGGAGCAGTTCTGTCCCAGGTGCAGGGAGGCAGAGAGAAGGTGATAGCTTATGCCAGCAGGAAGCTTCGTCCCACAGAAAGGAATCCAGAAAACTACAGTTCCTTTAAGCTGGAGTTCCTCGCTATTGTTTGGGCAGTGACTGAACGCTTCAAGCACTATCTGGCGTTGGCCAAGTTCACCATCTTCACGGACAACAATCCATTGACACATCTGGCAACAGCCAAGCTAGGTGCGTTGGAGCAGCGATGGATGGCCCGGCTGTCTAACTTTGACTTTACCATCAAGTACCGGGCTGGCAGGAAGAATAACAATGCTGATGCGCTGTCCAGAATGCCTCACTTACCCGAGTCTGGAGAAGACCTGGATGAACTCGAAGAGATAGAGTTACCGGCTTTCCATCACCAAGGTGTTTCCCAGTGTGAGCATGCTGTAGGAGAGAAGCGCTCGAGCCAGCACGAGGTCTCGGTCAACCCATTACTCCACCATAATTGGGAAGAGACACAGAACGTTGACCCGGCCGTGCGATTGGTCAAAGAAAAGCTAGCACAAGCTGAGACCCATCTTGGCCCAGATGCTCCAGAAGAAGCCCAGCAGCTGTGGAAGGAGAGGGGACGACTGTTCACCTACCAAGGCAAGCTATGCAAGAGATATGTCAACTGGCGAACGAATGAACTCGTCTGGCAGATAGTGGTCCCACAGAGGGATGCTCCAATGGTCCTAGCAGCTTACCATGATAAAGCGGGACACTTCGGGTGGAAGAAGTTGGAGACCCTACTCCGTGATCGGTTCTACTGGGTGCACATGAGAAAGACAGTCGAGAAATGGTGCCGAGACTGTGGTCCGTGTAACCTGAGGCGGAAAGATGGTGCCAGCCAGAGGTCTCCCCTACAGCCAATTGTCATGAAGCAGCCCCTAGAGTTGGTGGCCCTGGACCACGTGAAGTTAACACCGAGCCGGTCAGGCTATGTTTACGCCCTCACCATTGTGGACCATTACTCTCGTTTCCTGGTAGTAGTGCCTGTGAAAGACCAGACAGCCAGAACAGCAGCTAGAGCGTTTCAGGCATACTTTTGTCGACCTCACGGTTACCCTGAAAGGGTACTGACTGATCAAGGTCCTGCATTCGAGGCAGACGTGTTTCAAGAGTTCTGTAACATGTACGATTGTAAGAAAATCAGAACAACACCGTACCACCCCCAGACCAATGGATTGTGCGAGAAGATGAACCATGTGGTCATTGATATGCTCAAGACTCTACCGCTGGAAGAAAGAAACCAATGGCCAGAGAAGTTACCAGATTTGGTAGACCTGTATAACCATATCCCAGTAAATTCGACCAACTGCAGCCCTGCTTACCTGATGCGAGCAAGACCTGGCAAGTTACCTGTAGACTTGGAGATGGGAACTGTGTCCCCTGAAGCGGTTCAAGAGATAGAAGATTGGGATACAGAGCGACAACAGCAGTACCGCAGAGTTCAGGAATGCGTAGAAAAGAGCCTGTCCCAAGCAAGAACGAGACAAGAACAGAACTACAATCAAACGGCCCCAGCAACTCCCTTAGCACCTGGAGAACAGGTCCTTAAGAAAAAGCGGAGGGCGCATAAATTAGATGATCAGTGGGAGAATGAACCCAACACCATTATTCCCTCCAACTTTGACAATAGTAAGGTATGCCTCATAAGCAAAGATGAAGGCAAGACTTATCAAACAGTGTCCAGAGACCGCCTGAAAGCGTGCCCTGAGCGGTGCAAAATCCAAAAAGAAGTGGAAGAAATTCAAGAAAAAGAGGAAGAGATGATACAAACAATCCTTGGCAAATTCCCCAAAACTTGGACCTGAATAAATAATGCCATAGTGGTACCAGTCTTGACGTTCCCGCAGTTGGTCGAGCCAGAGACAGAAGAGGTTCCAGATCCATCTAAGGAACTGTCCGCCCCAACACAAGATGACACGCCAGCAGTAGAACAGGAGAATCAACCCCCTGCCAGTGGTGAACCTGTCGTACCCTTGGCGAATCTGAGACTCCGTAGGCAACCAACACGCATACCTGTTAGGGTTAGGCCTACCAGTAACACGGAGGAGGCAGACACTCCAAGTAGTCAGGGACAAACCCCAGAGCTACGCCGGTCGCAACATAGCACTCGGGGACAGCCCCCTCCAAGGTATAGAACATAGAAAGTAAAATACCTAACAGAATGTATATAGTTAGTTGAAATGTCTTGTATAAAATGTTTTTTGTCTTAGGTGATTAAGTAAATGGACAATTGGGCCACTGGACTATGGGTGGCCAACACTCTAATTGTACATAGTTAGCACCAGTGTGCTCAACACCCCTGAAGAAAAACCCGTCCGGCGTGCATAGAGTGGGGTCAGCAATGCTCTGACGTACGCCCAGAGCCTACGTTGGGGGTTTTATCGCGGCGGGTCCCCCATGGAGCAGTGTAATGGACACCCGGCAGGGAGCCACACTGGACTCTTATAGTTGTTTAAGGTTGTAACATGTTATATCTTGTTTTGTTTCTTTCAGTCCGGGAGTACTGAGTTTAACTAAGGGGGAGTGTGGCGCCCCAGGACCTGTTCGCCACAACAGCATAGCCCCTCCAAAGGGTTAATGCTGAGCCTGGAGGTAATTGGGAGGTCTATTGGCCAGTAAGTTTAACATCCAACGCAGTTCTCCCTCAGGCCAGCAGGGGGAGCTCTGAACCTGGAGTTCCAGGGAGCATTCCTTAAGTCTGGCCTGAGGGAGGAGTTAGTGTTCAGTCTGTAGGAGAAAGCAAAGTGTGCAGACGCAGAGTGTGCTGTCCTGTGGATCTGGGGCCTAGAGCTGGAGCAGCTTGGCCCATTGAAACAGGAGGAGCAGAGAGGCACAGAGGAGACTCAGACATCGGAGTCTGTGGCCACCAGGGCTTAAAATACTCCCTGGTAGCCGAATCCGAAGGGCAGGAGAGCTGCAAGCACCTGGCCCATAAACAGCCCGAAGGTACAGCTGCATCATCAGGGCCCGGTGTGGACTCCAGCAGAGAAGAACCAGAGAGGGTCTGTGCAGCCTACCACAGAGGGAAAGGGACGTACCACCGGTCCCAGCAGAAAGAGGGCCATTGCTAAATCCAGAGAGCAGGGTCCTAGCACAGTAAAGAAAAGAACAGGAGTAGGCCTCATACTCAGCTGGCCAAAACGACATCTCCGTTACTTCCAGGCCGGCCGGAGCGCTCTACCACCTGTAACGGTCTCCCAGGACTAACCGTTTGTGAAGTAAAAGAGGAGAAGGTAAAGAGACTGTTGTTTGTGCCTGTTTCTTTCATTGCCTGTCGGCCCTGCACCGTGTTATCCACACAACACCATAGACTCTCACGAGCACCAACAGTGTCCCCGGGGCACCGCTCCACCTGTGGGGAGCAGTACCACCATTGCTGCCATATCATCACCCAGGAGGCCTTACACAGCAGCGGCGGCTTAATAGCCGCATACCACAGGTGGCGTCACGAACACAATCTTTAATCACCCCCAAGTTATCAGCCATTTTAACTGACACCCACCAGGGCCACGGAGTCGGGCCTCGCCACCACTGACTACCCCCGGACTAGTCCGGCCCGGCACCGGGTGTCCTATAGCCCTGGGGTGGGCGAGTCATAAGCGCTGATGATGCCGTCATCCGCATCACTATTCTGGTCATCTACATGCTGGAGCAGACTTTGACTAGTCTGCAGAAGGAGGTAGTGGTCCCAGAGGAAGAGGAGGAAGCAGAGGAGGATGCAGAGGGATACCAATATCTCTACAGTCCAGACTGTTGTTGCACAGGCTATTGACAAGGGGGGGTGAAGTACAGTAATCAAGGTAAGCTCTTGGTACCAGACAAACTGTTGGTGGAAGTGTAAAAGCTCACGAAGAATTGGAGGAGGGTGAGGAAGAAGATGCGATTGGAGTGCAATAGTAAGGGGATGAACAAGATATTGATCCCCTCTATGTTGTACATGGCAAGTGGGATGGGACGGAGGATGCAAGCTTGAGTGTTACCCCACGACTAACACAATATGGAGGAGGACCTCATGGAAGCATCTGACACATGAGCTCCTTCTTGCTGCACTATAGCGGGCTTTACACGCTACGATATCATTAATGAATTATCGTCACGTTGTTTGTGACGCACATCCGGCATCATTAATGATATCGTAGCGTGTAACAGTTATGTGCGACCTAAAACGATCGTAAAAGCGGCAAAAATCATTTGCCTTGGAGAGGTCGTCCTAAAACAAAAAATTGTTTACCTCTCATTAGCGATGTTGTTCCTCGTTCCTGCGGCAGCAAACATCGCTATGCGTGACACCGCAGGAGCGAGGAACATCTCCTTACCTGCCTCCACCGACTATGCGGAAGGAAGGAGGTGGGCGGGATGTTTACGTCCTGCTCATCTCCGCCCCTCCGCTTCTATTGAACGGCTGCCGTGTGACGTTGCTGTGACGCCGCATGACCAGCCCCCTTAGGAAGAAGGCGGTTCGCCGGCCAGAGCAACATCGCCGGATAGGTAATTCCGTGTGACGGGGGTAAGCGAGGTTGTGCGCGACGGGCAGCGATTTGCCCGTGTCGCACAACTGACGGGGGCGGGTACAATTGCTTGCGATCTTGCTAGCGAGATCGCAGCGTGTAAAGCCCGCTTATCTGCAACATGACTCCAGAATGAAATGTTAGGATTAGAAATAGTGCTGACTAGTGGGTTGCCACTCTGTTAGATCCACGGTACAAGGGTAAATTTTGCCAGATGCTTCCCATCCTGGAAAGGGACACACGCGTGTTGGAGTATGAAAACAAGATTGTACACAATTTTAAGACAGCCATGAGGCAGCCAGTGTGCTTCGCAGTTCTTTTCATCAAACACCAGGAACATTGAGTGGTCATCGCAGAAACATTAGCAACAGCCATTTAAGCAACAGAAGCTATTTCTGCAACTTGTGGAGCACATTTTTTACACCATCCCATGCACCAGCAGAACAGAGTACAAGTCTGACACATAGTGAACGACTGGAGAAAATGGTACATAAATATCTAGAGCTCAATATTGATGCCAATATTGATGTCACTCAATATTGGGCCACTCTGAGGACAGACACTGGAGCTACAGCAACTCGGTCTATTCAAAGTCTCACTGGACATGTAGGATATCTGTTACCTGTGTGTTCTTCTGGTGCTTGATCTGATACACAGCAGATAGTGAGCACTCATATTGTTAGATGTGCTGTCAGCCTCCTTTGAATATATGTATATGTTACAAGCGTTGTAGGAGATAAAAATACCACCGGTTGGCTGCTACAGTGAATCTATGATGATTTTTTTTAACTTGTCTTACTGTAGATGAGTTGATAAAGGACTTTCCTGGAAAAGAGGCTTCCTAATTCAGCAGCTATGTTATAAAGAAGCACTCTGGGTGCTGATATATCAGGAACACCTAGCCCACTGTCCTCAGACAATCTTTTTATGGTGGTCCCATATTACATTATATAATCTCTGTTTTTATGAGAGAACGAATACTTCTATCTATGAATATTTCTATACAAGTATATACCCCTGATGAACCTCTTGTGAGAGGTGAAACGCGTTGGGTTTTTCTTGATGTTATTTTGCCCCACAATTTTTTTGGGGATGCTCAAATTTTGATAGCTGACTCTATGTAATTGATGACTACACCTTACAGACTGATCTGACTGTCTGACTTGTAACAAGATTGTCTATGTCCGACTTATGCACTATCAACTGGGTTGAATGTTTTGTGGTGATTGTCTGATAGTGATAACTCTTGTCTAATTTGGTCATAAAGATATTAGCATAAGTTAATCAGTGTTGTGGGATCCTTAGGCCATGTGCACACACTGCGTTTTTTTGATGCTGCGTTTTTGTGCGTTTTTAGCGCTAAAAACGCACAGAAACGCAGCATCTTTCGTTTTGCTCACTGCGTTTTTCTGCGTTTTTTTATCAGTGAACATTGCCATTAAAGATTGTTGAAAAAAAAAAAAGGTCTGATGTCATTTCCTTCTTCCATATGTTCTTCATTCTCCACTAGTGTATGTAGGAGAGCAGACAGCTGCAGAACTACAAGGCTTAGCATGCTCCATCCAGGACTGTATGCTGGAGGGAGAGTCAGGGGGAGCAGACCTACAAGGCTCAGCATACTCCATCCACTAGTGGATGCAGGAGAGCAGATAGCAGCTGCAGAACTACAAGGCTCAGCATCCTCCATCCAATAGTGTATGCAGGAGAGCAGACAGCAGCTGTCGAACTACAAGGCTCAGCATCCTCCTTCCAGGACTGTATGCAGGATTTCTTTGGCCCCCCCAAACAAAAAAAATGACGTGGGCTTTGCCATATTTTTGTATGCTAGCCAGGTACAGCAGGCAGGTACGGGCTGCCCCCAACCCCCAGCTGCCTATTTATACCCGGCTGGGAACCAAAAATATAGGGAAGCATTTTTTTTTTTTATTTCATGAATTTCATGAAATAATTAAAAAAAAATGACGTGGGCTTCGCCCAATTTTTGAGTCCAGCCAGGTACAACTAGGCAGCTGGGGATTGGAATCCACAGTGAAGGGTGCCCATGCTGTCTGGGCACCCCCGCTGCGAATTGCAGTCCGCAGCCAACCCAGAAAATGGCGCTTTCATAGATGCGCCATCTTCTGGCGCTGTATCCAACTCTTCCAGCTGCCCAGGTGACGGGTGGCTCGCTGGGTAATAATGGGGTTAGGGCTAGCTGTATATTATCAGCTGGCCCTAAGCCCGAAATTCATGGTGTCACGCCAATATTAGACATGGCCACCATGAATTTCTAGTAAAGATAAAAAAAAAAACACAACACAGAAAAATATTTTTATTAGAAATAAAACACAACACAATTAGTGACTCCCATCTTAATTGAAATAAAGAACCCCCCTCCGCAGTAATCCTGGGTCAAGGGTCCCACGCCGTCCAATCCGGATCCAATATCATCTGATCGGTTTGCTGGAAGGCAAAGTGATTAGATGATGTGTCAGGTTCCAGGATGTGAATCACATGACACAGCAGCTGATTGTATAAAAGCCGTTTGTACAATCAGATGATGCATCAGTGCAAGAAAAAAAAAATACTCACTTATGTGCTGATTACCGGCAGCTCCTGGAGCGGAGTTTGATCCCGTCCGATCGCTGCAGGAGCTGCCGGTAATCAGGGATGAAGTCTCCTGATGGCATTCGCTGACAGGTTAAGCCGGCCGGGCGCCGGCGTCACCGCGAGACTTATGATCAGCTGATGCATCAGGTGACCGCATCAGGTGATCAGCGCCATGTCCTGCAGCTATCGGAGGTGTCCCGGCCGTCTGCACACAGCCGGAGCGGCGGTACCGGGAGAGGAGCTGGGAGCGGGCATGGCACCGGGAGTCTGCTTCAGGTGAGTATGACATTTTTTTTTCCTGCTGTTCACTTTTGATTTCACAGCTGCCTCCATCTCCTGCCTGTACATGGCGCCGCACGGGAGCTGACATGCACAGGACTGGAGGTGGACGCAGCGATGACGGTATCGGGAGGATTCACGCTTCTGTATTTACTGACAGAAGGAATCCTCTTCCTGTACATGTCACTTTACTGCCCACCCCTTGCGTTTATAGCTGCGTTTTTAGTCATAGAAACGCACTAAAACGCAGCTATATTTGCAATTTGCTGTTTTCATTGCGTTTTTGAACATCTCATTGAACTCAATGGGTGGAAGACGCAGTGAAAAACGCAAAATTAATTGACATGCTGCATTTTTGTGGGCACCACAAAAACGCAGCATAAAAAACGCTGTGTGCAGACAGCAAAAATGAAAACTCATAGACTTTGCTAGGGAAGCAAAGTTATGCAGTTTTCTGAGCAAAAACGCACCCGAAAAACCCGCAAAAACGCCGTGAAAAACGCACTGTGTGAACTTACCCTTATTCAGATAGATCACCCCCTTGTTCACTTTCAACCAGCTGATTTTCTTCATCATACCCCCTTCCTTTTTTAGATAGTGGGTGTTCTCTCCACACTTAGTGTTATTGGGAGCTTTTTGTTTTTCATTTTTATTCCTTACCTTTTAAATTTGTACCTCAATCAATTTTGTATTTTAGGAGTAAATTTCTTTTTCTGTGATTTATTTTCTGTTTGGTTTCTCCAACTTATCATTTTCTGTGAGAATTCAATATTGATGCCATCAGCAGTGGGTTGGACCCTCTTGCATTTTGGGCTTCAAAAATGGAAGAGTGGCCTGAGCTCACCAGTCATGCCTTGGAGATTTTGTCATGCCTGACACCAAGCGTTCTCTCAGAACGTGTCTTCAGCATTGCTGGTGGTGTCCTGATGGATAAGCGCATCCGGCTGTCCTTTGAAAGTGTAGACCGCCTAACTTTCATCAAGAAGAATAAGTCATGGTTCTCCAATGACTTTTACACCCCGGTGGCAGACTGTGAAGACTAGGTGATGGTGTAGTTTTCAGTGTTTTGCGTTGATATTGCATTATTGTAGTCTGTGACACCTTTGTCGTGGCTTCTGTGGCTATTGCAACTGCTGCTGATGTCACTAACAAATGCTTTCGTGGCACAACAATCAAACTGTGTGTCTACCGTTGTTACTTTTACAATTAGTTTTTTTTTATGTATGAAGCACCTAATATTATTCCTTTTCCTTCTCCTTTTGCTTCCTCCTGAGTCATGACAAGCCAATTTTTTTTTTTTAAAAAAAGTGGAGACTCCAAATTGGGTTTAATTCTTAATTAAGTCTTCTCTGTAGTGGCTTGGGTCTCAGAGGAACAGACCTACTCCTGTAACTCATTCACCTCTTGATTTGAATTCTGTAAATGCTGGGCCAGAACCTGCCTGGTGTGTGACGCCCTGGGCAAGCCAGGGGTCACAGGTCATTGCACCACCACACCCTACACCCCAGTTAGGAACACCAAGGCTACCAAAAGCCTTGTTGCCTTCCTCCAGGGGCTGATGTTCACACCAGGGGGTGGGCCAGGCGGTTGGCTCCGCCCACCGAGGAGTACACAGCCCTGGAGGCAGGAGGAACCAGGCAGTGAAGTGAGGGAAGTGAAAGTGAACAGTTTAGCTCAGGGAGAGCTTGAGTAAACAGTGGAGGGAGGAAAGTGAAGTGAAGTAGAAGTGAAGTTGTAGTGAAGCTAAAGAGAGAAGCTGAAGTGACAGTAGTAAAGCCTGAAGTTGGTCCGGCTGTGTGCCAGGACAGTGTCAGCAAGGTCAGCAGACGGCGGTGACAGTCCGCAGGGGAGACTGCTCGGAGGTTGCTGGAAGGACCGCGGACGGGTAGTGGCCCGGCGGTCTGGAGCAGTATATGAAGAACAGTCAGCACCAGGGCAGGGGCCTCTCGGACCCCGGCAAGGCTAGGAGTCACCGTAAATTTGCCAAATCCGTCAGTGAAAGGGACGTCTGTCTCCAAACAACCAAGTCCCGATTGAAGGCAACAGTCCAACCATTGAGGAGAGACACCGCCACCGCCAGGGCACCAGTTTCTCAGGGCCAGCGCCTGCGGGCAAAGTAGGGCTCCTCCGGCCCATATCCAAGCCGGGGAGCGGGTTACCAGTGGGAACCCATCGCTACCAACACAGGCACATTAGGTGCAGGAAAAGGGACATCACGTCACCTACTGGGAAAGCAAGTGCATCCGTCCGTGGGAACTGTCTTTCCAGCCGTGCGTTTTACCGAGAACTGTGTCAACGTCTCAGGCTGAGTGAGTACCACAGTGCCGCAAGGCACAGCGCTGCCCCCGTGTCCCTGCACCCCACCAAGCCCTGCATCTCCCACCTCATCACTGGGCCCCAGGATCACCAACCCCTACCCACGGAGGGGCGACACAACAACTGGCTGCTCCATACCATCCTTCCCGGGATTCCCATACAGAGCAGCGGTGGTGTCAACCAAATCACCACAACCGTGGGTGGTGTCACGGACAATAAACAATCCCCACACCCAAAAACCCCCTTTCACTCACGGGCGAGGAGCGCCGCCGCTAGAGTCCCCGGGATCCGGCCCATCGCTCGAGCCACCGAGCAGCAGCAGGCCGCAGCAGCCACGGCAGCCGGACCCGAGCAGCAGTGGGAGAGCGCGGCGTCCCCTCCTCCGCCCGCGACAACTTGGCGTCACGAACAGGATCTTACCGCTCTGCCGTTGGGTAGAGGTGCGCCTTGTGACCGCCGGAGGTATCCGGCTGAAAAATTTCGGAAGTCGCCATCTTTGGCGCGAAAAGTTCCCGCTCGAGCGTCTTCTCGAGTAGCAGAGGCGCGAAGGCCAAAACTCCGCCCCGATAGAGGAGGGGCCGGAAAGAAGCTAAGGGGGACGCGATGGCGGCTGGCTGCATGTGAGAGCGGCTATAAGGGCAGGGACACCAGGACTCTGCACACATCTTGTTCCTGGGAAAAGCCGCCAGCAGCATGTGGATGCCGTCCCGCAACACCGTAGCCCCCGCGCCTGGAACCGCGGCGTGGGTGGAGATCCGGACCGCGCAGCTCTACCAACGGCTGCAGGTTAAGATGCAGCTCCTCATGGAGGAGTGGGAGACCGACATAGCGAACGTTATAGCAGCCGTGCGGAGACGCAAGGAGGAAGTGGAGAAAGGGAGGGTGAGTGACCCACACCCCGATGCCCTGGAAGGGCCGGTCATCGCGGCTGCGGGACCCGGTCCAAGCCCTCTCCCCCCGCTGCCTCCCTCGCCACCCATCTCAGAGGCCGTGACCCCGCCACTAGGCCTGCTACCACCGCAACCGGTAGCAATACCCAGCATCCCCGCCCAGGCGGGCCGACCTGTAGCCGGAGCCCGTAGTCGACCGGAGATGCTGCCTTGGAAGGCTCCGAAGACCGCACCGGAGACGTCTCCGGAGCAAGTCCCCGAGCCGGAGCCGATGACCCGCTCCAAGCTGGAGGCCCAGCTGCGGAAAGCCCCTGTGCCCATCCCCCACACCTCGGCTGAGGTAGCGCCGGGTTGTCGCTGCAAGGTGGCACCCAAGGCCAATACACCGCGGGACTTGTCGCCCAGATCCCTGACAGTGGGCAACGTCCAGAATGTCCCGCGGGGCCCGACCCGTGCGCCGGAGCTCACAGCAGCGCCGTATTGGGACAGGGAGCCAGTACCGCTGGGCCTGGAGATCGGTGAGAGAGAGAGGAAAAAGGCGGAGCTGGTGGCCCGAGCAATTAGAGAAAAGGAGAACCTTCGGCAAGCAACATTCCGTGTCCGGGGACCGCTGTATGAAGGACAGGTGAGGCGGTTTGATGTCCGCCGGGGCTATGGGTTTATATACGAACCGGGCCTGGAGGCCGAAGTGTTTATAGCCCGGCGGGATGTGAATGCCCACCTGCCCGAAGAGCACCCCGGCCGTAACCTGATGCCGGGTGACATAGTGCAGTATACTTGGCACTGTGGAGAGAGGGGGTGGTTTGCCCTAGATGCCAAACTGCGGGGCAGCCAGGTGATCCGAATGAGTCCTGCACACCCTCCCTCGAATGAAGCTGAAGTCCGGAGTAGGGCAGCGGATGCCCGCTGCAGCAGTCCCCGTTGGGACCCCCTGTTTGTTTGTTGAAAAAGAATGATAAGCAAAAATGATTACCGAAATTTCATCAGATTGTCTACAACCGTGATTGTGAGAAAACCGGCCGTTGCTGGCACCGTTGTCCCCGTGGGGACTGTTTAAAAAGTTTGCATGAGAAACTGCTCATGGACAAGCCCGTGAACTTGGAGGGCAACCACAAACGTTAGTGGCTTGTAAATAAGTTGTTTTCCCGTTACCGTTTCCGCAGTTGCCGCCTCCGGAGAGGCAGGTTGGAGGGAGGGCCCTCAGCAGAGCAGGCTCGGGCCCAGCCACCACAGGAACCGGTGGCTACCCTCTGGAGGGGAAGGACAGATCCCGCTCGGGTGACTTCTGCTGGACTTGGGTCAAGGGGTGCTGCCTGGGCTTTAGGGGCAGCATCAGGGCCAGGTTGCTTGGGTGGGAGAGAGTGGAAACCGTAACCGTAAACCGTTTTGCAACGTTTAAGAAATGTGCCTCCCGTTGTGGGATGATGTTATGCTTTAAATGTTACCGTTTACCTTTTACATATTTTACAGAAAATAAAACCGGTGTTGGACGGGCAGCCCGCGGACGGTCTGCATTTTGCTAAGGGGGAATGTGACGCCCTGGGCAAGCCAGGGGTCACAGGTCATTGCACCACCACACCCTACACCCCAGTTAGGAACACCAAGGCTACCAAAAGCCTTGTTGCCTTCCTCCAGGGGCTGATTTTCACACCAGGGGGTGGGCCAGGCGGTTGGCTCCGCCCACCGAGGAGTACACAGCCCTGGAGGCAGGAGGAACCAGGCAGTGAAGTGAGGGAAGTGAAAGTGAACAGTTTAGCTCAGGGAGAGCTTGAGTAAACAGTGGAGGGAGGAAAGTGAAGTGAAGTAGAAGTGAAGTTGTAGTGAAGCTAAAGAGAGAAGCTGAAGTGACAGTAGTAAAGCCTGAAGTTGGTCCGGCTGTGTGCCAGGACAGTGTCAGCAAGGTCAGCAGACGGCGGTGACAGTCCGCAGGGGAGACTGCTCGGAGGTTGCTGGAAGGACCGCGGACGGGTAGTGGCCCGGCGGTCTGGAGCAGTATACGAAGAACAGTCAGCACCAGGGCAGGGGCCTCTCGGACCCCGGCAAGGCTAGGAGTCGCCGTAAATTTGCCAAATCCGTCAGTGAAGGGGACGTCTGTCTCCAAACAACCAAGTCCCGATTGAAGGCAACAGTCCAACCATTGAGGAGAGACACCGCCACCGCCAGGGCACCAGTTTCTCAGGGCCAGCGCCTGCGGGCAAAGTAGGGCTCCTCCGGCCCATATCCAAGCCGGGGAGCGGGTTACCGGTGGGAACCCATCGCTACCAACACAGGAACATTAGGTGCAGGAAAAGGGACATCACCGTCACCTACTGGGGAAAGCAAGTGCATCCGTCCGTGGGAACCGTCTTTCCAGCCGTGTGTTTTACCGAGAACTGTGTCAACGTCTCAGGCTGAGTGAGTACCACAGTGCCGCAAGGCACAGCGCTGCCCCCGCGTCCCTGCACCCCACCAAGCCCTGCATCTCCCACCTCATCACTGGGCCCCAGGATCACCAACCCCTACCCACGGAGGGGCGACACAACAACTGGCTGCTCCATACCATGCTTCCCGGGATTCCCATACAGAGCAGCGGTGGTGTCAACCAAATCACCACAACTGTGGGTGGCGTCACGGACAATAAACAATCCCCATACCCAAAAACCCCCTTTCACTCACGGGCGAGGAGCGCCGCTAGAGTCCCCGGGTTCCGGCCCATCGCTCGAGCCACCGAGCAGCAGCAGGCCGCAGCAGCCGCGGCAGCCGGACCCGAGCAGTAGTGGGAGAGCGCGGCGTCCCCTCCTCCGCCCGTGACAGGTGCATGGCCCATGCCTCACTGTTTTACAATGACACTATGGGTAGCTGTTGAATGAGAGCTTCCAGCCCACCAGGCCTATACCTATCACTCATCCACCTCAATATTTCCTATGTTAATAGTCTATAAAGCTAATGGCTGTACCACAACAATGTGGCTCCACTGTAAAATGCTTTGAGCTCTTTTGGGCCCCCCAAAAATGTTGTCTTTGTCTTTGTTTTTGCCTGCCATTGAGTTCAATGGGGTTTGGAAATGTTCGTTGAACTGTTCGTTGAGCTGTTCGGCAAACACAGGTGAAGTCAGTGAAGACAAACTGAATCGAATGGGATTTTCACTCATCTCTACCTTCAACATCTGCCGACTCACTGTCCCACCCTATGAAGAACAGAATGTCCCCCATTGGCTGGAACAGCAGCCACTGTGGCCTTACACACTGCTGTGCGAGAACTGTACCACCCCGCGGACTCGGCTTGACCGCCGAGCCGCTCGGATCCGTGCTCGTACTGCGGGTGGTGGCTCGAGCCTCTCACGGACCCGGGGGTCACGCCGCTCTGCAAGGAAGTTGGCGCTACACGCGGGGACTTGGGTGAGGAGTTTTACAGCCGGGGCCGCAGTTGTTTGGTTTGTAAGTTCGTGACACCACCGCTGCCGTTAACTAGGCCTCCCGGGGATGGTGTTGCGCAGCTTGGTGTTGACACCTCCGTGGGTAGGGGAGCGATGGTCTCGGGAACCCGAGGGAGGTGCTGTGGCAGGGAAGCGGGTTGGATGCTGGTGCGATGCAGCACGGTGCGCAGCCCGAAGGCACTGGTGTACTCACTCTGACACAATACACTCGAGTCTCTGCTAAACCAAACAGGGCGATGAACGGGGCCCGCAGCTGGCTGCAGCTTCTTCCGGTATAGGTTGGTAGTTTCCGCCTTTCTCCTGCACCTCTGTGTGTAAATGTTTGACTCCTATGCCTAGACACCGGTAGTCCGCTCCCCGACTTGTATATGCTGTAGGAGCCCGTTTGCCCGCAGACGCTGGCCCTTTGGGTCTCTATGCCTTGGCGGTGGCTTTACCCTATATGGTTGGGCTGTTGTCTTCTAACAGGTCTTGTGTGGGATAGGTTATTAAGTCCAGTCCGCAATCAGTGGATTTGACTCGGCCCTGTTGGTTCGGGGCTTCGTCTGGGTCTGAGTACCCCTCCTGGTTCTCCGGTTTCCAATCGGTTCCCCGGTTCAGTACCGGCGGGCCACCGCCCGACCCCAGTCCCTACGGTTCCACCGGCTGTAATCCCAGCTCCTGCAGGCGGCCACCACTGTATGCCTCCTTGTAAAAGGTGACTGGGCTCCGATCCAGCCACCGGAGTAGTCTATGGCAGGCCTGGGCGCAGGTCTGCCCTTGGACCTAACCTTCCTCCTTCACTGTCAAAACTACTCTGCACTGTCAACTTGAACTTGTGTCTGTGTTTTTCCACCTCCAGGCCTGTGAACTCCTCGGTCGGCGGAGCCAACTGCCTGGCTCCGCCCCCTGGTGTGGACATCAAACCTGGAGGGTGGTGACAAGGTTTTTAGTTTGACTGATGTCACCTAATCGGGAGGGGGTGTGGTGTTGTGTGTGACTACCTGGGACGACCTGACTAGTCCAGGGCGTCACATTCCCCCTTGGTTTAATGCAGACCGTCCGCGGGCTGCCCATCCATGACCGGTTTATTTTTGTTTCTGAAAAACGGAAAAACGGGAACATAATACAAGCATACTAACATTTGTACAAACTTTTCAACACTGTTACTTGTCCTTTTTATTAATACGGGAACCGGGTCATCCAGTCACCCACTCAAACAACCTAGCCTTGATGCTGCCCCTAAGAAGTGGGCAGCACCCCTTTTCCCCAGTCCAGGAACGGGCCCAGCTGTTTTTTAATGGGACGGGTGCAGGTTTCACAGTCCTTTCAGAGGCCCCATATCCAGGGGTCCCCTGACTCGGAGGATGGCCACCGGTTGTAGTGGTGGCGGGCCTCGGCCAACAGCTTCCCGCCGGCCCATCCTCCAGTCTGCCTCTCCGGAGGCGGTGAAACCGGATGGCCGGTTAAGGGAAGGGTTATTTACATGCCCAATAGTTTTTGAGTGGCCTGCCAGTTCTTGGCCTTGTCTTTTGTAAAACGGGGGCAAAACAAAGTCCCACCGGGGACTGTGTCACATGGGCAGCCGGGTTACGCTGCCTTTAACTTTCTTCATCCTCCTCGTATTCAGCCTCAATGGTCACTCCAAGGCTTTACGGCGGGGGAGGGGACTGGGAGCGCTCCGGGACATCCTGGCGCACCCTTCTCTTGACACTGAGGGCAAACCAGCCCCTCTCCCCGCAATGACGGGTATAGGTCACCAGGAACGCTGCATCCAGATCCCGATCCGGATGACCCAACGGGAGGTGGGAGTTAACGTCCCATCGGGAGACAAACACTTCGGCCTCCAGGCCCAGTTCAAAGATGAACCCCCATCCACGCTGGGGGTCAACCCGGCGGACTTGGCCTTGGAAGGTCGGGCCCCGCATCCGGTAGGTGGCACTTCGCAGGTTGTCCTTCTCCCGGATTGTGCGGGCAAGGATCTCTGCTTTCCTCCTCTCGCAGGCCTCGATCTCCCGGCCCATCTGGTTTGGCTGCCGCTCCCAATACGGGGCATCGGTGTGCCCGGGTCTCTACGGGTGGGGGTCTGGCCCAGCTGGAGCTCCCCGGTGGCGGCCACGACCGTCACCCTCTGGGGGGAACCCCGCTGTGTCGCGGCCGGCCCTGCTGCCTTGCAGTGGCCTCCCCTCGGAACCTCAGCTGAGGCCCTAGACCTGGGAGCGGCCTGCCTCACCTTCCGGGCCATCTTCCGGGTGACGCTCTCCTCTTCGGCCAGGCGGACTGCCGGGGCCGGGACTGGCGGGATCACGTCCAGGACGGGCACCTTCAATGGCAACGGGGTTGGTGCGGGCTGGGTGTACGGCCGTCCGCGAGCCGCGTCTACAGGCGGGTCCTCATGGGCAGTTGGGGCGGGTTCCACCGCCGGTGTCAGGGGCGGTGGACCGAGCGGGAGAGCAGCCGCAGCTGGAACGGGCTGTGGAGGAGGCGACAGGGGAAGCGGGGGCAGACCGGGTCCCTCAGCCGCAGCGACCGGTCCTTCCAGGACATAGGGGCGTGGGTCACCCACTCGCTCCTCCAAATTTGCCTCCATCTCGCGTGCCCACACAGCTGAAGCTAGCTCTCCCATCTCGGTTGCCTACTGCTCCATTAAGTACCTCACCTGTACTTGTAGGCAGTAACACATCAAAGTCGTCCGGGCTTCCACCCACGCCGCTGTTCCGGGCGCGGGTTCCGGGAACTCGGCCTTCTCAAACGGGGCGGACATTATGCACTCTCGGGATCCAGGAACACAACGGGTAGCAGAGTCCTGGCGTCCCTGCCTTTTTTCTCATCAGTCACATGAGGCTGGATCTTCACCCGCACCCCCCTTGGTCTTTTCCGAGCACTCCACTTGCTTTTGGCACTGCTCTGCTCCGCTCTCGGGGGGCGGGGCTTCGTCTTCGCGCCTTTTCTATTCAAGGAAGACGGCTCGGGCGGGAACTTTTCGCGCCCAAGATGGCAGATTCTCCAATTTTTCAGCTGGACGCCGCTAACAACAATCCCAAGGCGCACTCTCACAGGTAAGTGGATGGTTCTATCCTGTTCGTGACACCAGAAGAGTCGATGTGTACCGCCCCTCGGACTCGGCTGCGACCGCCGAGCCGTTCGGATCCGTGCTCGTACTGCGGGTGGTGGCTCGAGCCTCTCACGGACCCGGGGGTCACGTCGCTCTGCAAGGAAGTTGGGGCTACACGCGGGGACTTGGGTGAGGAGTTTTACAGCCGGGGCCGCAGTTGTTTGGTTTGTAAGTTCGTGACGCCACCCACGGGTTGTGGTGAATGGATGGACACCACCTCTGCCATTAACTAGGCCTCCCGGGGATGGTGTTGCGCAGCTTGGTGTTGACCCCTCCGTCGGTAGGGGACGAATGGTCCCGGGAGCCCGAGGGAGGTGCTGTGGCGGGGAAGCAGGTTGGACGCTGGTGCGATGCAGCGCGGTGCGCGGCCCGAAGGCACTGGTGTACTCACTCTGACACAATACACTCGAGTCTCTGGTAAACCAAACGGGGTGATGAACGGGGCCCGCAGCCGGCTGCAGCTTCTCCCGGTATAGGTTGGTGGTTTCCTCCTTTCTCCTGCACCTCTGTGTGTAAATGTTTGACTCCTATGCCTAGACACCGGTAGTCCGCTCCCCGACTTGTATATGCCGTTAGAGCCCGTTTGCCCGCCGACGCTTGCCCTTTGGGTCTCTATGCCTTGGCGGTGGCTTTACCCTGTATGGTTGGGCTGTTGTCTTCTAACGGGTCTTGTGTGGGATAGGTCCTTAAGTCCAGTCCGCAATCAGTTGATTTGACTCGGCCCTCTCGGTTCGGGGCTTCGTCTGGGTCTGAGTACCCCTCCTGGTGCTCCGGTTTCCAATCGGTTCCCCGGTTCGGTACCGGCGGGCCACCGCCTGACTCCGGTCTCTACGGTTCCACCGGCTGTAATCCCAGCTCCTGCATGCGGCCACCACCGTCTGCCTCCTTGCCAAAGGTGACTGGGCTCCGACCCAGCCAACGGAATAGTCTATGGCAGGCCAGGGCGCAGGTCTGCCCTTGGACCCAACCTTCCTCCTTCACTGTCAAAACTACTCTGCACTGCCAACTTGAACTTGTGTCTGTGTTTTCCCACCTCCAGGCCTGTGAACTCCTTGGTGAGTGGAGCCAACTGCCTGGCTCCGCCCCCCTGGTGTGGACATCAAACCTGGAGGGTGGTGACAAGGTTTTTAGTTTGACTGATGTCACCTAATCGGGAGGGGGTGTGGTGTTGTGTGTGACTACCTGGGACGACCTGACTGGTCCAGGGTGTCACAGATCCAGGGCAGTGAACTGCAATGACCTCATGAGAGGCCGCGGTGTAATGGGTGTGTCACGGGTGACAGACAGTCATGTCATTTGTGGCCATAGAAGGTCACAGCTTTTAGCTGCACAGAATGCTCCCTCACTTTCCATTGTCCCTGCTGTCAGTATTCATTGCTATAGGTAGCTTTCCTGCTGGATTCTTCTCTCTCCTGTTGGACCCAGCAGGAGCTCGCCATCTACCCAGCTGCTGATCATCAGTATTTTCTTGGTGCTTAAAAACCCCTTCTTTCCCTGGACTAGTGCTGGTGATATTTTTCAGTTCATTGAAGCCTTTGTTGCAAACAGGTGGCCTGTACTCATGTGTGGTATCGTTGCTGAAAACTTTGCTGAACTTCTACCTGTGTCATCTTTAACTTATTAGTTGATGCATTTTCCCCCTGTGTGTCCTCCTTGTGTCATCTACAGTGTTTAGTAGGGTTGAGGAAGAGCTCATCTAATTGTGCCGCCCCCGTGCCAGCAGCCGTTGCTGCTCGGATCCGGATCTACGGTGTGGCTTGAGGGGTTCTCTGGACCCGGGGGGTCGCATGGACACTCCGAATAAAAGGGGATGTATTTATATGGGGTTGTTTGAAAAATGTCTGTGACGCCACCCATGGTGTGTGGTGAGATGTAGCACCACCGCTGCCGTTGCGGAGCTCCCGGGGACGCTGGGCTGGCAGCTGGATGTTAACCCCTCCGTGGGTAGGGATGATGTCCCGGGGCTCAGTGTCTATATGCTGAGGAGGGTGATTGCAGGGGCCGGCGCACCCAGCCAGGTCGGGGATGTTACTCACGGTCAAATAAAGCACACAAGTCTTGTGGTAAACCAAGGTGATGGTGGCCGGCTGCCGCAGATGGGTGTATCTGATCCCACACCCGGGCTGGTAGTCAAAGTCTCTCTCCTCTGCACTCAGTGTTTTGTAGGTAGGACTTCCCGGTCTGAAACGCGGGAGTCCGCTCCCGGTCCTTTGGTTGGGAGCCGTGCCCGTCTGACGCTGACCCTTGGGATCTACGGGCCCTGACGGTTGCCCTATCCCTCTCTGTGGGTGGTTGTCTACTTTTCAGGACTTAGGTTGGGACAGGACCTAAATCCTGCCCTCAATTGGTTAATTAGCTAGGCCGTCGGTGCCGGTTTTGGCTTCAGGGTCCAAGTACCCCCTCTGTGCACACGGTTTCCGGGGCGGTTCTCCGGTGTCGGTACCGGCGGACTCCAACCCTGTCCCAGTCCACCTCGGATCCACCTAGCCGTCTTCCCATCTCCTGCAGACTCTGGCTACCGTCTGCCACCTAGCCAAGTCAGGGCTCCAACCCTGGCACCTGTCAGCTTGGGACCTCCACTCCCAACTTCAACTTGAACTTATCTCAATCTTCACTGACTGGTTTTCCCGCCCCGGGCTCTCCAGACCCCTAGTTGGGCGTTCCCTATCTGCCTGGTACCGCCCACTGGTGTGTCTGTCCTTCCCTGAGGGGGGTGACTAGGGTTTCAGGTCAGCTGATTTAACCCTTCGTGGGATTGGTGTTGTGCGGGGGCCTACATGTACATCTGCCTGGTTTTCCGGGGCGCTACATAATTCGTTCCCTATTTAGGGCCCAGCACTAAGGATACCTAGGTTTAGGTATCCGGCTCGGTGCCTAGGTGCGGAACCTGTCTAGGGTGGTGAGGGACCAGTTGGTTTGGTCAGGGGCCATTATCTTCCTTTTCCCTAGGCACAGGTTTTCCCTTCCCTTTCGCCATTCGCTTGGTACTTCCCCATACCTAGCATGACACACAGGCTGTGACATATGGTCACATCATAAGTTCACAGCCGGTCAATCCTAGCGGCTCTCGCGCTACTTTGTGTGACATTCGCCAAGGGCACTGACCTGCAGTAAACTCATGATGTCACTGCATGTCAATGCCTGCAGCTCTCGCACTCCTGTGTGACCCGCTGCTGTCACCTTGGGTGACATTATGAGGTCTTCGAAATTCACAGCTGTGGTTCTCACAGCAATGTAGGAGAGCTGGCAGTGGCTACAGTTCCAGCCTATAGGAAACATTTTGCTCTTCATAGGCTAGAACAGTGAGTCTGCGGACATCGTGGGACATCTTTTAATGGATTATGGCGGACCGGGATTAGGATTTTTGAAGGAGAATAAATTGGTGAATGAGAATGTCTTGTCTTTTTTCTTTAATATTTCTCTATTTTTATGTCTTTCAGGTTCACTTTGGAGGAATGTTGTGAGATCTTGCTATGGATTATGGAGGACTTTAAAGGATTTTTTTTTCTAATAAATTGGTGAATGAGGGCTTGTGTCAGAGTTCTTTTTATAAATAAAATATTTTTGGTGTATATTTTGCATTTACAAATACAGGATTAGATCCGTATAGACACACATTAAATTAGATCTGATAGACACCCACTCTTTACTAATATGTGGGCTTGATGCCAGCTGGCAATTCACAGCTAGCATCGACCCCATATATTTCCCCATTTGCCACCGCACCAGGGCAACAGGATGACCTGAGGTAAAGTGCCTGAATTGATGCATCTATGAGCCACTTCTGAGTTGGCTGCAGCCTGCTATTTTTAGGCTAGGAAAGGCCCAATATCAATGAGCCTCCCCAGCCTGAGAATACCAGACTCCAGCTGCTATATGTTGGGTGGGTGATCCAATTTGGGGAAAACCCCAAGGATTTTTTTCTTCAATTATTTATTAAATTTTAAATAATTAATTTAAAGCAACAGCATAGAGTGACCTCTGCTTTGGATTCCCAGTCAAGGTAAATCTGCCAGCTGTGGTCAGCAACCTCCAGCTGTCGGCTTTACCTTAGCTGGTTACCAAAAATAAGTGGGACCCCACGTTGTGTTTTTTTAATTATGGAATTTGGGGCTAAAAACAAGGCTAAACCTCCATTAGAGCCACATGAAAGGCATTAAAGGGGGCCAGCTTACAACATGCAGGGGGGTGGGACATTATATATGTGTTACACATCTATCTAGCTAGCTAGCTTTTGACAGTATGTAAAACTCAATGTTAAAATCGTATGTTACACGGATGTTACATGGACATCACACGGATGACACGGACGTCACATGGGTTACACAAGGATGAAACACGGATGTCACATGGATATCATACAGAGACTAGGTGAGGGGGAAAATGCAATCGCTTAGCACTCATTCGCATCTCACTCCAAGACACTTCAAGACCAACAACTGAGCTATATTTTACATGCAGATGTGAGTTATTCCCTAAACTGAAGATTTTCTCAAAAAACTATCCATCTTCCCAGTTTCCCTTGCTCTATCACATGATGCCTACAGATTAGACTGTATTTTAATTGTGACAGGTTCCGTTTAAGCAGGAGTTACCCAGTAGTTGACAAACCCTTTAAAAAAAGCTCTTTGTAAATTGTTTCCTTTTTGTAGTATCTGTTGTGTTCTTATACTGATCACTGTCTTTGACATTTCAGGTTTTGAACTAGGCCCTCAGCCACATGGGGTCGTCAGAAGTGATATACTGGAGAACATGAAGACACTTGTTAAAGTAACTTTGGACTTTATCAACCTGTTAAATCAAGGTACTGATAAGGAAAAGATCGAAATCTGTCAGTAGAATTCCAAAAAATGACACATTGATTGCATTCATAGGTTACATTTCCACCATGCGGCCACAGTTCTTTTTTTTTTGCCGCAATTTCAACAAGAAATGCACTTTTGCCATGATTTTCAAAAAATTGTGGCTTAAATGAAGTGGTTTTGAAGCGACTGCAGCAAAACAATAACAAAAAAAGAACACAATGTGTGAACATAGCCTAAAGGGCCATTTACACACTGCGACATCGCTAACGATATATCGTCGGGGTCAGGGTGTTTGTGACGCACATCCGGCGTCGTTAGCGACATTGCAGCGTGTGACAGGCAGGAGCGACCTTAAACAATCGCAAAAGAGACAAAAATCGTTGGTATATGAGAGGTCGTTCATTTTCCAAAAATCATTGTCTGGTAAGTAGCGATGTTGTTCCATCGCTATGTGTGACACCGCAGGAGCGACGAACATCTCCTTATGTGACGCCCTGGCAAAACCAGGTAGTCACACTTAGGCCCCTGCATAACACCTTCCCTCATTAGGAAACACAGAGCCAACCAGAAAACCCTAGTCACCCCCCCCTTAGGGAAAGATAGACATACCAGTGGGCGTGACCAGGCAATTGGGACACGCCCACCTAGGGGTCTAGGCAGCCCGGGGCGGGAAAGCAAGCGGAAAGTGAGTAGAGTTCAGTTTGAGAGGAGTGTGGAGGTCAGGCCTGTGTGTCAGGCCTGAAGCTGACTGACAGGTACCATGGTAGGAGCCCTGGTGCCACTGGCTAGGAGGCAGACGGTGGTCTCCGTCAGCAGGAGCCGGGAAGACGGCTCGGTGGAACTGAGGTGGACCGGGACAGGGTTGTAGCCCGCCGGTACCGACCCGGGAAACCGACCCGGAAACCGGAACACAAAGAGGGGTACTCGGACCCTGAAGCCAGGACCAGAACTAACTGGAGCTGGTTAATTAACCGACTGAGGCCAGGAC